>NW_006408612.1:4714996-4716889 GCF_000296735.1 Chrysochloris asiatica
ATCAGAAAGATATTTGCCTATGCTTTATTGACTATGCAAAGGCTTTCGATTGTGTGGATCATGACAAGCTATGGACAACATTGAGAAGTATGAGTATTCCAGAACACTTAAACAAGTTTATGAGAGCCAAAATATGACCTGAAACACATCCCACCTGAATTTAATGACCATCCGAAGAACAGTTTTGATGCATTAGATACTAATAACTGAAAATCAGAAAAGCTGTAGGATGACATCCAGAACATCATACAGGAAGAAGGCAGAGGGCCATTTAAAAGACAGGAAAGAAAAGAAAAGACCAAAGTGGATGTGAGAAGAGACTCTGAAATTTGCTTTCTAGTATATACATGCTAAAATGAATGGAATAAATGAGGTAGTAAAAGAGCTGAACAGAAAATTTCAAAGGGCAGCTCAAGAAGACAAAACCAAGTATTATAGTGAAATGTGCAAAAAACTGGAGTTAGAAAATCAAAAGGGAAGAACATGCTTAGCACTTCCCAAGCTGTAAGAACTGAAAAAATAATAATAATAATAATCAAGCTTTGACTTAACAACACTGGAGAATTCTATGGGCAAAATATTGAGTGATGCAGAAAGCATCAAAAGAAGATGGAAGGTATACACTGAGACACTGTACCAAAAGTAATGGTTGATGTTCAACTATTTCCAGAGGTAGCATATATTCACGAACTAATGGCACTAAAGGAAGAAGTCCAAATTGCACTGAAGGCATTGGCAAAAAACTAGGCTCCAGGAACTGATGGAATGCAAACTGAAATCTTTCAACAAACTGATGCAGCACTGGAGGTGCTCACTCATCTATGTCAAGAAATTTGGAAGACAGCTACCTGGCCAACTGATTGAAGGAGATCCATATTTTTGTCCATTCCAGAGAGAGGTGATCCAACAGAATGCAGAAATCACCAAGAAATATCACTATTATCACATGCAAGTAAAATTTTACCCAAGATAATTCAAAAACGGTTGCAGCAATATATCCACAGAAATTCAAGCTCAGTTTACAGGATGGTGGTGTGCCATGGAGTTGGTTCTGACTCATAGTGACCCTGCATAGGGTTTTCAAGACTGTAAATTTTCACAGGTACAAAAAGCCTCATCTTTCTCCTGCAAACAGCTAGTAGTTTCAAACTGTTGACCTTGACGTTAACACTTTGACTCACAACCACTACATTACTAGAACTCCTTCAGCTTACTGGGTACACATTAGAAACTAAGCACAAGTAAGATCATGCTTACCTTGCTTACTGGATATTCCGTCCCTTTCAGGGATTGTAAATTTAAAAAGAAGCGTTAATTCTTGTAGGAAGGTGCTATGGGGTTAAGAAACAGATGGCAGCCATACCCAGAAGCAGAATCTTTGAAGTGGTGAACAAACACAAAATTTTCACTATAAATTGTTGTTGGTGGTGGTGTTAAGTGCTGTTGAATCAATTGCAACCCATAGCAACCCTGTCTAGGGTTTCCAAGGAGCAGCTGGTAAGCTTGAGCTACTGACCTTGCAGTTCAAACAACTTTGCAGTCTGATGCATTAGCCCACAGCACCACACCAGGACTCCACAGATTAGCTGTTGTTGTTAAATGCTTTGTTGTTGTTGTTGCTGTTAAGTGCCGTCAAGTCAGTTCTGACCCATAGTGACCCTGCATAAGGGTTTCAGAGAAGCAACTGATGAACTTGAACCGCTCACTGTGCAGTTCACACAACTTTGTAGTCTGGCGCATTAACCCACAGAGCCACACCCCAGGACACCAACAACAACTTAGGATAAAAGAAATATTTATGATTTAGGGAATGAACAATTCTTTAATGCATTTTATAAATTATACAGCATCTTTATCTTTATTGATGAATTCAAATATCCATGAAAAATTGAG
>NW_006408612.1:4721469-4723406 GCF_000296735.1 Chrysochloris asiatica
TAGTTTTTAGGGCTTTCATTTATTTATAGGCATGACTCAAAATAAGAAGAAGCAGTTGCAAACATCCATTAATAATCAAAATATGGAAAGCACAAAGAATGACTCTAAGAAAAATTGGAAGTCATAAAAAATGAAAACAAACACATAAAGATCAATATCCTAGGCATTAGTGGGCTGAAATGGACTAGTATTCACCATTTTTAATTGGACAACCATATGGTTTACTATGCCTGGAAGGACAGATTCAAGAGAAATGGTGTCACATTCATTGTCAAAAAGAAAATTTCAAGATTTTTCTTAAAGTATAATGCTATCTGTTATAAGATAAGATCTATATACCTACAAGGAAGACAGTTAATAAGACTATATCCAAATTTATGCACCAACCACTAAATTCAATGATGAAAAATGGAAGAAATCTACCAACTTCTTCAGTCTGAAATGATCAAGCATGCAATCAATATGTATTGATAATTACTGGTGATTGGAGTGAAACAAAGAAGAAGGATCAATATAGTAGGAAACTCTGACTTCAGTCTTAGAAATGATGCTGGAGATCACATGGCAGAATTTTGCAAGACCAATGACTTATTTATTACAAATATCTTTTTAAACAGCATAAAAAAAGGCAATTAAACACATGGACCTCACCAGATGAAATACACAGGAATCAAATTGACTACATCTGTGGGAAGAGACGATGGAGAAGCTCAAAATAATAAGCAAAAAAAGGCCAGGGGTCAACTGTGGAACAGACCATCAATTGTTTATATGTAAGTGCAGGATGAAGCTGAAGAAAATTAAAATAAGTCCAGAAGATCTGAAACATTACCCTGAGTATATATCCCACCTGAATTTAGAGACCATCTCAAGAATAGATTTGGCACATGAAACACTAATGATTGAAGTCGACACAAGTTGTGGGATGCCATCAAGAACATCAAACATGAAGAAAGTAAAAGGTCATGAAAAAGACAGGAAAGAAAGAAAGGACCAAAGTGGATGTCAGAAGATACTCTGAAACTTGTCCTTGAACGTAGACTAGCTAAATCAACTGGAAGAAATAATAAAATAAAATTGCTGAAGAGAAAATCTCAAAGGGCAGCTCTGGAGACGCTCACTCATAATACTTGTATGCCAAGAAATTTGGAAGACATGGTCAACTGATTGCAAGAAATTCCTATTTGTGTCCATTCCAATGAGAAGTGACCCAGCAGAATATGCCAATCATTTAACAATATCATTAATATCCTACACATAAAATTTTGCTGAAGATATTAAAAAACAGTTGCAACCATACATCAGCAGGGAACTGCCAGAAATTCAAGCCGGATTCAGAAGCGGATGTGGAATAAGCCATGGTATTTTCAATTGCCTTATGTGCGTGTGAAAGTTGGACGATGAATAAGGCTGACAATAGAAGAATTGATGCATTTAAATTATAGTGTTAGAGAAGAATATTAAAATTACCATGAACTGCCAGAAGAGCAAACAAATCTGTATTGGAAGAAATACAGTCAGAATGTTTCTTAGAAGCCAGGATAGTGAGACTGTGTCTCTTATACTTCATGTACATTGTCAGGAGGGACCAGTCCCTGAAGAAGGATATCATTCTTGGTAAAGTGGATCAGATAGAAAGAGGAAGACCCCCAGCAAGATGGATTGACACTGTGGCAGCAGCAATGGGCTTACAAATGTTGCAAAAATTGTGAAGATGGTACAACATCAGGCAGTGTTACATTCTGTTATATATAGGGTTCCTGAGAATCAGAACCAACGTAACAGCACCTAACAACAACCACATACATCTCTAACTTCCCTAACGTTAGGTTGCTCAATCATCCCAATTCACCTGGGATTGTCTTAGTTTTAGTCTTAGTGAAACCAGGATGGTTGGTCAACCTACAATTTTAACATCTTACATTGTTGTTGTTGTT
>NW_006408612.1:4724746-4797223 GCF_000296735.1 Chrysochloris asiatica
CCAGATGGTTGTCTTCCAAATTTCTTGGCAGAGATGAGTGAGTGCTTCCTGTGCCGCCTCACTTTCTTGAAAGATTTCAATTTTTATTCCATCAATTCCTGTGCCTCGTTCTTTGCCAATTCCTTCAATGCACCTTGGACTTCCTCCTTCAGTATCATTGGCTCTTGCTTATATGCTACCTCTTGAAATAGCTGATGTAACATCTTACATTACATTACATCAAACATGATCTGTTTGTGCAAACTAAGAAATCAACATCAGCACATTACTAACAAGTAAACTCCAGAATGATTTGTATTGCACCCGTTTTTCCACTAATGTTCATTTCTTTCTGTTCCAGGACCTAAATCAGGGTACCACATTGTGTTTGGTTATATTTTCATGGTGTCTTCTGGTCTGAGACAATTTGTCAGGCTTGCCTTGTGTTTCATGACCTTGACACCTTGAGTAGTACTCTGCAGACTGTCCCTCAAGTTGAGTTTGTCTGATGTTTTCCCCATGATTAGACTGGGGTTATGGGTGTTGGGACCCTAATTTATTTTTAAACTCTGTAGATATCAGTGATTATTTTTATGGCTACATTAATCATTATGGCCTTAAATTCCACAAAACTGCCATTTTAATTGGAAGAGGATTCATCACTTGTCTGAGATCATACATATGTCAGTCATTCTTTGATTCTAGATACAGTCCTTGCATTGTTGTTAGCTGGCACTGAGTCAGCGCCCCCATGCCTCCCTCCCCAACTAATGGCAGTGTCATGTGTTATAGAATAGAACTGGGCCATAAGGTTTTCTCGGTTGTAACTTTTACAGATCATTGCTTTTCCAGATGTACTGGGTGGGTCCAAACTGCCAACCTCTGGGTTAGCAGCCAATTGCAAGACTTTTTCTGCCATCCACACTCTTGTAATTCTACCATTACTATATCACAAAAGGCTAAACCACATTCTTTCAAATTCAAGAAACTTCTATTTGAACTCTGGAAATGACACAGCTCATTGCCAGATTACATTTGAAGCTACCGGCTTTCCCTACTGGTACCATCCTGAGGGGTAAAAGAACACTATCATTTGGCTAAACAAATAACCAAAATTATGAGGGTTAATGGTGGCATTATAGGATAAGCAGTTCAAACCCACCAGTTGCTCCTAGAGAAATAAGGTTTTCTGCTCCTGTAAAGATTTGCAGTCTCAGAAACCCTTTATAGGGTCCCTATGAGTTGGAATCGATTTGAAGCAGTTTTAGCTTTTAGGTGGGGGGCACACACACACTCAACTACTAGCCAAAAGGTTGGCAGTCTGTACCTACCCAGGGGCACCTTGGAAGACAGTCTGCTTCTGAAAGGTCACAGCTTTGAATGCACTCCATCTCATCTCTTTTTTGCTGATCCTCCACTTCACCAAGCATAATGCGCTGGACTACAAGGTCGGTGGTTCAAACTCACCAGTTGCTCCTCGGAAATCCTACACAGGGTCACTATGAGTCAGAATCAATTCAACGGTAAATGTCCTCCAACAAACAACAACAATGTCCTTCTTCAGGGACTCCTCCTGATAATATGTCCAAAGTATGAGATATGAAATCTCACCATCCTGGCTTCTAAGGCGCACTCTGGCTGTACTTCTTCCAACACAGATTTGTTTGTTCTTCTGGCAGTTCATAGTACTTTTAATATAGCGTAGTGGTTACGAATCGGGCTGCGAACCTTAAGGTCAGCGGTTCGAAACTACCAGCCACTCCGCGGGACAAAGATGAGGCTTTCTACTCCCGTAAGGATTTACACCCTCGGATACCCTGTACAGGGTCACTATGGGTCGGAACCAACTCGAAGGCACTTAACAACAACAACAACCAACACTATACCTCCAATGCATCAATTCTTCTACAGTCTTACTTATTCACTGTCCAACTTTCACATGCATATGAAGCTATTGAAAATACCATGGCTTGGATCAGGCACACCTTAGTCCTCGTACTGATCTTGGCTATTGAATACTTTAAAGAGGTCTTCTGCAGCAACAATTACCTAATGCAATACGTTGTTTGATTTCTTAACTGCTGCTTCCATGAGTGTTGATTGTGGATCCAAGCAAAATGAAGTTCTTGACGACTTCAATCTTTTTCTTGATTTATCATGATGTTATTTATTGGTCCAGTGGTGAGGATTTTTATTTTCTTTATATTGAGGTGCAACCCATATTGAAGACTGTAGTATTTGATCTTTATCAGTTAAATATTTTAAGCCCTTTTTGCTTTCAGCAAGCAAGGTTGTATCATCTGCATATAACAGGTTGTTAATTAGTCTTCTTCCAATCCTGATGCCACACTTTTCTTTATATAGTCCTGATTAGTTGCTCAGCATACAGATTGAATAAGTATGGTGAAAGAACACAACCCTGGTGCATACCTTTCCTGATTTTAAACCATTCAGTGTACACTTGTTCTGGTAGAATAACTGCCTCTTGTTTGGAATTCTCATTCTCCGCAATGCTGCCCATAGCTTGTGATGATCCACACAGTTGAAAGTTTTACATAGTCAATAAATCACTGGTAAACGTCTTTCTGGTATTCTCTGTTTTCAACCAAGATCCATCTGACGTCAAAAATGATATCCCTCATTCCACATCCGAATCCGGCTTAAAACTCTGGTTTTGTTGTTGTTGTTAAGTGCCATAGAGTCGGTTCCAACCCATAGCGACCCTGAACAGGGTTTTCAAGGCTGTAAATCTCTACGGGAGCAGAAATCCTCATCTTTCTCCCCCGGAGCAGCTGGTAGTTTCAAACTGCTGACCTTGTGGTTCATAACCCGATTCATAACCACTACGCTACCAGACCTCCTTAAAACTCTGGTAGTTAGGGAATTAACTACCTGTCAATGTGTTGTTGCAGCTGTTCTTTAATTATCGTTAGCAGAATTTTACTTGCATGTGATATTAATTATATTATTCAATGATTTCCACATTCTTGCCCTGTTGGATTACCCCAGGAAGTGGTCTTTGAAATTTCTTGGCAGAGATGAGTGAGTGCCTACAATGCTGTATCAGTTTGTTGAAAGATTTCAATTTGTATTCCATCAATTCCAGAAACCTTGTTCTTTGCCTGAGTGTACTTCTTCCTTCAGTACCATCAGCTCTTGATCATAAGTTATTTCGTAAAATGGTTGAACATCATCCGTTTCTTTTTTGGTACTGTGGCTCTGTATATTCCTTCAACATTCACTTGAAACTTTCTGCATTATTCAGTATTTTGCGCACAGAATCCTTCATTATTTCAAGTTGAGGCTTGAATTTTTTCTTCACTTCTTTTTAAAGAAATTCTAAGCAGGTTCTTCCCTTTTGGTTTTCTAAGTCTAGGTCTTTGCACATTCCATTATAATATTTGACTTTGTCTTCTTGAGCTGCCCTTTGAATTTTTCTGTTCAGCTCTTTTACCGCCTCATAATATTTCATAAAGGAGCTCTGGTAGCGTAGTGGTTACGAATCGGGCTGCGAACCGCAAGATCAGCAGTTCGAAACTACCAGCTGTTCCGCGGGAGAAAGATGAGGCTTTCTGCTCCCGTAAAAATTTACAGCCTCGGAAACCCTGTTCAGGGTCGCTAAGAGTCGGAACCAACTCCACGGCACACAACAACAACAGTACTTTGTAACTCAATGCTTTTGACTCTTGTCGACCCCGTAAGACAGAGAAGTGTCCCATAGAGTTTCTAAGTCCATAAGTATTATGGAAGCAGATTGACACATCTTTCCCCCTTGGAGTAGTTGGTGGGTTCGAACCACTAACATTTCGTTAGCAGCCAAGTGCTTTACCCACTGTGCCATCAGGACATCTACATAATACCCCTTTGATGTTGTTGTTGCTAAGTATCATTGAGTCAGTTCCAACTCAGCAACCCTACATAGGATTTCCAAGGAGCAGCTGGTGGATTTGAACTGCTGACCTTGAGGTTCAAACCAACATTGCAGTCGAGTGCTTATCCTACAGCGCCACATCAAGAATACACATATATTATTTAGTGTCCTGTAGCTAAATATCTATATAGATCCATAATAATTTCCTGACGTAGAATTCCTTTAAGTAGGCTTGCTGGGTTGAAGGGTATACACATTTTTAAGGCTTCTGTGTTGTACGGTAAGATAAATATTAGGTTGCTAACTACAAGATCAGTGGTTCAAAACCACCAGCCACTCCTTAGAACCCTATACAGGGTCAAAACCAGCTCAAAGGCACATAACAACAGCAACAACCATACGTACTACCAAATAACATTTCAGACAATTGTAGTTTTATACAACATGCACCTTCTACATTGGCTTGCTAACCACTCACTCGCCACAGATATTTTTTTTAATGCACTATGCCTTTTATTTTTACAGCAACATGTAAGAAAGATTATGTGGGGGAGAAAAGGATTGGCAAACAACCATAAAAATGTGCATCATGTGTATAAAAATATAGTTTTACCCAATATATGAAATCATAAAGTATTATAATGAAATGTGCAAAGTCTTGAACTTACAAAACCAAAAGGGAAGAACACATTTGGCATGTCTCAAGCTGAAAGAGCTAAAGAAAAAATTCAAACCTCAAACTGCAATACTGAAGAATTCTATGGACAAAGTATTGAACAACACAAGAAGCATCAAAATAAGGTGGAAAGAATACACACAGTAACTGTATCAAAAAGAATTGGTAGATGTTCAACCATTTCAGAATGTAGTATTTGACCAAAAACCATTGGCATCTGTCGTCTGTCTATAATTTGTTGTTGTTATGTGCCGTGGAGTCGATTCCGACTCATAGCAACTCTGTACAGGGTTTCAGAGGCTGTAAAATTTTACGGGAGCAGAAAGCCTCGTCTTTCTCCCACGGAACAGCTGGTAGTTTCATACTGCTGACCTTGCGGTTCACAGTCCGACTCATAACCACTACACTACCAGAGCTCCTATGGGGCTACAATGTGTCCAGTGAAGGGGGCTTCCTGCAGAGCCTCTGCATTGCATAAGACCATAGATTGAATCCTGAACAGCATCCAGAATCTTGAGAGGAGAGAAATTTCCACTTGAAAGGACAAGCAGACCAGCCTGGAGCAGCTAGAAGAACAGAAGATACTTCTTGAAAGAAAGACCGACAAGAAAAATACAAAACAATACAGGCAGACCAACTGATTACTACAAGAACAAGCAAGTTGCTCACTCAGGAGACATCAAGGCAAGCGGTCAGGTCCCCTCAGAGCAAACCCCCTTCCAAGACTAAAACTCAATGGGAATGCATGCTCTGATTGGTGACATTTGTCACCGATAAGGGGAAGAGAGGGAAAAACAGCAATGAAGTTGTGAGCTAAGCCCTATAACGTTCAATAGACTCCTGTGAACCCGGGTGGAAACCTGGTTGGTCAGCAGTATGGCAAGATCTGGGGACTCTTGGGCCCAGAGTCAGTGACATAGCCACAGAGGACTAGAGTGGAGAGTGAAGCGTCCAGCTGATAAGAAAAGAGGGCATATGCACAAGAACACCCACACTTGCAGATAATACCCACTTGACCTGGCTTCAATGACTGGATGATCAGAGTTCAATTAGAAGAAGAAAAAAGAGTAATCTGGTACAATTTGATGAACTTGACCTACACCTATGGATGTAGTAGCTCAAAAGAGGGTACAAGCTTTACAGCGAGAATCATTCCCACCCCCTCCATACAGAGTAGACAGGGATGGGCAACTTGGACATTGGCTACCCAAAAGGGGGGGGGGGGGAGCTTCAAAGGCAAGAAGTGACTGGCTTATAAGCTTTCAAGAGGGAACCTAGATCCAGAGGGCATGGAGGAAGGTAGAATCTTCACTGAGTAGTACCCAATCTGTCTGGGCGGAGCTGATGAAAGGAAATGCAGATAGGTCTCTTGTGACACAATAGTGAATAATTGTTATCAGGACTGCTTGTGTGAGGGTTGGAAATGTAAAGGTAGACATTTTGTAGCAAGGAGGGGAGTGATTAACTTTTCAGTCTAGGAGCAGAGACCATCAAGGGGGAACAGCCGTGTGTGGGACCCTACCCAAAGAAGCAGTGACGCCAGAGATGGAGGCAGAGATGACGACATGGAGAGATGGAGTGGCAGGGGACTTTAGACACAGAGAGGGAGAGGGGCTGTGTGCTGACGACCGGGGGCGGGGGGGGGGGGGGCAGGCTTGCAGGGCTTACCCTGTGGTTGGTTGATGATGCATGGAGGGGATTGTAACCATGGCAATGAAAAGACATACGACAGGATGATACGATGAATGTATAACTAATGTTCTCCCATGTAAACTATCACATAATTCACAATAAAACATTTTTAAAAACACACAAAAACATTGGCATTAAAAAAAAAGCCCAAGCTGCACTGAATGCACTGGCAAAAAACAAGGCACTAGGAATTGACAGAATACCAACTGAAATGTTTCAATAAGCTGATGCAACGCTAGAAATTCTCACTTCTCACTATGCCAAGAAATTTAAAAGACAGCTACCTGGCCAACCAATGAAAAGTGATCTAAGAGAATGAATAAGTTGTCAAACAATGTCCTCATTATCACATGTAAGTAGCATTTCATTGCAGCAATACATCAACAGAAACTGCAGGAAATTCAAGATGGATTCAGAAGAGGACCTGGAATGAGGGATATCATTGCTGATGTCAGATAGATCTTGAATGGAAGCAGAAAATACCAGAAAGATGTTTATCTATGTTTTTCACTGATTATGCAAAGGCATTCGACTGTGTGGATCATAACAAATTATGGATAACATTGTGAAAAATGGGAATTCCAGAACAATTCATTTTGTTCATGCAGAACCTGTACATAGACCAAGAGGCTGTCATTTGCAAAGAACAATGTATACACGGCATGGTTTAAAATCAGTAAAGGGTGTGTCATGGTAGTATCTTTTAATTTTTTTTCTTTTCTTTTCATGGTAGTATCTTTTATCATACTTATTCAATCTGTATACTGAGCAAATAATTAGAGAAGCTGGACTATATAAAGAATAGTTTCTCAAAATACTGAAAACAGAACTACCATATGATCCAGCAACTCCACTTCTAGGTGTATATCCAAAATATTTGAAAGCAGCCACAGAGGCTTGCACAACAATGTTCATTGCAGTATTATTCACAATAGTTAAATAGTGAAACACCTATCAACTAGATGAATGGATAAACATTGTACATACATACAATGGAATATTACTTTCCAGTTTGAGAAATTAAGTCTTGATACATGCCACAGCATGGAAGGAGTTTGAAGACATTATGCTGAGCAAAATAAGTCAATCACAAAAAGGGCAAATACTACATAACCTCACTTATATAAAAAGCCAGAATTAAACACCAGGTGTATCAGGTGTCAGAAGCAAAAGCAAAAAGTGGGAATGGAGGTGGAGGGCAAAGTTAACCGAAAGAAATATCACATTGATTTAGGGTAAGGTTGCATAGCTAATTATTGAATTGCTGTCAAGAAGTTATGTTGTTGTTAAGTGCTATCATGCATAGGGTTTCCGAGGCTTTACGTCTTTACAAGAGCAGAAAGCCTCATCTTTTTCCTACAGAGAGGCTGGTGGGCTTGAACTGCCAAACTTGTGTTCCACATTTCTGTACTTATCGTATGGAACCACCATGCTCTTGTCAAGTTATACACCTATAAAATTTTGAATTGGTGAAAGTTGTGTGATAGATAGATTTACAACAATGACAGAAAGGCAAAGAGTAGCTGCTGAGGCTGTGTGTATACAACCAAACACCTCATGGGATTTGCCTCTTTGGTTTGAAGGATTAGGGTCAGAGTTTCTTGTGACATCCCAGTTAACTGGCCTAATAACACATTTAGTGCTTCTATTCTACCACCTAGTTCATTGTATAGAGTGCTTGGGGTTTTAAAAGCTTGCAAGTGGCCATCCAAGACACAACAACTGATCTCTCACAACAAAAAGAGAATGTGTGCTTAATAACCTCCATGAACAGCTGCCTCCTTTGCCATGACACCAGAACTGGACATTGTGAGCAAACACTCCATAGAAGAATTTTGATCAAAAGTAGATAAATGCAGAACAGAATTTCAAATCCTCATGGATTTTAGATTTTCTGGAGCCATGGAAGGTGGATGAAACCCTGAAATGACTATCCTAAAATGATCTTTAAACCAAAAATATTCCTTGAAGTCTTCTTAAAACCAAACAATAGTTTAGCTTAATTAGTACGAGAGGGCGGCCTTGAGCACATTATGTTCTTGTAAGTACTATCTATATAGGAGCGCAAATTGACACAAGCAACTCAAAAAATGAGGTAGGCACTTTAGGGAGCAAGAGTTTATGTTCATAAGGGAGGAAAACTCAGAAAAGGAGGGTGACCAACTCAGCATAGATTAAAGACCTAAATGTGAACCCTAGAATTACAAAGCCATCAATGAAAAAATAGGGGGAAATGTGAGAGCGCTAACACAGGGCACACACAGACTACCAAACATTTTGAAACTTACACAAATAAAAATAGACAAAATAGATCAATGGGACATACTAAAAATTAAAAAATTGTGTGCATCAAAAGACTTAATTAAGAGAGTAAAAAGGGAGCCCACAGAATAAGAAAAAAATCTTTTGCAATGACACATCAGACGAGGGACTTATTTCCAAAATATATAGGAACCTACAACACCTCTACAAGAAAAGGACAAATAACCCAATTTAAAAATAGACACTTCATCAAGGAGGAAATCCGGGCAGTCAACAAACAAATGAAGAAATGTTCATGATCACTAGCCATTAGAGAGATGCAAATAAAAACAACAATGAGATATCATCTCACACCAGCAATAATAGCAAAGTTCAAAAAAGTAGAGGACAATAAATGTTGGCGAGGATGTGAAGAGACTGGAACCCTCCTACATTGCTGGTGGGATTGCAAAATTGTGCAACCACTCTGGAAAGCAATATGGCGCTTCCTCAGAAGATTGGAAATAGAGATACCATATGATCCAGCAATTCCTCTACTTGGTATTTATCCAAAAGAAATATGAGCCATAATGCGAGTAGATATATGCACACCAATGTTCACAGCAGCACTATTTACAATAGCAAAAAGATGGAGACAGCCTAAGTGCCCATCTATGGAAGAATGGATAAACAAACTTTGGTACATACACACAATGGAATATTACGCTACTCTAAAGAATAACAACAAAGAATAAAAAGGAAGCAGCAAGCCACCGCATAACATGGATGAACCTTGAGGACATTATGCTGAGTGAAATCAGCCAGTCACAAAAGGAGAAATAAGGCATAGATCCATTATTGTAAAAGATTAAGAAAAAACACCCAAACTATAAGGGTAAAAATATTTTTATCTTTTATTTATTTAAAAATATATATTTAATTAATTTATTTATTTTGTTGGTTACCAGGGTGTATGGGGTGGGGTGAGGGGGAGGGAGGGGAATGTGGAGCACAAGGTAGGGAATAGACACAGAATAGTGGAATACTGGGTATGGAACAGACACAGGATAGGTCGGGTGCTGGGGGTAGGGCATACACTAGAAGGAGAAGGGGAAAGGAAAAATAAGGCGGATGGGAGAATAATAGCTAGACAGGTTTACATGGGCTAATTGGGACAGAGGTAAATAACGATCTAAGCACAAACGTGGGACAACAGGGCTTGTGGATACAAAGATTGAGGCATGGTTTGAATGGGTAAAAGTGGGGAAATGATGTTAAGATGCTTGATAACAAAAGGAGGGGAGCGGCTGATTTTGCAGTCCAGGAGCGGAGATCCATTGCAATGAAACAAAATACGATGAATGTAAAGGTAATGTTCACCCATGTAAATTAACACATAATTCACAATAAAAACTTAACAACAACAACAACAAAAATGAATGTCAGAAGAGACTCTGAAATTTGCTTTCCAGTGTAGAGATGCTAAAGCAAATGAAAGAAATGAGGAGGTAAAAGAGCTGAATATAATATTTATAAAGGCAGCTGGAGAAGACAAAGTCAAGTATAATGAAATGTGCAAAGACATGGAGCTAGAAAATCAAAAAGGAAGAACACACTCAGCATTTCTCAGACTGAAAGAACTGAAATTAAAACTCAAGACTTGACTTGCAATACTGAAGTATTCAATGGCAAAAAAAATATTGAATGATGCAGAAAGCATTAAGAGAAGATGGAAGAAAAAAGACATAGTCACTGTACCAAAAAGAAATGGTTTATGTGCAACTATTTGAAGAGGTAGCATATGGTCAAGAGCCAATTGTAATGGTGGAAGAAGTCCAAGGTGCAATAAAGGCATTGGCAAAGAACAAGGTTCCAGGAATTGATGGAATATAAACTGAAACTCTTCAACAAATTGATACAGCACTGAAGGAAATACTCAACTATGACAAGAAATATGGAAGAGCTGACCAACTGATTGGTAGAGATCCATATTTGTGCCCATTCCAAAGAAAGGTAACCTAACGGAATGTGGAAATCATCTGACAATATCATTAATATCACATGCAAGTAAATTTTGCTGAAGATAATTCAAAAAATCACTGCAACAGTACATTGACAGAGAACTGCCAGAGGTTGAAGCCAGATTCGGACGAGAACTTGGATGAGGGATATCATTTCTGACATCAGATGGATCTTGGCTGAAAGCAGAGAATACTAGAAAATTGTTTAACTGTGCTTTATTGATTAAGCAAATACTTTCAAATGTGTGGATCATGACAAAATATGTACAACATTGTGCAGAATGAGTATTTCTGAACACTTGTGCTAATGAGGAACCTGTACATACACCAAGAAGCAGCTGTTCAGACAGAACAAGGGGGCACTGAACAGTTTAAAATGACTAAAGGTATGTGCCAAGTTGTACTCTTTCATCATACTTATTCAGTCTGTATGCTGAGCAACAATAATATGAGAAACTGGACTATATAAAGAAGAATGTGACATCAAGATTGGAAGGAGACTCATTAACAACCTGCAATAAGCAGATGGTACAACTTTGCTTGCTTAAAGCAAAGAGGAGTTAAAATACTACTAAAGATGAAATATTTTTATATGAGTTGCACCTCAATATAAAAAAAAAAAAAATCCTTACCACTGGACCAATAAATAACATCATGATAAATGGACAAAATATTTAAGTTGTCAAAAACATCAACACTCATGAAAGCAGCAATCAAGATCTCAAATGACATATTGCATTAGGCAAAACTGCTGCAAAATACCTCTTTAAAGTGTCAAGAGTAAAAATGTTCATTTTTAGAACTAAGGTATGCCTGACCCAGGCCTAGGTATCTTCAGTAGCCTTATAAGCATGTGAAAGTTGGACAATGAATAAGGAACACTGTAAAAGAATCGAAGCATATGAGTTATGGTGTTGGAGAAGAATATTAAAAGTACCATGTACTGTCAGAAGAACAAACAAATATGCTTCGGAGGAAGATAGAAGACATGATAGCGAGACTTTGTCTCTCATACTTCAAACATATTATCAGGAGCCACCAGTCCCTAGAGAAGGACCCAAAGCTTGGTGAAGTGGAGGGTCAGTGAAAAAGAAGATCCCCAATGAAATGGATCAGCACAATGGCAGCTACAATAGCCTCAAACGTAACAATTATGAGGTTGATATAGGACTGAGCAGTGTTTTTCTCTGTTGTGCATAAGGTTGCTATGAGTTGGAAGTGACTCAATGGCACCTAACAACAATAAAGTTTCTCTTCATTAAAAAAGAAAGAAAGAAAGGGAGGGTGAGCATGATTGTGTAATGCAATGTAATCAGGATCACTAAACTGCACATGTAGAAAGTGCTGAATTAGTGTATGCTTTCCTGTGTATATTTTTCACAACAAAATAAATACAATTTCAAGAAATTAAATAAAAAAATAAATAAAAATCAGCAGCCAGATTAGACAAAGACTCCTTTAATAACCTGTGACATGCAGATGACACAACCTACTGATAAAGATCTAAGACATCAGTATGAATTACACCTCCACATCAAGAAAACAAAAATCCTCACAACTGAACTAATAAGCAACATCATGATAAATAGAGAAAACATTGAAGTTGTTAAGGACATCATCTGACTTGAATCCACAATTGATGCCCATGGGAGAAGCAGTCAAGAAATCAAACGACATATTTTATTGGGCTGTAAAAGACCTCTTTGGAGCATTCAAAAGTAAAGATGTCACTTTGAGTACTAAGGTGCGCCTGACCTAAGACATGGTATTTTTAATCCCCTCCTATATATATGGAGTCTTGGTGTGGTGCATTAGGTAAGCACTAGACAGCATGGTCAGTTTGAACTACAAGGTCAGTGGTTCAAACTCACCATCTGCTATTTGGAAACCCTATTCACGGTTGCTATGGGTGGGAACTGACTCGACGGCACTTAACAGCACCAATATGTATAAGGGAGTATTGGTGTGGTGCTGTAGGATAAGCACTGGGCTGCTAACCACAAGGTTGGTGGTTCAAACCTACCTGCTGCTCCTTGGGAACCAACTCCACACAGGGTCACTATGAATCAGAACCAACTTAATGGCATTTAACAACAACGATAATACACGTATGAAAGCTGGACAATGAATAAGGAAAACCAGAAAAGAATTAATGCATTTGAATTATGGCTTTGGTGAAGAATGCTGAATATACCATGGGCTGCCAGAAGAAGGAACAAATCTATCTTGGAAGAAGTACAGTTAGAATACTCCTTAAAAGCACTTAGTTTGAACATGTTATCAGGAGATCAGTCCCCTGGAAAAAGATATCATGCTTGGCAAAGTAAAGGGTTGGGCCCTGCTGTGGTGCTGTAGAGTTGGACAAGCACTGGACAAAAGAGCACAACCTTCAGTGTGGATTACATTTCAATGTAAAAAAACAAAACAAAAATCCTCACCACTGGACCAATAAACAACATTCTTATCAGCGGAGAAAAGATTGAAGTTGTCAAGGACTTCATTCTTCTTGGATCAACTATCAACACTCATGGAAGCAGCAGTCAAGAGATCAATTAACGTATTGCATTAGGCAAATCTGCTGCACAAGAGCTTTTTAAAGTGTTAAAGAGCAAAGATGTCAGCTTGAAGACTAAGGTGCGCCAGACCCAAGCCATGGTATTTTCAATAACCTCATATGCATGTGAAAGCTGGACAGTGAATAAGGAAGACTGTAGAAGAATTGATGCTTTTGAGTTATGGTGTTGCCAAAAGAACCAATAGATCCGTTCAGGAAGAAGTGCAGCCAGAGTGCTCCTTGGAGGCCAAGATAGCCAAAGTTCGTCTCTCATACTTCAAACATAATGTCAGGAGGGACCAGTTGCTGGAGATGGATATCATGTTTGGTAAAGTGGAGAGTCAGAGAAAAAGAGGAAGACCCCCAACGAGATGGATTGGCCAAGTGGCAGCATCGATGGACTCAAGTGTGGCAATAGTAGTGAGGTTGGCCCAGGATCTGGCAGTGTTTCGTTCTGCTGTACATAAGGTTGCTATAGGTCAGTAGCAACTCGATGGTACCTAACAAAAACAACAACAACAGTAACCATTACAAATTGGGCTGCTAATCCCATGGACAGCAGTTTGAAACTACCAGCTGTTCTGCTGGAGAAAGATAAGGCTTTCTGCTCCCATAAAGATTTACAGCCTCAGAAACCCTGTACAGTGTAGCTATGAGTCGGAACCGACTCCACAGCACATAACAACAGTAATCATATGGTAGGCAGTTCAAACCTACCAGCTGCTCCTCAGAAACCCTATACAGGGTTGCTATGAATTGGAACCAACTGAATAGCACACAACAACAACAACATAGTAGAGGGTCAGCAAAAAAAGAGGGCGACCCTCAGCAAGATAGATTGATACAGTGTCAGCAACAATGGACTCAAACATAGCAACAGTAGTGAGAATGGCCTAGGACAGGAAACATGTTCATTGTACATATGGTTGCTATTAGTCAGAACCAACTCAATGGCACCTAACTACAACAACTTGGTTCTGCATGGATTGCTCTCTCCAGATGAGAAAGGGGTCTTAAAAGAGAACAGAGCTCATATGGACTTTCTTAAGGTGGGAGTGGAAAAATGGGAGGTAGGTGCTGTGCTTACTGTGTCTATTGTGAGTCAGGTCTACAGCCCAGGATTGGAGCAAAATCCATTCTTTTATTTATTTAAGACAGGAGAAAGTTGAGGCTTCCTGCTTCAACAAAGATTTATAGCTTCAGAAACCCTATACAGAGTCACTATAAGTAGGAATGGACTTGATGGCACTTAACAACAACAACCCTGTCGACTTAAATGCATAAAAAGCAGTAGGCTCTCTCTACTTCTCTCTCTCTCTCTCTCTCTTTCTCTCAGGGTCCTCCCTTCCAAGATGACAAAGAAAAGGAGAAACAAGGATCGTGCCAAAAAGGGCCACGTGCAGCATATTCGCTGCACAAACTGTGCCCGCTGCGTGCCCAAGGCCATTGACAAGTTCGTCATTCGAAACATAGTAGAGGCCGCAGCAGTCAGGCATATTTCCGAAGCGAGAGTTTTCGATTCAAACGTGCTTCCCAGCTGTACGTGAAACTGCATTATTGTGTGAGCTGCGCCATTCACAGTAAGGTGGTAAGGAACCTTTGTTCTCATGAAGCTCGAAAGGCCCGGACACCCCCACCTCGATTTAGACCTACAGGTGCTGCCCCAGGTAAAGAATTGAGGCTGAAGTAAAACTAACCTTCAAGAAAACAAAATAAAAATTACCCTTTGTGGCGTGTTAAAAAAAAAAAGAAAAAGCAGTAGTAGGGACTTGAGTAATAGGGGCATGATATTCTTTCCAACCTACTCAGTACTTCCAGACGCTTATCTATTTCAAAAGTTTCAGACCAGAATAACTCATCATTAAGCCAGCTCAGGTATTACAACAGATTCCAAAAGCTCCCAGGCCAGCTCCTGCTCAATGAAGCTGTGTTATAGAATGCTCGAAGACTGTCTGCTTTCTAGAGTTTCCTTGTCGGTGACGTTATTTTGCCATTCAGCTTCGATATTAGTACAGTATGGAAGGGGAGTTGGAGCGATGTCCCGAGCTGAGTTTAAACTGGGCTCAAAGCCAGGACACAGAGTTGTCTGGGCCTGTCTGATGAGTTTGCCAGAAGTCTCTCAGCATGTAGGGTTGAGGAGCCTCAGAAAATAACATCCTTAGGCAGTGAGTGGGTGTGGGGAACCCATCACAAGTATCGGAATCACCAGGGAAACTTTCAAAAATATATACACCTTCCACATATGCATCCTCCATTCAGATTGTGTGTTTGTGTGTCAGCACATGTGCTGGAGCAAGTAGCATTGGCCCTCAGAGTTATGCAGATCAGTCTGCACTGGGGCATCAAAGGCTCTGGGGAACACGGTTTGGTTTGTTAACTGTTAGAGCTGTGGCAGTGTGAGTCTGCATCTCACAGCTCTGAACACCAATGGCTTCAGCACATCAGGGACTGTCTGCCATAAGAGTTCTTAAACTCAGAGCCAAGAGTCCCTAAAGGCTCAAGAACATTGTTTCAAGGGCCCATGAACTCCTGAAACTATATACAAATGATTAACTATGTATGTTTATTTTTCTAAAAAGAGAATAAGAGCTTTTTTATGAACTACTACCCTGGTATGGCACTCTAGGATCAGCACTGGACTGTGAATCACAAGGTCGGCAGTTCAAACCCACCAACTACTCTCTGGAAACCCTATACAGGGTCGCAATGAGTCGGAACCAACTTGATGGAGCTTAACAACAACAACTCTGGTGATATCCAACAATATTGGGGAAAGCAGATTTTATAGGCTCTGAGAATGTTACTAATGTCAGAAAAACTCCAGTTCTTCAGTTAATATGACTGTTTCCACTTTGAGGCATCATTAGCCTGGTGAAATGTGAATTACCTGAAAATAGGAAACCCCACCTGTGTTTCAAGTCCACCTCGAATATGCCCACCTCCTCCATAACCAAAATTCATTGCTTTCTTGCTTAAGCCTTGATTGTATATCTTTTTGGAATCTTTGACACTTTTTACCTGTTTACAAATATCATCTTTTCTATGACTTATCACTTTGGAGGGTCAGAGTCATGTCTTACCAATTTTCTGTTTCAGTGTCCAGCACAGCATGACTCAGTTATTACTGGATACACAAATCTTAAATCCACCCCCTCTGAAAGGCCTGTTTACTCTCTCTACTAATAGCAACTGATCTGTATTTCCTTGTAAATGAATGCATTTTGAATGTGTTCCTTATTAATTAATTTTGTCCTGGTCAGTTGATTTGCTTACGTATAAGTCATCCAATTCTTGCCTATCTTATCTGGTTACTTGATTCTAAACTGCTTAGAAGGCAAGGATCATACAGGAGAGGGCTTCAAAAAGTTCATGAAAAATGGAATTAAAAGATTCTGGAATTTTTCCACGAAGTTTTTGAAGCTCCTTGGACAACCCAAATTATGTAAACGTACATGTATGTCTCTTGGGAAGAACACATAGGACTAACCCATACGTATACTCTAGTGTCTGTGACTCTCAGCTCAGGCACACCCCCCCACCAGGGGATGCTTCATTGAAGACAGGGATCCAGATAGAACAGGAGTTTGGTAGGAAAAAGAAGATGAAGGCAACTACTAATGTTGAAAGTAGAGTCCCTGGATAGTGCAGTTAATGTGCTCTTCTGCAAACTGAAAATTCGGAGGTCCAAGTCCACCTGACAATCTACTTCTCACTGCTGACCCAAAAAATAACATCATGATAAATGGAGAAAACACTGAAGTTGTCAAAGACTTCATTTTACTTGGATCCAAAAGCAACACTCAAGGAAGCAGCAGCCAAGAAATCAAATGACGTACTGCATTCGGCAAATCCGCAGAAAAGACCTCTTTAAATAAGTGTTCAAGAGCAAAACTATTCATTTGAGGACTAAGGTGCATCTGACCCAAACTATGGTATTTTCAATGGCTTAACAGTTAAACAAGAACATGGGTTTGGTATCAGAAAACTTAAATTCTTCATGTACCAGTTTTGTGACTTGGGGCAAGTTCCTTAACTTTTATGAGCTTTGGTCTCTCCACCCATAAAATGGGGATAATAAAACCTGCCTGATCTTCCTCCTGAGATGGTGAAAATTAACTGAGGGAGCATGTATATACTTTCTATAAACTATTATTGTTAAATACCATCAAATCAAGTCAAGCACTTTAAATTTTCATTATCTTTATCAATAAATAGTCAATTTAAAGACTTTCCTAATTAAACTCATTCTTCAATTTAGCAACACTGAGAATTGTCTCACATGCATGTGAAAGTTGGACAATGAATAAGGCAAACCTAGAAGAATCGATGCATTTGAATTATGGTGTTGAAGAATTTTTAAAGTACCATTGGCTGCCAGAAGAACAAACAAATCTGTGTTGAAAAAAGTACAGCTAGAATGTTCCTTAGAAGCCAGGATGGCAAGACTTCTCTCATACTTCAGACATGTTATCAGGAGGGACCAGTTCATAAAGAAGGCTGTCATGTTTGGTAGAGTGGAGGGTTGGAGAAAAAGAGGAAGACCCCCAATGAGATGGATTGACACAGTGGCAGCAGCAATGGGCTCAAGGGTAACAATTGGGATACTGGCACATTCTGATTGATCTTAAGATTGCTATGAATCAGCACCTAACAATGATGGCAACCTACATCTGAAATATTAGCCACTGAAAACCCGATGAAGCATATTTCCAGTCTGATACACATGAGTTGGAATAAACTCAATGGCAACTGGTAATACAGAAACTAAGCAGAAGAGCAAAATCATATTATAGAATTGAGTTCTGAAGAGGAGATAAACCAAGGAGGGGGCAAACAGAAGACAGCCATACCTCATGGGGTATGACTGCACAACACTTCTGAGCTTTGGTATGGTCCCTTTTGTGAGCACTGCCAGGCTGTTTCTAACCTTATTTGGTTTTCTTCTGTGTTAGACTTTCTTTGTGTTCAAAACCCGTGGTTACAGTTATATGTAAAATGATGTTTGGGAAATCCTTTTTCCTTAGTAACTCTGTTTTCAGGCAAAGCAGAATATTTGAACCGTTAACTGATTATATGAGAGAGACATGGGGGCTAGCTCCTCTTTCTTCTCTATACTCACATAGCTATCCATACGTGACCACATCCTTGTTGTGCTGTTGTTGTTAAGTGTAGTTGAGACTGTTTCAACTCATAGCAAGTCTCTATAGCGTTTCCGAAGAGCAGCTGGTGGATTTGAACCTCCGACCTTTTAGTGAGCAGTACAGTGCTTATCCTATAGTTCCACACCTGGTGTCAAACACTTCAGAAGGTTGTCTGACCATTTCAGCTAATAACCAAATTGTGTTAACTGTATGATTATTCTAGAATGTCAATTAACTGCTGGTGGGCAGAGTCACCACCATTCCACTGGCAAGGGTTAAAGTAGAAACAGTTTCAAGTCCAAGCCATTTAGTGGCTAATTGGAGAGTAGCTTAGCTGTTGTTGTTGTTGTTAAGTGCCATCGAGTTGATTCCGACTCATAGCAACTGTACCATAGAGTTTCTGAACTTTCAGTCCATTGCATTAATCCACAGCACTACGGGCACTCACTCATCTATGCCAAGAAATTTGGAAGACAACCATCTGGCTGAATGATTGCAAGAGATTCGTATTTGTGCCCATTCCAAAGAGAGGTGACCCAAAGAAATGCAGAAATCATTAGACAATCTCTTTGATATCCCATGCAAGTGAAGTTTTACTAAAGGTAGTACAGAAACGGCTGAAACCATACACTGATAGAGAACTTCCAGAGGTTCAAGCCAGATTCAGAAGAGGACGTGGAATGACAAATATCATTCCTGATGTCTGATGGATTTCGGCTGAAAGCAGAGAATATCAAAAAGATATTTGCCTGTGCTTTATTGACTACACAAAGGTTTTCTATTTTGTGGATCATGACAAGCTCTGGACAACATTGCGAAGTATGAGTATTCCGGAACACTTAATTGTGCTCATGAGGAATCTGTACCTGGACCAAGAGGCAGTTGTTCGAACAGAACATGGGAACACTGAATGGTTTAAAATTAAGAAAGGTATGTAACAGGGTTGTATTCTTTCATCATACTATTCAACCTGTATGCTGAGCAAATAATCCAGCAAACTGGGTTCTATGAAGAAAATCATGGCGTCAGGATTGGAGGAAAACTCATTAACAACTTGCCATTATACATGATACAACTTTGCTTGCTGAAAGTGAAGAAGACTTTAAACATTTACTGATGAAGAGCACAGCCTTCGGTGTGGATTGCATTTCAATGTACAGAAAACAAAAATCCTCACCACTGGACCAATAAACAACATTCTTATCAATGGAGAAAAGATTGAAGTCGTCAAGGACTTCATTCTTCTTTGATCAACTATCAACACTCATGGAAGCAGCAGTCAAGAAATGAAACAACGTGTTGTATTAGGCAAATCTGCTGCACAAGTCCTTTTTAAAGTGTTGAAGAGCAAAGATGTCAGCTTGAAGACTAAGAGGTGTGCCTGACCCAAGCCATGGTATTTTCAATAACCTCATATGCATGTGAAAGCTGGACAGTGAATAAGGAAGACTGTAGAAGAAGTGATGAATTTAGTTACGGTTTTGGAGGAGAATATTAAAAGTGCCATGGGCTGCCAAAAGAACCAACAGATCTGTGTTAGAAATGCAGCCAGAGTGCTTCTTGGGGGCCAGGATGGCCAAACTTCATCTCTCATACTTCGGACATATTGTCAGGAGGGACCAGTCACTGGAGAAGGATATTGTGTTTGGTACACTGGAGGGTTCGAGAAAAAGAGGAAGACCCCCAGCAAGATGGATTGGCAAAGTGGCAGCATCAATGGGTTCAAGCATGGCAACAATAGTGAGGTTGGCCCAGGATTAGGCAGTGTTTCATTCAGCTGTGCATAAGGTCGCTATGAATCAGTTCTGACTCGATGGCACCCAACAACAACAACAAGCCACTATTACCAGAGACTGGGGGAATCTTGGTGTGGTGCAGTAGGATAAACACTGGACTGCTAACCTCAAGGTCAGTGGTTCAAATCCACCAGCTGGTCCTTGGAAACTTTTACAGCAGGGAAGAACGTTCAACCTTCAGACCATATAAGACCTAAGCAATCATTTGGTTTAGCCCTGCCAAGGCAACCACAGTTTCAGCAGTCACATTGTTTGTTTTTGTTGGGTGCCATTGAGTCAGTCCTGACTCATAGCAACCCTATGCACAACAGAACAAAACATGGCCCAGTCCTGGGCCAATCTCACAATCGTTGCTAAATTTGAGTTCATTGCTGCTACAACTCTGCCAATCCATCTAGTTGGGGCTTTTCCTCTTTTTCTCCAACCCTCCACTTTATCAAACATGATATCCTTCTCCAGTGACTGGTCCCTCCTGACAATATGTCAGAAATAGGAGAGACAAAGTTTGGCCATCTGACAGCATTCTGGTTGTACTTCTTCCAACACAGACTTGTTTGTTCTTTTGGCAGTCTATGGTACTTTTAATATTCTCCTCCAACACCATAACTAAAATACATTTCTTCTACGGTCTTCCTTATTCACTGTCCAGCTTTTGCATGCATATGAGATTCTTGAAAATACCATGGCTTGCATCAGATGCACTTTTGTCCTCAAACTGACATCTTTGCTCTTCAACACTTTAAAGAGGTCTTATGCAGCAGATTTGCCTAATGCAATACGTCACTTAATTTCTCAACTGCTGCTTCCATGAGTGTTGGTAGTTGAGCCAAGAAGAATGAAGTCTTTGATAACTTCAATCTTTTCTCTATTTATGTGATGTTTTTATTGGTCCAGTGGTGAGGATTTTTGTTTTCTTTACATTGAAATGTAATCCATACTGAAGGCTGTGGTTTTTGATCTTCAGTATTTTAAGTTTCAGTATCTCTGCGCTTTCAGCAAGCAAGGTTGTATCATCTGTAATGGCAGGTTGCTAATGAGTCTTCCTCCAATCCTAATGCCAGGTTTTCTTCATACAATCCAGTTACTCAGATTATTTGCTCAGCATACAGGTTGAATAAGTATGGTGAAAGAATGCAACCCTGGCCACATCTTTCCTAATTTTAAACTATTTGGTGTTCCCTTGTTCTGTTTGAACAACTGCCTTTTGGTCGATGTAGAGGTTCCTCATGAGCACAATTATGTGTTCCAGAATACTAATTTTCTGAAGTTGTCCATAGCTTGTCATTATCCACACAATCGAAAGCATTTGCATAGTCAATAAAGCACATCTCTGTGGTATTCTCTGCTTTCAGCCAAGGTCCATCTGACGTTAGCATTGATATCCCTAATTCCACGCCCTCATCTAAATCCAGTTTGAACCTCTGGAAGTTCTCTGTCCATGTATATTTGCAGCTGCTTTTGGATTATCTTTAGCAAAATTTTACTTGTGTGAGCTATTAATGACATGGTACAATGACTTCCACATTCTTTTGGGTCACCTGTCTTTGAGATAGGTACAAATATGGATCTCTTCCAGTCAGTTGGCCAGGTAGTTGTCTTCCAAATTTCTTGGCATAGATGAGTGAGTGCCTCCAATACTTCATCAGTTTGTTGAAAGATTTCAATTTGTATTTCATCAATTCCTGGAGCCTTGTTCTTTGCCAATGCCGTCAATGCACCTTGGACTTCTTCCTTCAGGATCACTGGCTCTTGACCATAGGCTACCTTTTGAAATGTTTGAACATTGACCATTTCTTTTGGGTAGAGTGACTGTGTATTCCTTCCATCTTCTTTTGATGCTTTCTTCATCATTCAATATTTTGCCCATAGAATCCTTCAGTATTCCAAATCTAGGCTTGAAATTTTTCTTCAGTTTCCTCAGCTTGAGAAATACTGAGAGTGTTCTTCCTTTTTGATTTTCTAACTCCATGTATTTGAACATTTTGTTATAATACTTGACTTTGTCTTCTCCAGCTGCTCTTTGTAATTTTCTATTTAGCTCTTTTACTTCCTCATTTCTTCTATTTGCTTTAACAGCTCTGTGCTGGAGGGCAAGTTTTGGAGTCTCTTGTGACATCCATTTTGGTCTTTTTCTTCTCTCTTGTCTTGTTAAATGGCCTTTTACTTTCCTCTTGATATCATTCTACAACTCATCTGGTCTTCAGTCTTTAGTGTCTAATGCATCAAATCTGTTGTTCTTCCGATGATTTCTATTCAGGTGGGATTCCTTCAAGGTCATATTGCAGCTCTTGTGGACTTGTGTTAATTTTCTTCAGCTTCAGCCTTAACTTGTATGTGAGCAATTGATGGTCTTTTCCACAGCCTGCCCCTGGCCTTGTTTTGGCTGATGATAGGGAGTTTTACCACCATCTCCACACATGTAGTCAATTTTATTTCTGTGTATTCCATCTGGTGAAGTCCATGTGTATAGTCATCTTTTATGTGGTTTAGATAGGTATTGCAATGAGGAAGTCATTGGTCTTGCAAAATTCTTATCATTGATCACCAGTTTCATTTCTATCACCAAGGCCATATTTTCCAACTACTGATCCTTCCTCTTTGTTTCCAACCTTTGCATTCCAATTGCCAGTATTTATCAATACATCTTGATTGCATATTTGATCAACTTCAATTTCAATTGAAGAAGTTGATAGAATTCTTTAATTTCATCATCACTGATTTTAGTGGTTGGTATATAAATTTGAATTAGTGGTATTAACTTGTCTTCTCTGTTGTTGTTGTTAAGTGCCATTGAGTCAGCTCTGAACCATAGTGACCCTGTGCAGGGTTTCCGAGGAGCAGCTGGTTCCCTGTAGGCATATGTATATTATCCTATCACAGACAGTGTTGTATTTCAAGACAGATCTGGATATGTTCTTTTTGATGATGAATGCAACACCATTACTCTTTAATTTTGTTGTTCCCGACATAGTAAATGTGTGATTGTCAGACTCAAATGTTCAGCTCACTAATGCCTAGGATATTGATGTTAATGAATTCCATTTCCTTTTTGACAATTTCCAGTTTTCCTACATTCATACTTCATACATTCCATGTTCTGATTATTAATGGATGTTTATAGGCGTTTCTCTTCATTTGAGTTGTGCTCCATCAGCAAATGAAGGTCCTAAGGGCTTTACTCTGTTCGTGTTGAAGGACCCAAAAACCCCAACCAGAGAGATTCCTCAGTTTCCCTTCCCTATAGGAATTTCTTCCCACATACCCAAACCCACTCTAACCGCCAAATCTCTGTAGGTGACCGTTAGAACCCTCCCTAACCGCCAAACGTCTGACATCAGCAGCCTTCCCCAGATAAGAGCCAATCACCAACCTTTCCCGGAAAAGAGCCAATCAGCAGCTTGAAGGTGGCATGCTATCACAAGAATCTTCCCCTGACCATCTATAAAAAGGCCTGCGTGCCTGCTTTTGGGGTCTCCATCAACTCTGATGGTAGACCCACTGCATGCTGTATTGAGATCAATAAACGCTTCTGCTGATTGCATAAGTGAGGAGAGTCTTTCGTGGGGGACACAAAATCGGGCACAACAGTGTCATCACGGTCAACTCTAGTTTGAGGAGGCATCTCCTCTCCAGTCGCATTTTGAGTGCCTTCCAACCTGAGGGATCATCTTCTGGCACTATATCTGACAATATTCTGGTGCTCTACATCATGTTTCAATATTCTGGAACTATCTGACAGTATTTCTTTGCTATTCACAAGGTTTTCAGTCACTAAATATTCAGAAGTAGTTTGTCTCTCCTTCTTCCTAGTCTGGCTTCGTCTGGAAGCTCATCTGAAACCTGTCCACCACGGTTGACTCTGGTGATATTTAAAATACCAGTGTCATAGCTTCCAAAATCACAGCAACACGCAAGTCACCACAGTACAACAAACTGACTGACAAGTGGTGGAGCCATCACATTAGAGGTAATTTTAATAAATGTTTGACCAAATATAGCAGGCTAATTTTTAAGTCCATCATTTTGAATGACCAGCAAATGATGTTATAAATTTTTTCAAAAAAAGGTTCCCAGCCTTGCTTTACATTAAGGGTTACTACGTGTAAGATCCCACTTGACGCCATTAACAATAATACCATCACCAGAGATTGAGGGAGTCTTGGTGTGGTGCTTTAGAATAAGCACTGGACTGCTAACTGCAAGGTCCATGGTTTAAACCCATCAGCTGCTCCTTGGAAACCCTACACAATTTCACTATGAGTCAGAATTTACTAGGTGACACTTAATAACAACAACCAGAGACTACCCAAAGCCAAACCCACTGTCAGCAAGTTGATTCCGAGCCTACTCTGTCCTCTAGGGTTGCTATGAGGGCCAATCACCTAGAAGGCAGTAAATTTGGTTTGATGTAATCAGAGATTACGAGTGCTGGTGGTGGTGGGTTCAAATCCACCAGCTGCTCTTCAGAAAAAAATGTGGCAGTCTTCTTCTATAAAGATTGTTGTTGTTGTTGTGAAGTGCGGTCAAGTCGGTTCCGACCCATAGTGACCCTGTATAGGGTTTCCAAGGAGCAGCTGGTGAGCTTGAACCGCCGGCCTTGCAGTTCAAACGGCTTTGTAGTCCGGCGCATTAACCCACTGCACAACACCAGGACTCCTCTATAAAGATTACAGTCTTGGAAATCCTATAAGACAGTTGTACTCTGTCTTAAAAGGTTGTTATGAGTTGGAATTGACCCAAAGCAATGGGTATACCCAGAGGTGCAGAGTTAACACGCTTATCTGCTAACTAAAATGTGAAGAATCAAATCCACACCAAGCCACCTTGGAATAAAGGTCTGGTGATCACTTCTGAAAAAAATTCAAATAACCCCTATGGAGCACAGTTTTACTCGACCATACTTGAAGAACTGACTCTATAACAATATGAACACAATAAAAACAATCTCATGTAGCTCTTTTAGCTTAATATGATTTTTTTGTTTTTACTTTTTATTGTGAATTGAATGAAGGTTTAACAAAGCAGATCAGTTTTCCATTCAACAATTCTGACACATTTTGCTTCATGTCATTGATTGAAATCTCTACAATGTAACATTCCATTTCCTCCCTGGCATTTCCTGTTTCCATTCCTCCTTCTTTCTTGGCCCTTCTGAACTCTGTCCTTAAGTAAATGCTGCTCTTTAGAACTCAAACTGTTAAGTTAGTCTAAGTACTTCCTTAGTGTTAATTTCCCCTGTAGACAGTCTATTGTTTGGCTGAAAGTTGAGCCAAGGGGTGAGATCATTTCCAGACCTGAAGGGTGGCCAAGCATAGTCTCAGAGGTTCTACCAGTCTCTATCTACCCAATCAATCTGGTCCTTTTATGCTTTTGAGTTTTGTTCCACATTTTTCTCCCACTGGCTATCTAGTTCATCTTGTCTCCAGGTCATGGAGACAGATGTTTGCACGCTCCATTAGTCCACTGGATTAATTGTCTCCAGGTGTTGTCAACTTGCTTCACTCTTCTTTCTCTGTACAGGGAGAGACCAATAGTTGCACTTTAGCTGGCCAAAGCTTAATATAAAGTATTCAGTAGTTATTCAACAAGCATTACTGAATGCCTGTGTGTGATCCACCAATAAGCAGAACAAAAATCCCTGCCCTAGCAAAGTTTACATTCTAGCAGAAGAGAAGCCCACCTGGGTGTCCTTTATCAATTGTTGAGGTAGTTATGTATCTTCTCTCGATCACAAGTCATGGAGGTCATTATCTTGTTTGCCTGTTATTTGCATCTCTGGGCCTCAAATGAGTTTGCTTTCAAACCCCTTAGAATTTAGGACGAGCAGGCTTTCATCATTTCAGGGTCAAAGATCCAACCCAACCCTCTCCCATATGCACATGCACTGGTTAAATATGGCACTTCCTTCACCAGCTCAGGTTCTAGCCACTGGGATCCCTGATGAACTGGAGAGACATTGAGACCAGAGTTTAATCTGTTTACTTCCCAGATGAGAAAACTTGTATTCAGAAAAGCCAAGTGACAAGCTGGGCTTGTTCCCTACTCCCTTCCTCCCTGCCTAGTGTGTTTCCATCATATCATGAATGGAAGTGGAACCTAACAGGGCTAACAGAGTCAAAGGTGGCCACAGAACAGAGGCATAGCAGGTTAGAGAGTGCTCACACCTGAGCCCTCTCTTGTTGTTGTTAAGTGCCGTGGAGTCGGTTCCGACTCATAGCAACCCTGTATAGGGTTTCCGAGGCTGTAAATCTTTACCGGAGCAGAAAGCCTCATCTTTCTCCCACAGAACAGCTGGTAGTTTTGAACTGCTGACCCTAAGGTTCGCAGCCCGATTCGTAACCACGACCAAATAGCTTGTCAGAAGCGAAATCCAACCTAGGCTGGGAGTTTAAGCAACTTGGTATCACATCTTTATTATCCCGAAACGATTAAAGGCATAGGAACTAAAGTCATATTACCTGAAGGTTACTGGGCCTATAAAACCAGTGATTTTTTTGGAAGTAAACTTCCAGGCATTTCTTCCAAGGCACCTCTGGGTATACCGGAACCTCCAACCTTTCAGTTAGCAACTAAGTGCATTAACAGTTTGCAATATGCAGTATCCAGAGACTCTACTGGATCTAATTTGTGTTCTATAAACGAATACAGTTATATTTTTTATCATTGTTTTTTCAGTTTACTCGGGTGAGGCAATTTGAAAGAGCCCAATGTTATCACAGCTGGGCTAGACTACTCTAAGAGGAAAGGAAATGTTTCCAGATCTCATTCAGTACTAGGATCAGCAACAACAGATGCCTGAGCTACAGGGCTGATGGATAGAACAGAGAGCTGAAACCACAGAGAGCTTGACTTCACTTACTATCTGAAATTTTCCCCTTAAAGAACCCTGACAAAATGTAGAACTTTAATAAGAAACTGTCTGACCTAAGACACTAAGACACCTTCACATAATTCATTCGATGTTAACAATCCTTGGCAACTAATCAGTTAGTAGTTAAACAAGAACATGGGATTGATGTCAGAAAACTTAAATTCTTCATGTACCAGTTTTGTGACTTGGGGCAAGTTCCTTAACTTTTATGAGCTTTGGTCTCTCCACCCATAAAATGGGGATAATAAAACCTGCCTGATCTTCCTCCTGAGATCGTGAAACTTAACTGAGGGCACATGTATATACTTTTTCTATAAACGATTGTTGTCGTTAAGTGCCATCAAGTCAAGCACTCTAAAATTTTTATTGTCATTATCAATAAATATTCAACTTAAAGACTTTCCTAATTAAGCTTATTCTTCAATTTAGCAGCACTGTGAATTTATGGCGCTGTAGGATAAACATTTATGGCACTGGAAGACTGCTAACCACAAAGTCAGCAGTTCAAACTTCCCAGGCGCTTTAGGAAACCCTATACAGGGTGGCTCTGAGTTGGAACTGCCTATACAAGACACAACAACAAACAATGAATTTGTTATTCTGTTTGTTTGCTTTTTTGGGGTGTGTTTGTGGAGAGTTGCATATTTTCAAAGTCAATTCTTTTAAAATTTCAAGGAAACAAATTCCAGCAGGTATAATCAGGTGAATGAAGATATTTTCTTTTTAAAATAAAAGACGCTTTTCTTTTCGTTATGATAGGGCAAGTAAAACAAAATGAATTACTAGGGTGAGTTTTCACTTTTTTCACATATTTTATGGAGCAGATAATATACTGTTTATGTAATCACTGAGTGCTGAAACACTCTGTATTCTGCTGTGTATGAGCAGCCTAGCTCTCAAAAGGGATCACACTTTTGACTGCTGGGAAATCTTGTTCTTGTTCTTTCAGATGGTGTACCAACACAGAAATACTTGTTGTTGTTGTTAAGTGCCATTGAGTCAGTTCTAACTCATAGCAACCCTGTTTAGGGTTTCTGAGGAGCGGCTGGTAGATGAACCACCGACTTTGAGGTTCAAACAGACTTTGTGGTCTTATCCAACAGTGCCACACCAGGACTCCCATAGTCCTAAATTGCATGGAGACCTTCTTTGCCGACATAAGTAAAGCTCTGCCATTTTCCTCAGCTTTGATGCCACATTGATTTATAGATTTGGTTGCCCAGACAAGTTTACTGATGGGTAGATAATAATGTGCCCTTGACTGAAGGATGCCCTTATAAGGTGATACTTCTTAAATCCACATCTGAAAACCTACAGGGCATAATTAACATTATTTTATTTTATTTTTTAAAATTGCACCTTGTACAACACTGCCCTTGGGGTGTTAATCGAGAAAATGAGCACACTGTAACAAATAAAATATTACAGGACAACAACAAATACCTTAAACTAATTTTAAATGACCCATAAAACAGTCTTATTGTCTGGGCCACTGGGGAGGAGCAAGGTCCTTTAGCTACTAAAACCAGGTCACATTAGAAAGAAGACACTTTTCCTAAACTATGTAAGGGAAGCAGGAGTTAGTAGTGAGGGAAGCTTTATTGTTGCTGTTAAGTGCAGTCAAGTTGGTTCTGACTCATAGCAATCCAATATAGAGGTTCCAAAGAGTGGCTAGTTTGAACTGCCCACTTTGTGGTTCAAACCGACCTTGCAGTTCAGCGCATTAATCCACAGCGCTACACCAGAACTCCATTTATTAGGGACACATTATTTCTCCATCCAGGCCCTCAGAAGCCTGTTAGAGGCAGTAATGGCCTAGTACTGCCATGGCAGCATACATCTTTTTGAGAAGAATAGTGCAAATAGGGAGTGAGAACGGTTAGTGTATTTGTTGCTAACCAAAAGGTTCACAGCTCAAGTTTATCCAGGAGCTTCTCAGAAGAAAGGCCGGCAATCTACCTCCCTAAAAACAGCCAGTGAAGGCCCTTTGGAACACAGTTCTCCTCTGAAACACATGGGGTTGCCAGTAGCCTGAAGGGACTCTAAGACAACTAGTCCTGTTTCTGTTTTTACAGTCCAAATGTAAACTATTAACCGAAGCCTTCTCGATTTAGTTTTCCAAACTAAACCAATGTCACCTCTTCATTTTCCCAAAATCTATATTATATTAAAACTAAAATGAATCTGTCTATTTCACACGTTCTTCTTGTTCATTGCTGCTAAGTCTGCCCCCAAATCATGGCAACCGCATGCACAACGGAATGACATGCTGACTGGTCCTGGGCCATGAGGCCATGGTGAGCCATAGTATTTTCATTGGTTGCTTTTCTGAAGTAGATAGATCACCAGGCCATTCTACCTAGTCTATCTTAGTCTAGAAACATCACAGCAACACGAAGTGAAATTCAGGTGGTGGCTGCACACAGTGTGCAATGCCTGAGAATTGAACCTGGGTCTCCTGTATGGTAAGCAAGAGTTCTACCACTAGACCACAGATGTTTCCCACGATTTCATATGGAAAATACAGAATACATAACAAAATTATATGCACCAGTTCATGCATACTTACAAATGTTCACAAGTACATACCTGTATATCTATGAACTTAAGGACCTTTCAACAGATCAGACAACATAGCATAATTAATCGACTGCTCAAAATACAAAAGTCAGTCCATTAGGCTTCCTTAAAATAAAAGCACACTCTGGTGTGGCACTGTGGTTTAATACACTGGACCACAAGGTAGGTTTGAACTCAAGGTCGGCGGTTCAAACTCACCAGCCCTCCTCGGAAACCCTGTACAGTGTCTCTGTGAGTCAGAAATGACTTGACGAGGCACTCCTTAACAGCAATAACTCTACTCTCATTTTTTTCTTTAAGTTTTACATTACTATCAAAATATATTTTTGGAAGTTCTGTAATGTTTCTCCTTTTCCCTTGGCTTATTTCTGGCAAGGCCAAAACCCAAAAATATCTTTACTCTGGGACACTGAAACAACTATCCCAAACCAGCCGCCATTGCTACAGCAGATTTCCAAGGAAGGCCACTTGCATATCTACTTCTTTGAGGTAAAAGCCCCACCTTCTGAGTTGTTCAAAGAACAGGTGTGCTGGTGTTTTTAATCTTCTTGGATTCTTCTAATTTTCTTTCATGATTCTATCTGTTTCACTTCCCTTTCTTCCCTCCTTTTGTCTTTGCCCCACCCCTGCTCTGCTGCTCTGGGGTTTATTTTAGATGTGAAGGGGGAAAAAAAAAAAAAAAAATCCAAACCCTCCAACCCTCCACTCTCCTACCCCCAGGGCTTTGAAGTTGCAATCTTTTTACTCCTCTACTGAGTTTCCAAAGGCTCACAGTCTGCACATCCCATCCCTCAGGTTTAGAGCAAACTGGAGGGCGTGTTAAAGAGAGGAAGAGAGGTCTCCACCAAGCACAGCTGCCAGACCCGCCCAAGACAAGACGGAGGAGACTTCTGCAGACAACTGTTAGCAGTACCCAAGGCTCCGGGCTCCCCACCTTTCAAGCAGTGGTTCTCAACCTTGATAGCATCTCAAAATCGCCTGGGGAATGTTTTTTAAAAAATACCTTAGTCCAGGTCAGTTCAACTGAGTCTCCCGGCCTGGGCGTCGCTATCTGGAAAGCTCCCCAGATGGATGACTCTGCAGCCCAGCGGGGTTACAAACCACGGATTTCCATTCCCCTCCTGGAAGTCAGCCAGCCCAGAGCTTACTCCCTTCCTTCCAAATTCACCCCAGGAGATTTCCTCCGCCTATTCTCACACCAAATATTTCTGGGAGTCAGGAAATAAAGGAAGGAGTCCTAGGAAATGCAGTTTCGCTGATAAAAGGAGCGGTACTGAGTTGTCGTGCGGGGGCAGCTGACTTTTGTGGACCCGTTCTCTGCCCCCACCCTGGATGGGTCTACTGCACAGCTAGGCGCCATAAAGCCATCTCCTCTCAGTTGGCCTGGGATTCTTAGGACTTGGGGGATGAGACACTTTAATGGGTCGAGGCTCAGGCACTTTCAGCCAAACCCCTAAGAATGGACTGCTGAGGTGGCTTGTTGTGTGCCTTGGAGTGGATCCCAACTCATAGCGACCCTGTTAGAACTGCCTTAGGGGGGCTTCCTAGGCTGTTAGGCTTTTGAGAGCACATGGTCAGGTCTTTTACCCCGTGGACCCCCCTGGTGGTTTCAAATCACAGACCTTTTGGTTTGCAGCCTGGAACTTAATCATTGTGCCACCGGGGTTTCTTGCTGCCGTTTGGGAGTGCTTGAGTCTCTGGGGAACAGAGCACACTAACAGGCAGCAAAGTGCAATTTAGAAATTAAGTAACAGCTATCTCGTAGAGGTTACGAATAGAGCTGCTGACTTCAAGGAAGGCAGTTCGAAACTACCAGCTGTTCCGCGGGAGAAAGATGAGGCTTTCTGCTCCCGTAAAGATTTGCAGCCTCGGAAACCCTGTGCAGGGTCACTATGAGTTGGAACCGATTCCACGGTACTTAACAACAACATCCTGAAAGGGTTAACTTCCAGTAACAAATAGGATTTTACTTGCAGATCAGAGCTCTGGTGACTCGACCCAGTACATTTGAGCTTGTTGTTGTTAATGTGCCGTGGAGTCGGTTCCAACTCATAGTGCCCTGTACAGGGTTTCCGAGGCTGTAAATCTTGATGGGAGAAGAAAGCCTCATCTTTTTCCCATGGAACAGCGGGTAGTTTCGAACTGCTGGCCTTAAGTTTGCAGCCCGATTCGTGCATAAGAATCCCTAGACTGCTGACCAAAGAAAAGTGTTCCTGAAGCCCCAAGCCACCACAGCTTCTGTGGACCCTCCAACTGCTCACCACACAAGAAGGAATATGAAGTCCCCTCCTCTGATTCCAGATTCTAGACACCTTCTTGTTGCACAGACAACTGGTGGGCACTGTCCCACGCTTCCAGGTGGGTGATTGCTGGGGCAGGGGACTGTCCCTGCTGCTTCACTTTAGCTCCAAGACTGTTGGCTATTTGCCTGCCTTTTCTGGTATGATGTTTACTGCTGATGTGCTTTTGGCTTAGGCTCTAGAGAAGGTTTCCAGGCCTCTTCCTCTCTCTCCCCAGATGTCCAAGTTTATGTGGGTAAGCATACTTTTGCAGCCTGTTGAAGAGACTTTCAAAGTCAAGCTTTCCCTGTTATGGAATCCCTTGCAGTCCATCATAACTAGGCGGTGTGTAGAAGGGACTGAATGGGAAGAGTGTTTTCATTCTCTGGGTAGAATTGCTAGACATCTTTGGGTTTCCCCTGGTATCAGTCTCCAAAAACCAAGTCCTGGCTTTCAGAAACAACTATGATATGTATTGGCATCATAAATGCAGGTGTACCATGTGGGAGAGTTCCAGCTATAAAGAGTCCGCAGAGCAAGAGTTTTACATTTCATGGCACTGCAGGAATTATCCTGCACTGGACTGAAAGGTCGGTTTGAACCACAAGGTCACAGTTCAAACCCACCACCCTCTCCTCAGAAACCTAGCTCAGGGTTGCTATCAGTCAGAACCAAACTTGACAGCACTTACCAACAACATACAATTTAAACCCTCCCCATTCACACAGCCTTGGTGTGTCCAACTTAATGAAGATCCATTGCCTGGAATTTTGTTGTGTCTTTCTTTATTCCCCACAACAAGGTTCTCAAGACTAATATCTCTTTCAGATAACGAACTGCCAGGACTTTGTTGTGATTCTCTCTCTCAAACCAGTGCCTGTCAGCCTGTGCTGGTCACTGTTCTAACAAGCCCAGGGTCTCTTTCTGGGTCCCTTCCAACAGCTTCAGCATAGCATTGGCAAACATGTGCACTTCCCAACTTTAGGAAAACTTTTGAAAATGAAATGAGTCCATGCCACCGATTGCATTTTCAATGGAACCCAAGAGTCAGACCAGGACATGTGCGAGATGCCGAATGTGCTATATTTTTAAAACTTGTCAGAAAGATCGCATACCAAGGAAAGGGAGTAGGAGTACCCTCAAGGCAGATCCTCCCAGGGGAGGAGACTGACTGGGAACACCCCTGCCTGGAACAAACAATCCTGCTGCAGGCAAGGGTTTCTTGCCATTTTTCTGGTTTTTAGAAACCAGAAAAACATGAAATGTGAAAAGGGCTCCAATTCTAACCATCCCACTCAGGCCTGGCCCCAGACTAAATGAGGCAGTAGGTCAGAAGGGCAATGCCAGACTTCCAGCCCTTTCTGACCCTGTGGAAGTCAAGAACCCAGCTAGAGACGCCTTACTCCCCAGCTCAGAATAGGCTGAAACAGCTCAGGGGTGCATGCATTCCAGAAAGCTCTGTGAACTATGCAAAAGAGCAGAAAAATCAGAGAAGTGTGTCAAGGAGGTAGTATAATAATCATCGTGATACTTACTGATAATGGTAAAAATAACCATGCTACCGGGAGTTTCGTCCTAGCTCTGCTACGCCCAGGTTTAACCTTTCTCTTCAGCTGTAAGATGAAACTAATAATGATCTACTCTGCCTTTGTTCCAGAGTTGTTTTAAGAACCAGATGAGATCATGTGAAAGTTTTCTTGTAAACTATAAGGTGATTTGAGTTATGGTGTTGGAGAAGAATATTGAAATTACCAAGGGCTGCCAAAAGAACCAATAGATCCATTTTGGAAGAAGTGCAGCCAGAGTGCTCCTTGGAAGCCAAAATGGCCAAACTTCATCTCTCATACTTCAGACATATTGTCAGTCGCTGGAGAAGGATATTATGTTTGGTAAGGTGGAGAGTCAGAGAAAAAGAGGGAGACCCCCAATGAGATGGATTGGCCATGTAGCAGTATCGATGGGCTCAAGTGTGGCAACAGTAGTGAGGTTGGCCCAGGAATCGGGCAGTGTTTCGTTCTGCTGTGCACAAGGTCGCTGTGGGTCAGTACCGACTCGATGGCACCTAACAACAACATAAGGTGATTTGAAACTTATTTAAATTTTTCTCTATTAATAGGACTGTTGCTAAGTGCTGCCAAATCAGTTCCAACTCCCAGTGGCCTTGTATAATAGGGTTTCCGAGGAGTGGCTGGTAGATTTGAACCACTGACCTTGTGGTTAACAGTCCAGTGCTTATCCTACATCGCCACACCAGGACTCCTTGTTAGGACTCCTTAACACCAAATGTTGTTGTTGTTGCTAAGTGCCGTCGAGTTGGTTCCGACCCATAGCGACCCTGTACAGGGTTTCCGAGGCTGTAAATCTTTATGGGAGCAGAAAGCCTCATCTGTCTCCCACGGAACAGCTGGTAGTTTCGAACTGCTGACCTTGAGGTTTGCAGCCCAATTCGTAACCACTACAATACCAGAGATAGGCATTCAAAAACAGATACACTTAAATATTATATCTAGTAGACAATTGTTGTTAAGTGCCATCAAGTCAGTTCAGACTCATCGTGACCCTGTATAGGGTTTCCAAGGAGCAGCTGGTGGGTTTGAACTACTGCCCTTGTGGTTCACAGTCTAGTGTTGACCCTACAGTGCCATGCCAAAATACTAGTAGACAATATCTTTATGAAATAAATGGTTCAAGATGAATTCTTTGTTGGATACATCTATCATACTGGATTTTTCTTATATTACAAACTGTTGCTAAAACTAAAACTAAATCCATTTCCTTTGAGTTGACTCCAACTCAATAGTGACCGTAAAAGACAGAGTAGAAGCGCCCCGTAGGGTTCCATGGCTTCAATCCTTACTGAACTGATTATCACATCTCTCTCTTGTGGAAACGAACGGCTGGTACCTTTCTGCTAGCAACTGAGCTATTAACCACTGCACCACCAGGCTGCTTTTGTAAAGAACCTCGTTGCACAAAACCAATCATTAACTTGGTACGACATTTGTTAAAGTGGGCCTCTACTTAGCAAGGTGGTCTAGTTTCAATGGTCCCTAAGGGGAGCTCTGTACAGCTTTGAGTGGGTGGAGCAAGTCTTTAACTAGACCACATAAAAATGATACCCGTTCTCATTGACTACAGCTATCTCTATGATTTGTGGGTAGGCTGATCAGTGGATTCAGAAAAACATTTCCCTCTAGCTTCCAGCTGGCAAAATGTCAAGATTGAAAAACACATTTCCTGGTTTTCCTTCTTGACCCAATTGGGATGGATGACCCTAATTCTCACCACCCCATTTCCTTAAGTCATTAGCTGTGATTGAATCTCTGCCCATTCCAATGAGCCTCACACAGACCATTTTAATGCACAGCAGCACCGGTAATAGAGAGAGAGAACAATGTTGTGAAACTTCAAATTTACTTTTAATTCCATCTTTGACAGACCAAATTGAAGCCATGGCTTATACTTTGTTATGGCCATTTAACACTAGCTAGAAATTCAGACACCTTACAGTTTTCAAAAGTTTTCCTCGCCTGTTAGCCCCCAAACAGATAGGGGCTACTCCATTCCTATCTTCATGGTTTTCAGTCCACAGAAAGGAATCATCTTGCCTGAGAGCTGGTACAGATAGGTAAGCCAGAGGCCAGAGTCCCTGTGGAAATGGGTATCCAAGAGGAGAGAGTCTTGAATCAGCCAAGTATCCTCTTATTAAGCATGTATTCACTGCACGTTCGTTAAGAACTACTTAGTTCCAAGGAAAGGAGGGATTTCATGAAACACAAAAACACATTTCATTCTTGAATGACCAGACATCATTCATTCATTTGTTTATTTATTGTCGAAGATTTGGGTGGAAGTTTACAGAGCAAATTGGTTTTCCACTCAACAATTCATACACATTTTGTTTTGTGACATTAACTGTAATCCCCACAACATAGCAGCACCTTTTCCACTTCCTCTCTCTGCTTACCATTTTCCTTCATCTTTTCCTATCCCTTCCTGCTTCATCCTTCTGAGCTTTGTCCCTGAGCCCTTGCTACCCTTTTGATCTGCTTTGGTTGATTGTTCAAATGAGTGCATACCTTCACTTTTTAGGCTTGTCTATTGTTTTCCTCACCAAACAAAGCAAACAATAGACAGGCGGTAGTGGATTACCAGCTGGGCTGCTAACCAAAAGGTCAGCGGTTCAAATCTACCAGTTATTCCATGGAAGGAAGATGAGGCTTTTTGATCCCGTAAAGGTTTACAGCCTCGGAAACTGTGTGCAGGGTCACTGTGAGTCAGAACCGACTTGGTGTTAGGAAACCACCACCATTGTTTGCCTGAAAGTTGAACCTGGAGGATAAGTTCAATTCCAGGCGTGAGGATATCTGAGGGCCATAGTCTCCAAGGTTCTACCAGTCTCTGTCAGACCAGTAGACCTCATCTTTTTATGATTTTGAATTTCATCTTACATTGTTCTCTTACTTTATCTGGGACCTCCTATTGTTATCCCTTTAAGAGTGGTCGGCAATGGTCGGCAGGCACCATCTAGTTCTTCTGGTCTAAGGATCATGAGACTGGGGTTCACATGGCCCCATTAGTCCTTTGGACTAATTGCTTCCTTGCAGCTTTGATTTTCTTCATTCTTCTTTGCTCCAGACTGGAAGAGACCCCATGAGCTTTATAAACCCTAGTCACTACTCACCAGTGTAGGATGTAAAACGTTGTCTTTGCAGACTATATTATGATAGTTGTCCCCTGAGTGTCTTCTGAACATATAGTCCTGGCCAGTCCTAGTGACTCATTCCCTCAAGGTGTTTGGTTTTGGCTAAGAAGTTATCATAACTTTGCCTCCTATATGCTCTGCTATATTCATGAACATATTTGTAGTACATATAAATACAGATGTAGAGATATAATCTGTCAAACGTAAGTACATTAGTGTGTGTGTATTGTTTATTCTCCATATAAGGTTTCAGAGAAGGAAAAAAACAGAACATCATCACTGATTTTGAATTTCTCTTTATTCTCACAAGGAAGGACCCTATGGATTACTATTATCCCCATTTTATAGATGAGATTATGGAGGCTTAGAAAGGTTGATTAACTTGCCCAGTATTTCACAGGTACTTGGGATACTGCAAAAATTCCAACCTAGATTTATCTGATTTCCAATGTCTTATTCTTAACCATTGCATCCAGGTGCCTTCCATTGTCCAGGGGGATCCAACAGGAAACGTTTGGGAAGGTGAGATCTGAAGTGGTTCTCAAAGGCAATGCATAATTTGACGGTCTTGGGTTGAGGGAAGAGAGAGTACATAATCCAGGTTGCTAAATTTGTGTCCCTAGGACCCCAAACATTGCTTAGTATATAGTATAAATTTGATATGTACTAAATGGATGGATGATAAACAAAGGCATGGAGATCAGCATAGCATGGAGAGCAAGGCTGAGAAGGGGTAAACGAGAAAGTGGAAGCAGAGATCAGATTGGAGCCCACAATTCATTCTTGCAGAGAGTAACAGCAGCGGTCATCTAAACCAGGTAGAACTATTTGATGGGAGGCTTAAAATTCTAGGTTTAGAGTTCTGTTTAGAACCCAGACAAGAATGGGCAAGAGGAACCTAGACATTAACCCAGTAAATTGTTTGGATTAGACATTAACACACTAAATTGTTAGGATTAGACATTAACCTGCTAAATGGTTTGGATTAGACATTAACCCAGTAGGTTGTTCAGATTTACTTCTACGGATCGTAGAATTGATTCCTAAAGAGGGGACAGAGGAGGTGAAAGCCGTGATTTAGGGAGATTAACCAGGCCCTATTGTGTAAAAGGGACTAGCCGTGGGAGGACCTGTGAACCTAGGGAAGACTATATCAATCAAAGCTCTGGGGAACATTTGAGGGAAGGCCTGGAGGGGCTCTGACTGGCAAGCTAGCTCTTAGTTATATATATAAGAGAGTTGGGCATCCCATCAGGACTGAATCGTTTACAGCAAGTAGTGGACTAATGGGAAACACACGAGAACACTCAGATCTAGTTACTTTGAAAATACTCAGCTCAGTCTCACTACACAAACAATTGCTTTTAAAAATCTTTGGTCACCAGACCAAAAAAATCAGTTACTGGCCTGAGCAAGTGCTTGTAAGTAGTTTAAATGATCTTTGTTGCCATGAGAGAATTAAACGTACATGGATCCTCTGGTATTAAGAGTCATGAACCACAGGAAGCCATGACTAAAGAAATGTCTCCAACCAGAGGCCAATTTACTGAGAAGGGCAGGGCCTTCTCCTTCAGGGGAAGCCCCACTGTGGGTTCTGCACTGGGTACACAGAAATGAGTGCTTGACACATACATACATGCCAACCTTACTTTCCTAAGAGAGCTTTCTCCTTATGGCCTATGCAGAGTTGACACTGGTATGTGTTCATATAGTGTGACTAGAGCTCCAAACTTTGGTTACCTAACATCAGTCCTCTGATTTAGCTTTCATCCTATACTGCCACGGGAGTTTTTCCCTCAAAAACATGCACCTTGGGTCTGGGAGTGGAGGTCCCTCCCGAGGACCATCAAGGGAAAAGAGCAGAGAGCGGGACCCAACCCAGAGAAGCAGTGATGCCTGAAATGGAGCCAGAGATGATGACGTGGAGCTATGGAGCAGCTGGAGACTTTGGATCCAGAAAGGGAGAGCGACTGTGTGATGAAGACCTTGGGGGCACGGGGGAAGGATTGCATGGAGGGGATTGTAACCATGGCAATGAGACGATATACGATAGAATGAATGTAAAACTAATGTTCTCCCATGTAAACCATCACATAAAAAAAAAAAAAAAAATGCACCTTGGGGCTCTTAGATGTTGGTAGTATTCAATGAGCAGATGGCATTGTAAGCTATATGTCTAGAGATGCCCATTCAATCATTTCACAAACATTTACTGAGTGCCTACTCTAGACAAGTTCTGCTCATGGTACTAAACATATATCAGTGAACAACAAGCCTTCCTGGAAATTGTCATCTAGCAGAGGGAGATAGTTAGTAAGCAATACACATAATAACACATAATAAGTAAGGAGCTCTGGTAGCATAGTGGTTATGAGTCAGGCTGCTAACCTCAAGGTCAGCAGTTCGAAACTACCAGCTGTTTCGAGGGAGAAAGATGAGGCTTTCTGCTCCCGAAAAGACTTACAGTTTCGGAAACCCTAGGATCACTATGAGTCAGAACTGACTCCACGGCACACCACCACCAACAACAACCAAACAAAATAAGTAAATTATATAATAAATTGAGAAGTGATCACTGTTATAGAAAAAGACATAGGGTATGGGGCTGGTGGAGGTATCATGATTTCACAACAAACACCAGAAGTAGGCCTCATGGAGAAGGTGACATTTATTCAGAAACCTGAAGGAGAAAATCTTTTGTGCTGCCCCTTAGTTATAACACATACTTAAAGTCTTCCTTAAAACATCAAGCCTAAGATAAAAGAGGAGTCCTGGTCTGGCACTGTGGGCTAATGCACTGAAATGCAAAATCGCTTTGAACCACAAGCTCACCAGTGGTTCAAGCTCACCAGCTGCTTCTTGGAAACCCTAACCAGGGTCACTATGGGTCAGAACTGACTCAATAGCACTTAACAACAACAAAAACAAGAGTAAAAACAGCATCCACTTAAAGGATGAGCTGGTATATGAAGAGCTGGGCCTGGCCCTCTTATGTAATTGATTAGGACCATATTTTGTACATCAGCATTTTAATAACAATCAGAGCAGTTAGAAATTTTAATTTCTGAAGCAGGATGTGTTCAAAAGCTACCCCAAAATCCTTGTTGGGTATCAAAGCTTTCTTGTTAAAGCTCTGCCTTACTTGTTGGAGCCACTCTCTCTCAGGTATCATTCTTTCTCACAAGACTACAATGACAAGTGGTCCCTTACTGGGATTAAAAACAGAACCTAGAATTCTGTTGTTGTTGTTAAGTGCCGTTGAGTCGGTTCCGACCCATTGCGACCCTGTATAGGGTTTCCAAGGAGCAACTGGCGGGCTTGAACCACCAACCTTGTAGTTCAAATGGCTTTGCAGTCTGGTGCATTAACTCACAGCGCCACACCAGGACTCCTAGAATTCTGTAGAGGGTGATTGATAACTAATAGCAACTCTCAGCGTTTATTCAGAGGTGTCTGATGAGTTATGAGCATTCTGTTTGCCAAGGAAACAATCAGCTGTCCCACCATTCACCCATCCGGCTTCATTTCCTAGTGTAGTGGTTACGAGTTGGGCTGCTAATCTCACGGTCATCAGTTTGAAACTGCCAGCTGTTCCATGAGAGAAAGATGAGGCTTTCTACTCCTATAAAGATTTACGGCCTCAAAAACAGGGTCACTATGAGTCGGAACCAACTCCATGGCACATAACACCACCACCAAAACCATTATGTTTATGGAGTACTGGTGTGGCACTATAGGATAAGCATTGGACTGCTAACCACAAGGTCAGTGGTTCAAAGCCAAAAGCCGCTCCTCGGAAACCCTATACAGGGTCGCCATGAGTTAGAACCCACTGGACAGCATGCAACAACAATACTGTATCTCTGGTAGCGTAGTGGTTACGAATCGGGCTGTGAACCACAAGGTCAGCAGTTCAAAACTACCAGCTGTTCCGCGGGAGAAAGATGAGGCTTTCTGCTCCTGTAAAGATTTATAGCCTCGGAAACCCTGAACAGGGTCGCTATGAGTCAGAACTGACTCCACAGCACATGACAACAACAACATAAGGAAAAAACAGACTAGGAATTATGAGTTGGGTTAAATTTGATATTTACCTAACTGATGATAATTCAAGATTAAGCACATATTGTTAAAACTATAATCTGTTTCAGAGTCTAAACTAATTTAATAATGTTTATTCCCAAGAGTTTCAGATTCTAATTGTCTACCAAATCCAGAAAATTACCCTACTGGTCAGCTGGTCTGAAGTTTGATCCTGAACAGAACCAGTTTAGAGAAAGTTTTCACGGGGAGTTTTCAAGATTTCCAAACATAACGTAAGAAATGAAGACGTCCATAGCATGTTTCCATTATATGGATTATAATTGAGTTTTTTGATGGTGTTCATTGCTGTCAAGTGACTCCACTCAGAGATTCATCCTCCAACACCACCTCTACGCATCTGCCGCCTGCCTGATTCCTCTGGCTGTCCCTAGATCTTTACCTCTGACTTGGTCCAACCCTGCTCAGGCCTTCCCCAAATCCAAGATGCCAATATAAGACGGAGTGTGTGGCTGAAACACTAAGCAGTCATGTGAAAGAAACATAACTTCTGCTTCTGAGTAGTTACAGTTGCTCTATTTCCTTTGCTTTTATTAAGCAATTCGATTTGCACAGGGAAATGCAACCAGCAAGTTTTCTTTTCTTTTTTAACCAAATCATAAAAGCTATAATAATAAATGAAACTAGACATTTACATAGCCTACTCCATTCTCACCTGGCACATCTGGCAATGAGCTGTGAACCTTTTCAGAAGGGAAGTAACTAAGAATGTCAATGACAAAAAAACTGTCTTTACGGAGAAAAAGAAGCATGGTTTATGTCTTAGATATCTAGGAATATCAAAGTAGATAGCTTTAATAATCAGAAATTTATTCTCTCACTATTTGGAAGGCTGTTGTGTGCCATGGCATCAGTTCTAATTCATAGTGACCCTGTATAGAGTTTTCAAGGAGCAGCTGGTAGATTTGAACTGTCGACCTTGTGGTTAGCAGTCCTGTACTTATCCTACAGTGACATGCCAGAACTCCAGCTTAGGCGACCAGAAGTCCAAATCAGGCTTCCTCTCTTTGTCAGCTCTGGGGAAAGTCCTTGTCTCCTTTCAGCATCTGTGGGTTCATGGTACGTAGAAGATCTCCATGTGTTTTGGCATTAATCTTCTCCTGGATCTAGGAGCTCTCAACTCAATGACCCCAGGCCCAAGAATACCCTACTACATACGGGCTCGCCCTCTTCTTCCTGGTGGCATGGAGGCCCCTCCCCTGCTCACTTCTCTCTCCTTTTATCTTTTGTAAGATAAAAGTTGATGCAGGTCACACCCCAGGGAAACTCCCCGTACATCACATCAGTATTGTGAACCCAACCCCCTTACAACTGATTGGCTGATTACATCAGCTCACCTCAGGGGGATGATTACATCAGTACATAATTGCCAAATTACATCACTACATGACTGCTAAACCACTGAGAATCATAACCCAGTCAAGCTGACACGTTTTAGCGGGACACAGTGCAATCTATGACAATTCAATTATGGTTTGAAGTGACAAGAAACACTTCAAGCAAAAATATTTCAGACCACCTGAGCACATCAGGTATTAAAGTTGAATACAGCTCTTTATGTTCAATTCCAAGGAATGATCTAGAACTTAAATACTGTCATGTGCTGCATAATGTTCATTTATGCAACATAAAACCTCCGTATGTCAATGGTCCAATAGGTTATAATACCCACGGGCAACAAGTTGATTCTGACTCACTGTGACCTGGAGAGGACAGAGTAGAACTGTTCCTTCAGGTTTCCGAGACTATAAACCTTTACAACAGCAGATAGCATCATCTTTTTCCTGCAGAGTGGTTGCTGGGTTTGAACCACTGAACTTGTGTTTAGCAGTCCAATACTTAACCCACAGCACCACCAGGGCTCCTAAGGTTATAACAGAGTTCAGAAATCCTGAGCAGCGAATGGAGCATAATGAACACAACAACTTCCCACACACAATGGTGGTGGTGGTGGTGGTGGTGGTTATGTGCTGTGGAGTCGGTTCCGACTCATAGTGCCCTGTACAGGATTTCTGAGGCTGTAAATCTTTATGGGAGTGGAAAGCCTCATCTTTCTCCCACGGAACAGCTGGTAGTTTTGAACTGCTGACCTTGAGGTTTGCAGCCCGATTCGTAACCTATATGTATCTTATTCCTCCTGTATACAAAACGATTGCACTGCCAGGTGTAGAATGGTACAATACATATATAATTGGAGTTCTGGTGTGGCTCTATAGGATGAGCACTGGACTGCTAACCTCAAGATTGGCAGTTCAAACCCACTAGCTGCTCGTCAGAAACCCTATACAGGGTTGCTTCTGAGTCGGAACTGACTTGACAGCACTCAACAACAACAACATATGTACCTATAATACATGTGTCTTGATAGTCATAATAAATGCCCATGTTACTGGCTAAAGCATATACTGTACTTTCTATTTACATATTTACTGTATAACAGTGTATGCTTCCACTCGTAGGCAGCAGCTTCCAGTCTGGGTATCGTGTATTTCTTGAGTGTTGTAGCATTATCGCTTTATTTAATTTTCTTTATAATATATCACCATGAAGTGCCTCATGGCTCCGAAACACAACTAAACCAATACTAGTGATAGCAGCAGCAAGAAGTGTTGATGTGGAATTGATACAAAGGGTTATTAAACAACATGAAATGGAAAACCAGCAAATGCTATTGCTCATGATTTAGGTATGTCAACAATCACTATGATCCTCAAAAACAAAGAAGAAATGCTCTAAACTGGTAGGGAATCAGCTCCATTGAAAGCTACGAGGAGGTGCTGTATCAGATTTGGAGACATTGCAAATGATGTGGGTTGAGGACTAGACACAAAAGGGCATCCTTCTCAGCACTGAAGATCCTACTAAGAAATGGAGATTGTTGAGATGTTTCAAGCAATGCAGGACCAGAATACAATATGGTGTTTGCACAACACCCAAATTACAATGTCCTACTTCACAGAACATATCACAGATGTTAAGAAATGCATGACTGTATTCTGTGAAAGCACAGCAAGAAAATGGATGCTTTCTTTTACAGGAAAACTCAACATGTACTTTCTTACTTGACCCATTTATTCCCAAGGCTCCATTCACAACTTCTTATGTTGTTGTTGATATGTGCTGTGGAGTCGGTTCCGACCCATAGCAACCTTGTACAGGGTTTCCAAGGCTATAAATCTTTACAGGAGCAGAAAGTCTCATCTTTCTCCCACGGAGCGGCTGGTAGTTTTGAATTGCTGACCTTAAGGTTCGCAGCCCAATTTGTAACCATTATGCTACCAGAGCTCCAATATTCACCAAATAAAACCATCTCTCACTATAACCTTGTCCCCCTATTTTTTAGATGAATTAACTATGACAAGATGAAGTGATTTACCCAAGACACAAGTGCAGGTGAAAATACCAGAACTAAAACTCAGATCTCCTGACTCCCAGGCCAATGTTGTTTGCTGAAGTTTACGCAAGTCTTTAACAAAAGATGAAATTGTTTTCCCAGATTTCCAGCTTCCAACATCATGCCACTTCCCTACTTTCTTTTACCTCCCTCACGACACTTGGTCTGTACCTCACACTCAATGAGAATATCTTGCTGCTGTATTGTGCATTTGTATCCAGCATGTCTTCTATGTCTTGAGTCTTATGTAGGATTGATAGTCTAAAGATTTAACAGCCTGAACACAGAATTACCAAGTTGTTATTGCTGTAGTGGAGTTTTTGTTAGGACATGCAAGGAACCTCAATAAAAATGCAGTGAGTAGCTAACATTTAGTTACTGGTCACAAAATTGGGTGCATCTGGCCTCAAAACAATCATGGGCCCTCCTTGCATGACTGCAGGAAGGACATGTGGAATTCTAAGGTTTATCTTGAGTGGACATCTGTTCTTAGAATTGTTTTGGATTCTGCAACTCCGACATATGGTGATCCCGTGTGTGAGAGTAGAACTGTGTTCCATAGGGTTTTCAAGGTTGTGACCTTTCAGAAGTAGATGACCAGTCCTGTCTTCGAAGTGACTCTGGATGCGTTTGAATAACTAACTTCAGGCTTAACCATTTGCACCACCCAGGGACTTCTGTAACTACCATATGAACCAAGAGACTTGAAAGCAGCAATACAAAGAAAAATATGCAGGTCAATGTTCACTGCAGCCCTATTCACAGTAACCGAAAGGTAGAAGCAACCTAAATGTCCATCAACAAATGAATGGATACGCAAAGTATGGTACATTCATATAATGGGATACTAAGGAGCTCTGGTAGCATAGTGGTTACGAATCGGGCTCCGAACCACAAGGTCTGCAGTTCGAAACTACCAGCTGTTCCATGAGAGAAAGATAAGGCTTTCTGCTCCCGTAAAGATTTACAGCCTCGGAAACCCTGTACAAGGTCGCAATAAGTCGGAACCAACTCCACAGCACACAACCACCACCAGCCACTCAGGCAGTAGGAGAAATTAAGTCTTGAATAATGAAGTCTTGAAGCATGAATACATGCTACATTATGGGTGAGTCTTGCAAACATTATGCTGTGTGAAGAAAGTCAATCACAAAAGGGCAACTATTATATGATATCATTTATTTGAAATATCTAGAATAGGCAAACGTATGGAAATCAAAGTTTATTTGTGGTTACCAGGGACAGGAAGAAGGGTGTAAGGAGGAGTCATTACTTAGGTAACTTTATCTGTTCATAGTGTGGAAAACTTGGCAAAAGATACTAACAATGGTGTAGAACATGATGAATGTAATTGGTCTCACTGAATTATACATGTAAAAAATGTGGAATTGGCAAAGGTTGTGTTATATGTACCCTTTTTACGTCCAAAAATATTTAACAACTATATGACCTCCGCAGTGACCCATCACAAGGGGCACTGATTTGCTGTTGGGATCGAAGCCCCAGAGCCTTCCTCCCCACAAACCCAGTGGTGACAGGTTAGTTGATGGGGTGTTGGGGAATCTGAGGGATCCCAGGTCAGCGTAGAGGCAGCTTCTGAAGGGAAAGTTACAGAGGGTCTCTTCTTCTGTAATTTGTGTACCATGTGTTCAATGTTTCTATTTTATTATTCATTCAACTAATATTAATTACCCATAACATAAGAACCTTATAGAAAAACAAAGGTCTTCATTGAGTAAGAGCACCCCAAAATTAACTTAGAGCTCCCAATGTGAAATGGTGGTTATTATAAGGGTTGAGGCCAAAACTCCAGTTTTAATGAAAAGTAACTTCTACACCAAAAATGCAGCCTGTCGTTTCTGTAACTCTCCAGTGTACTGACCCTGATAAAATTACTTGGTAAACAATTTTAGAGTAGAATGTGATTTTTCTTGTTTAAGAGTTTTGCTCCCTTAAGAATACACCCTTTTCAGGTTGCAAAATCCAAAACAATTCTAAGAACAGATGTCCACTCAAGATAAACCTTGGAATTCCACATGTCCTTCCTACAGTCATGCAAAGAGGGCCCATGATTGTTTTGAGGCCAGATGCACCCAATTTTGTGACCAGTAATTAACTGGCAGCTACTCACTGAATTTTTATTGAGGTTCCTTGCATTTCCTTTCAAAAACACCTTGAACTGTCTCCTCCTCAATCACTTGGTTAGAATCCTGTGGACCTTGGCTCTCTTTTCATTTCAACCAGACTCTGCCATTTTTGTTCTATCAAAGTGGAACAAAGATGCCTTCATGTTCTATCTCATATCCTGGTAGAAGAGATAAAAAACTGAGAGGTAGTTTGTGTTTCAAGATAGATTCAGAAAAATGGGTACACCAAAAAAAAAAAAAAATCAAACTCATTCAGTCAATTCCAACTCATAGTCACCCTTTATAGGGTTTCTGAGACTGCAAATCTTTATGGGAGCAGACAGCTTCATCATTCTCCCATGGAGTGGCTGGTGGGTTTGAACTGTTGACCTTGTAATGAACAGCCCAACACTTAGCCTACAGCATCACCATGGCTCCTTGGAAAGTGGATATAGCAGTTATAAAAAAAGAAGGGATTTTTTTTTTTTCTGCTTGGAGATCAAAGTGGAGCCCTGATATTGCAGTGATTATGCACTGGCTATTAGTGCTAAAGTCGGAAGTTCAAACCCACCAGCTGCTCTATGTGCAGTAGGAAGATGTGGCATTCTGCTTCTGTAAAGATTACAACTTTGAACGTCCCATGGGGCAGTTCTTCTCTGACATATAGCTTCATTGTAAGTTGAAATCCACTGAAAGGCAATGGGTTTGGTTTGGTAGAATACAGAACTCTTGGAAGGAACATTGTAGCTGTGGTTCTTGAAAGGTGAGCAGGATTTGGTGAAGAGGAACTAAAAGGGCCGCAGGAAGAACATAAAAGTCAGGTCAAAGGAAAAAGGGAAGGGTGGATAAAGGTTCTACCTTAAAAATTCCTCCAGCATCAATCTGCCTCTCACTATCTCTGCTGCTGCCAGCTGACTGCCATTTCTTAACTGGGTTTGTGTAGTCGCCTCCTCACAGATCTCCCTGGCCTGGTCGGGACTAATGGTGCACGAGGTCCCCAGTGACACATGCACACAGCCATCAGTAGGATTGGCTATGGCAGACAAGGTCAGGAGCTGGTGGTGATCGGGGTTCAGGGCATGCTCCCTGGGGACCCTCTAATTTTCAAACAGGCACCAGAGGGTTGTGACCATACTAAGGAACAAGCCAGCATTTGCCAAGTGGCCTAAGGGATTGCATGCCCTTTTCCAGGCTTTGAGGGGCCAGGGAAGTGTTGGCGATTGAATGCTGCCCTGGAATTGCTGTCTGGGAACAAGATCCATTCTCAGCCTGCTTGGAGGCAGTCCAGCATCGAGTCTGGCTCTAGTCCAGTACAGATCCTGAGCCAGGAGGGAGTACAGGGCAGTAGTGATGGGTATGCACTAGTTGCTAGCACTGACTCAAATAGAGGTAAGATGTAGGAAAATGGAGGATTGGCAGGGGCAGGTAAAAAAAAACGGACAAAGGAAGACATTTGGACAAATGCTTGATTCTGAGACTGCAGAAGACAAAATGGGAAAGAGATACAAAGTTGGTTTTTCTTTTTTAACTTTCTATTGTGAATTGAAGGGGCTCTGGTAGCGTAGTGGTCTCTCCATGCCATCACCTCTGCCATCACTTCGGCCACCATCCCTGCTGTCATTCCTTTTCTAGATCTTATGCTTCACTTATGCTCTTCCACAAAGTTGATTTCATTCTTTCCAATAAGACACACCCAAAACCCCAAACACACTGCCATCGAGTCAATTCTGGCTCATGGCGACTCTACAGGACAGGGTAGAACTGCTCCTTAGGGCTTCCATGACTATTAATCTGTATGGGAGCAGACGCGTCTTTCTCCCACAGAACAACTGGTAGATTCAAACCACAAAGCTCTTTGGTGAGCAGCCCAATTCTTAACCCACTGCACTACCAGGACGCTTCCCAACACTATATAAGGGTTCTTTATCATTTTAGTTCAACAACAGAAACTAGCAATGTAATGGAGTCCCTGGGTGATGCAAATGGTTAAGCACTTGACTTCTAGATGAAAGAGTGGCAGTTTGAATTCACCCAGAGGCATCTCAGATGACAAGTCTGGCAATCTGTTTCTGAAAAGCCACTTCCTTGAAAACCCTATGGAGTGAGCGGCTCCACTCCAAGGGGTCAACATGAGTCCAAATCGACTTGATGATAACTAACAGCAACAGCAGGAACAACGTGCTCAATGGAAAGAGCACAGGCTCTGAAGTTCCAAGTCCCTTCCTTGCACATTCCTATTTACCTAGAAATGATGCATTGGCATGGGTTCAAAATGAAGTCTAGAATAAAAGAAGTGAAAAATGATGTGTCACGGTTTTCCTGCATAATGCAAGAAAGATGGCACCCTGCTCTGACTGGTAGTCAAATTGTTGCAAGTGCTGTCGAGTCATTTTCCACTCACAGTAATCTCATTTGACGGAACAGAACTGTTGAACTGGTTGTCTTCAACAGAGCAGCCTCAGATAAGGAGAACTGTCTCCCGTTGCTGAGAACAATCAATTCCCTCTGTTGTGATCCTTACACTCACCCATCTTGCCTTCTGATCTGCAATCCGGTTTCCTGAGTAAACTTACAGTCCAACATCCTGTATACATAACTAGCCCTCATTTTCAAACAGAGCCCATCTCCTATTGCATTGTTTTTGAGACTGGGATTTTTAATCATATTCTCAGAGGTACATAAATTCTTTAGAAGAATTGTGTGTGTGTTTTCATATAAAAAAGTATAAAAACTTTAATGTAATTGTTACCTGGCTGTGTGTGTTATTGAGTTGGTTCTGACTCATAGTGACCCTGAGTAGGGTTTCCAAGGCTGTAAATCTTTACAGGAACAGAGAGCCTTCTCATTCTCCCTGGGAACACCTGGTGGATTTGAAATGCTCACCTTGCAGTTAGCAACCCAATGTATAACCCACTCAACCATTATACCGAATACTATCACATGATGTTCACTTTTGTATTTGTGACTGTTGTGGTCATCTGGTCATCTAAAGCCACATAATTTAAGTTTGAATGCTGCATTTCTCAAACTAGGATGTACTCAAGAATCTACACGTTTTAAATTTAGAAATATGTCCTATTACCAATAATCCAACCAGCTGATTTACATATTAGTCTCTTAAATTTGGTTAGGATAAATTGATCCTTTTGAACCTAGCTATTCTATAGGACGGGGCCCAGTAGTTTTTGGATTTGTCAAGCTTAGGACCAGATCTGTGGTAGCTGTACCAATATATTGTCAATCAGTGATGTAGCTGACAGGTCAGATGGTTTCCTCCTGCAAAGCTTTCCTCTCTACTGTATGACAAATGATTATGATGGAGACTGATCAGACAAACTCATCGAGGGCTTTAACTAAAAGACTCTTCAGATCCTGGATAAATCACTTAATGTCTGCTTTTAGCTTTCTCTAGTAATGTTACCTACCTTACAGGTATGTTAATATCCTAGGATGACAATGGTTTCAGGCTCCTGACACAGTACTAAGCAGTTTTCAGTTTGCTAAGAGAACAATTCATTGAGGTGGAAGGAACCTGAGAAAGAATAGGCTGTTGGGAAGGCCATTCCTGAGGTCTGTAGACTATCTCCAATGGGACTGGGAACAGATTCTGCAGGCCAATAATCCATCTGAGGACTTCTCAAACAGCTTGGGTCAGGGTGGCAGTAACCACACTTCTAGACTAACAAAAGTGACTATTTTACTTATGTAACTGAAAGTACAGAGGTAGGTCAAGCTTCATGATGAGCAGTGACTCAGTGTTGTCCTCAGGACCAGTTTCTTTCTGTCACACTGCCCTGTCAAACACAGCATTAGCTCCACCCTCACCCTGACTCCCTTCCTAGGATTCCAAGAATGTGGGGGCCATATGCTTCCTTCTTTGTGGATCATTTTGCTTAGCAAGGATTCCAAAACTCATACTGATGGTTGTTGTTGTTGTTGCTAAGTGCCACCAAGTGAGTTCCGGCTCATATTAACCCTGTATAGGATTTCCAGGAGTCCTGGTGTGGCACTGTGGGTTAGTGCACTGGACAACAAGATCGGTTTGAAGCACAAGATCAGTGTTTCAAATGACTCAGAAACCCCTAACAGTCACTACAAGTTGGAACTGACGTGAAGGCAATTAACAGCAACAAACAACACAGGGTTTCCAAGAAGTGGCTGGTGGGTTTGAACCCTCAACCCTGTGGTTAGTAGTCTGGTGCTTTATCCATCGCCACACCAGGAATCTTCTTTAACTTCTCTCTTCTCCCATATTCCTCATCCAATCTGGCAGAAAATTGCATTGGAATTACCTTCATAATACAACTACATCCATGTCTCTGTTGCCACCTCCCTTTCTATTGCCAACCATTGTCATTTCTTATCTGGATTACTGCGGTTGCCTCCTCACTGGTCTCCCCGGTTCTATTCCTGTTTTCCCTACAACAGTCTGGGTGATACATTAAAAAATGTAAGCCAGATCAGGTCGCTGTTCAAAATCCTTCACTGCTCCCCATCTACTGGGAGTAGAAGCCAATACCCCTGTAATGCCCCATACGGCCCACCTGTAATTTATCTGATCTCAGCTCCTGCTCTTTCCTCCTTCTCTCACTCCACTCCAGCCACACTGATCTCCTTAGTGTTTCTGGAAACATTTCAGGTACGTGCCTACCTCTGATTAGTTCTTTACACTGGCAGCTACCCCTGCCTAGAGTACTCTTCTTCCAGAGAGCCTTTGAGTCTTTGCTCAAGTGTCATTTTGTCAGCCAGGCCTATGAAGAACACCCCATGTAAAACTGCAGTGGTCCTAGAACCTCTGCCAAATATGGGGAGTGTTTTTCCAGTGCTGCCCAAAGGACAAAGAACTAGATCTAAGGATCACAAATAGTTTGGTACCTAAAACTCAGGCAGGGGTTTCCAGATATTTTACCAGGGGTGGTCCATCCTTTCATTGGTCCCATCTCCCCTCAACAATAGTCATCTTGAAACGGGATAAATTTCTGAGAGCTAGTCTTTATTCACTCATCTATGCCAAGAAATTTGGAAGACAACTATCTGGCCAAATGATTGGAAGAGATCCGTATTTGTGTCCATTCCAGAGAGGTTACCCAACGGAATGCGGAAATCATCGGACATTATCTTCGATATCCCATGAGAGTAAAGTTTTACTAAAGGTAATATAGAAATGGCTGCAAGCACACATTGACAGAGAACTTCCAGAGGCTCAAGCTGGATTCAGAAGAGGATGTGGAATGAAGAATATCATTGCTGATGTCAGATGGATCTTGGCTGAAAGCAGAGATGTGCTTTATTGACTATGCAAAGGCCTTCGATTGTGTGGATCATGACAAGCTATGGACAACATTGTGAAGCATGAGTATAATTGTGCTCACACTTAATTGTGCTCACGAGGAACCTATACACGGACCAAGAGGCAGTTGTTCGAACAGAACATGGGAACACTGAATGGTTTAAAATTAGGAAAGATGTGCAACAGGGTTGTATTCTTTCACTATACTTATTCAACCTGTATGCTGAGCAAACAATCCGAGATGCTGGGTTATATGAAGAAAAACATGTCATCATGATTGGAGGAAGACTAATTAACAATCTGTGATATGCAGATGATACAGCCTTGCTTGCTTAAAGTGAAGAGGACGTAAAATATTTACTGATGAAGATCAAAGACCATAGCCTTTGGTATGGATTGCATCTCAATGTTAAGAAAACAAAAATCCTCACCACTGGACCAATAAACAACATTCTTATCAATGGAGAAAAGACTGAAGTTGTCAAAGACTTCATTTTTCTTGGATCAAGCATCAACAATCATGAAAGCAGCAGCCAAGAAATCAAACAATGCATTGCATTAGGTGAATCTGCTGCACAAGACCTTTTTAAAGTGTTGAAGAGCAAAGATGTCAGTTTGAGGACTAAGATACGCTTGACCTAAGCCATAGTATTTTCAATAACCTCATATGCATGCAGAAGTTGGACAGTGAGGACTGGAAAACCATAGAAGAATTGATTCATTTGAGTTATGGTGTTGGAGAATATTGAAACTGCCATGGACTGCCAAAAGAACAAACAGATTTGTGTTAGAAGTGCAGCCAGAGTGCCCTTGGAAGTCAGGATGGCCAGACTTGGTCATCCTGACATATTGTCAAGAGGGACCCAGTCACTGGAGAAGGATTTCATGTTTGGTAAGGTGCAGGGTCAGAGAAAAAGAGGAAGACCCCCAGTGAGATGGATTGGCAAAGTGGCAGCATCAATGGGCTCAAGTGCGGCAACAGTAGTGATGTTAGCCCAGGACTGGGCAGTGTTTCGTTCTGTTGTGCATAGGGTAGCTATGAGTTGGTACCAATTGCATGGCACTTAACAACAATGTCTTTATTCTGATCCTTTGGACTACAAGAGTCTTTAAGAGCTAGTGGTAAACTATGGCATTATCGTGCTTTGCTCAGTGTGGTCAAGATGCAAACGTTATCTTAGGTGAGAGTGGTGAATATAACTGGTTTAAGTGTCTGGATTCTTTTTTTTTTTTAAGGTTTTTATTGTGGATTGAGTGAAAGTTTTCAGGGCATATCATCGGTTTCACATTCAAACATTCATATACCTTGTTTCATTACATTGATTATAATCCCCTCCACATACCATCAGTTAACAGAGTTTCTCTATATCCTCTTTAGCTTTTTGGGGGGGAGGGGGGAAACTTTGCCTTTTTGAAATTTACAGTTTCGGCTTTTAGGGAAGGTTTTTACATTTATCTGTGGCTATCCAGGGCTCATGTATGGAATTACTAACCAGCATAACTGAATAATCAGAAAAGGGACATTTTGCTATGTCTGCTAGGTGGCTAAAGTCTGATCCTCAGAGCCTATGGTTTGGACGGTCAGCAACGCTTGGGCCCACGGGGACTTGAACTCCTGACCGGGTCTGCACGGTCTGCATCAGATTCCCCCTTATTTATTATTTGTTTAAGGGACGCTACCTGTCTTAGGCAGTCAGTGTGAATTCCTCAGTCTTACCCGTCATCGAAACTCATTGCAGCATGGCAATGGCTCTGTCTTAGGTTGCCGAGGTTCCACGTGATCCTTGCCCGTCTCTGGCCACACGTCCACCATAAACAGAAATGTCTGGATTCTTGCCCAGTGTCATCTGTTAGCCAACATTTCATTTATTGGTAAGAAAAGCTTTTTAGGTTGTGATAATGTCTGTTCATTTCAGGACTGCATAACATTCTAGATATTGCAAAGGAACACAGTTGTGTCTAGCTCAATTGGGGCCTTTGGACCTACTTTTCCCCAGAACCCCACCCATGATCCCTGTATTCAGAAACCCAGGATGATCTATGTGGTTTCCAAGGTCTACATGGCGCTCCTGGGAGAAGTAAGCATTGCTTGGCAAGTCAAGGTGAATGAAACCTGGGCACATTTTTTTATTTTGCTTTGTTATCTTCTCAAACAACTGCTGACTCATCCCTTGGGGGGACTTTCTCCCTCCCCCAATCCTAGCTCTCAGAGATACTCTTTCACCTCATTGTGCATGCCAAAAGTCAGATATTTGTATCTCCTGAGGAATGAACTCTGCAGCCCTCAACTGCCTGTTCAAGCTCAAAGAGTAGCACTCAGAGCATTTGGTAGTCTGGTACCTCCCAAATGCATTCCCCTCTTTCACTTGTTGTCATATCTGCACTGCCCCATCCTCTCAGGCCCGAAGCTCAAAACATCCGTGACAGTTACTGATGGTTAAGGTCCCTGAGTGGAGCAAACTGTTTGTGTTTGATAACTAACCTAAAGGTTGGTGTTTTGAATCCACCCAGTGATGAAAGTCTGGTGATCTGCTTTTGTAAAGATTACAGCTAAAGAAACTCTATGGACCCTCAGTAAGACATGAAGCAGAATCAACTCGACAGCAATGAGTCTGGTTTTACAACGGTTATTTTTTTAAAAAACCTTTTGTTATCGAAAACTTAAAACACCTTTTTGGTTTTATTTTTTACAACTCGTTGTGCTTAGAACTCTAATGTGATTTTTGTTAGTATCTGATCCTTCCAATGATGTTTCATACCTGCTACTCTCCCTTCTTCTGTCATGCTCTACAATTTCTAATGCAGTGTTGCAGTAACATGCTTGTGGAGAATTCTTTAGGAAGATGAGTCGTGCATCCTCTCCAAAAAGAGGTTTGAAATAACTGCTATAGGCTGATTTAGTATTTATGGTGTTGAGGGAAAGAAAATGTATTAGCAAAACAGTGATTCTTTCAAGAGAAAAATCTAAGAGCTAGCTGTCTATTCAAATTAGTATCTCTTAGAAATCTTAAAATCATCTTTTTCTTTAGGAGTATTTTAATATAAGTACTTCAAGGAATGGCATTTCAGAGAAAGGCTGCTGCCTTGCATTGCTGTATTTGACTAAAAAGATTATTTTTAAAAAATAAGGTCTGCTTTTTTCATAGTATTATTATTATCAATATGGATTAGACATTTGACGCCTAAAGTATCCTGTAATTATTTCAGCCAACTCCCAACCTGTTAGAGGAATAACTGGTAAACCTTCTTTGGGTTTTGTATATGATTAAATAGGCTTTTTCATTGCTATGAGCCATGGTTGCAGAGTGGATCAGCACTTCAAATCTACCAGCCACTCCATGGGAGAAAAATGAGCTTTACTGGGCCTGTAACTATTTACAGCCTCAAAAATGTTACATAGGATCGCTATGAGTCGGAATCAACTCAACAACACACAACTACCACCATCAGTCTTGCACATCAGGGTAAATGAAGGTATCAGCCGCAGAAAATACCCCCTCGTCTTTAATATGCTCTGTGGTAGAGTAGCCCCAGTATTTGTATCTGGGAACCTCCCTCAAGGAGAAGGAAGGTCTTGATTTCAATTTAAACAAATATTCTTGCTGACCATAGCCTTTTCCAGTCCATCAAATATATGTCAAGTCCTCAATTCCTAGAGTGACTATAGGAATAAGACTTAAGTGGAGTTTCTTAGAAGTCCCAGACATTGTTATAAACTAGAAAAAAATGTTTTCTTAGATTAGCTTAGACCTTTTATTAATAAATCTTCTTGTACTGCCCGTTAAAAAGGATATAATCAAATAGCTTTAAAATGGTATGGTTGGTTACATATGTAATTGGAACTCTGTGAGCCTTCAGCATTAACTCTAAAATTGAGACCTTTAGGTTCAGGCCCAGTTTCTTGAAAAGTCAAACCACCACAGTCCAGACTTCAAATCAATGAGATTTTCAAACCCTCGCGGCTGAGCCAGAAGTTTAACCCAACAAAACTAGAATACAGTAGAAGCTCTCTTAACAGAACACTGCTAAACCAATTCACTGGATTAGCTAACACTCTGGGCCAGCTACTCCGAGGGAGAAATATGAGGCTGCTGGCTCCTGTAAAGATTTAGTTTCAGAAACCCTAAGATGCAGTTCTACTCTGTCCTCGGGGTGAGGAGTGAGAGGGGGATAGGGGAACAAAGGGGGGAGAATCCAAAGCCACTGTCACTCAGAAATTCTGATTCATAGTGACCCTGAATAGGATTTCTGAGGCTGTAAATGTTTAAGGAGAAGACAGCCTTGCTTTTCTCCCTCATAGTGCATTGTGGGTTTGAACTGCTGACATTGTGGTTATCACTCTGTTCAATAGGTTTTCTAGGACTTGGAATCCACTCTACGGTAATGGATTTGGTTTTAGTTTTGGTCCCTCCCTCACACTCACGGATGACAAGGTGTACTGAAGGCTACAAGGCTATTCTTTAACACAAGACTGCAGGTCTTCATGTTGCTGTTCTGGGTTGACATGCATATACTGGGTCGTGATCAGCAGAAAACACAAAACAGCTGAAGTGTAGATGCCAATCAGGTGTTTGTACTAAAACTTGTTTATGCCTGTTACAGAAAATGGACTCTTGGCTAAAGGATAAGCAGTGGAAGGATCCAACCCTGGCACACATCTTTACTGACTTTAAACCATTCAGTAGCACCTTGTTCTCTTCAAATGACTGCTTCTTGGTCTAAGTATAGGTTCCTTACGCTCACAACAAAGTGTTCTGGAATGCCCATTCTTTGCAATGTTGTCCATAACTTGCCATGATCTACATAGTAGAAAGCCTTGGTAGAGTCAATAAAACACAAGTACACATCTTTCTAATATTCTCTGCTTTCAGCCAAGATCCATCTGACATCCTCTAATGAATCTGACTTGAATTTCTGGCAGTTCCTTGTCAATGTACTGTTGTAGTCATTTTTAAATTATCTTCAACAAAGTTTTACTTGCATGTGGTATTAATGATATTGCTCGATGCTTTACACTTCCTTTGTGTCACCTCTCTTTGGAAAGGGCACAAATATAATCATTCCCAATCAGTTGGTCTTCCAGATTTCATGGCATAGATGAGTGAGTGCATCCAGTGCTATATCAGTTTGTTTAAAGATTTCAATTTGTATTCCATCAATTCCTGGAGCCCTGTTTTTTGCCAATGCCTTCAGTGCATCTTGGACTTCTTCCTTTAGTACAGTCAGTTCTTGAAATGGTTGAACATGGACCAGTTCTTTTTGGTACAGAGGTTTAATTTATACATTTCATCTTCTTTTGATGCTTTCTGCATCATTCAATATTTTGCCTATGTTGTTATTGTTAGGTGCCATTAACTCAGTTCTAAACCATGGCGACCCTATATACAACAGAGCAAAACACTGGCTGGTCCTGTGCCATTCTCACAATTGTTGTTACACTTGAGTTTATTGCTGCTGTCACTGTGCTGATACATCTTATTGGGAAGTCTTCCTCTTTTTCACTGACTTCCACTTTACCAAACATAATGTCCTTCCCCAGGGACTGGTCGGTCCCTCCAGGAAATATGCAGCCATCCTGGCATCTAAGGCACATTCTCGTTGTACTTCTTCCAACACGGATTTGTTTATTCTTCTGGAAGTCCATGGTACTTTCAACATTCTTCAACAACGTAACTCAAATGCATCCAATCTTCTATAGTCTTCCTTATTTATTGCCCAACTTTCAAATGTGTATGAGGCTACTGAAAATACCATGGCTTGGGTCAGGCACACCTTGTCCTCAAACTGCTATCTTTGCTTTTGAATACTTTAAAGAGGTTTTGTGCAGCCAATTTGCCTAATTCAATACATCTTTTCCATTCTTTACTTCTGTTTCCATGAGGGTTGTGGATCCCAGCAAAATGAAGTCTTTGCCAACTTCAATCTTTTCTCCATTTATCATGATATTATTTATTGGTTCAGTTGTGAGGATTTTGTTTTCTTTACATTGAAATGCAATTCATACCGAAGGCTGTGGTTTCGATTTTCATCAGCAAGTATTTAAAGTCCTCTTTGCTTTCAGCAAAGTTGTAGCATCTGCATATCCCAGGTTGTTAGTGAGTCTTCTTCTGATCCTAATGCCATGCTCTTCTTCATATAATCCAGCTTCTCAAATTATTTGCTCAGTATACAGATTGAATAAGTATGGTGAGAACATGGAACTCTGTCTGGCATATACCTTTCCTGATTTTAAACCATTCTGTATCCTTGTTTTCTGTTCGAATGACTGCCTCTTGGTCTATGTACAGGTTGCTCATGAGCTTAATTAAATGTTCTGTTATATCCATTCTTTGCAAAGTTATCCATAGCTTGTTATGATTCAGTCTAAAGGCTTTGCATGGTCAATAAGGCACAAGTAAACATCTGTTATTCTCTCCTTTCAGCCAAGATCCATCTGACATCCTTCTCTCCATGTCCTTTTCTGACTCCAGCTTGAGTTTCTGGCAGTTCTCTATCGATATGCTGCTATTGTTTCTTAATTAACTTCAGCAAATTCGTACTTGCATGTGATATTAATGTTGTTTGATGATTTCTTCATTCCATTGGGTCACCTCTCTTTGGGATGGGCCCATATACAAATCTCTTCCAATCAGTTGGCCAAGTAGCTGTTTTCCAAATTTCTTGGCAAAAATGAATGAGTACCTCCAGTGCTGCATCAGATTACAATGATATTCCATCAATTCCTGGAGCCTTGCTATTTTTTTTTTTGTTTTGTTTTTTTTACCAATAGCTTTAGTACAACTTGGACTTCTTCCTTCAATATCATCATTTCTTAATCATATGCTACCTCTTGAAATGGGTGAACATTGACCACTTCTTTTTGGTACAGTGACTGTGTATTCCTTCCATCTTCTTTTGATGCTTTCTGCACCATTGAATATTATGCCCATTGTTGTTGTTAAGTGCCTTCAAGTCAATTCCGACCCATAGCGACCCTGTATAAGGTTTCCGAGGAGCAGCTGGTGAGCTTGAACTACCGACCTTGAAGTTCAAACAGCTTTGTAGTCTGGCACCTTAACCGACAGCGCCACACCAGGACTCCCCATAGAATCCTTCAATATTTCAAGTGTAGGTTTGAATATCTTTTTCAGTATTTTAGCTTGAGAAATATTGTGCATGTTATTCCTTTTTGTTTATTTTTAACTTCATATCTTTTTGCACATATCATTATAATGCTTTACTTAGTCTTCTTGTGCTACAAGTTTGAAATTTCCTGTTCACTCTTTTTATTTATTTACATTAGCATCTCTATGCTGGAGATCAAATTTCAGAGTCTCTTCTGACATCCATTTTGGTCTTTTCTTTCTTTCCTGCCATTTTAATGACCTTGTGCACTCTTCCTGTATGATGTTCTTGATGTCATCTCACAACTCTTCTGGGTTTTGGTCACTAGTGTCTAATGCATCAAATCTGTTCTTCAGATGGCCTCTAAATTCAGGTGGCATATGTTCAAGGTCATATTTTAATTCAGGTGGACTTGTTTTTTCTTTAGCTTCAATTTGAACTTACATATGAGCAATTGATGGTCTATTCGCAGTCTGCCCTCTTATTTTGGCTGATAATAGGGAGCTTTTCTACCATCTCTTTCCACAGATGTAGTCAATTTGATTTCTGTGTATTCCATCTGATAAGGTCCTCTTATGTTCTTTAAAAAAGGTATTTGCAAGGAGTAAGTCATTGGTCTTGCAAATTCTATCATGTAATCTCCAGCATCATCTCTATCACCAAGGTCATATTTTCCAACTATTGACCCTTCCTCTTTGCTTCCAACCTGTGCATTCCCATCACCAGTAATTATCAATATATATTGATTGCATGTCTAATCAATTTCTGACAGAAGTTGGTAGAATCCTTCAATTTCATCATCACTGGCTTTAGTGGCTGGTATGTCAATATGAAAAATAATGGTATTAACTGGTCTTCCTTACAGGGATATAGATATTAACCTATCACAGAGAGAGCTGTACTTCCAAAGTAGATCTTAAATGTTCTTTTTGATGATGAAAGTGACGTCATTCCTCTTGAATTTCTTTGTTACTGGTATTGTGATTTAGCATTTTAAGACATAGTAATCCCACTCATGAGTCCTGGTGTGGTGGTGTAGGGTAATGTGCTGGACTGTAAAGTCGTTTGAACGACAAGGTTGGTGGTTCAAGCTCACCAGCTGCTCCTTGGAAACCCTATATAGGGCCACTATGGGTTGGAACTGACTCAATGGCACTTTAAAACAACAACAGTTCCCTCATGATGAGATCTGCTATAAACAGCCGATCAATTGAAAGGAAGCTTCCTCTGAGGTGTGTCCTACTTCCAATATAATGGACACTTAGGCAAAGGTTGCTTGCTTTTTGCTGGGCCTGGATCCTGGATCTGACTTGTCATTTGACCTCCAGTTCTTTGAATTTGAGCCAGTGACCTGCTGTATTGCCTGCTGATCTTGGGAGATGTCAGTATCCTGCCATCTTGCCTACAGACCTTGGATTCATTCATGCTTTCAGCCTGAAGCCTGTTGTCTGACCTGCCGATCTTGGGTTCATCAGAAATCCTCAGCCTGACATCTGATCCACAGACTTGGAACTTGCCTGCCTCTGCAACTGTGTGAGACATTTCCTTGATACAAACATCCCTCTTTATATATATGTATATACGTATGTGTGTGTATGTTGTTGCTGTTAAGTCTGTTGAGTCAGTTCTGACTCATAGTGACCCTGTATAGGGTATCTGAGGAGTGGTTAGAGAGTTTGAACTGTCAGCCTTGTGGTTCAAACCCACTTGTCCAGTGTAGCACCACACCAGGACCACACACACATATATATACACATTTATTGAGGGAGAGAGAATGTGTGGGTATGGCAATGTAAGATAAGCATTGGACTGTCAACCACAAGATCAGTAGTTCAAACTCACCAGCTGTTCCTCAGAAACCCTATACAGGGTAGCTGAGTCAGAACAGTTGTCAAGTGCTTTCGAGTCAATTGATTTGTTGTTGTTAACTATATATATATAAAGGAGCTCTGGTAGCATAGTGGTTATGAATCGGGCTGCAAACCTGAAGGTCAGCAGTTCGAAACTACCAGCTGTTCCACGGAGAAAGATGAAGCTTTCTGCTCCCGTAAAGATTTACAGCTTTGGAAACCTTGTGCAGAGTCACTATGAGTCAGAACTGACTCCACGGTACTTAACAACAACAACAATATAATATATATATTATAATATAATATATATATATATATATATAGGGTTTTCAAGGAGCGGCTGGTGAGTTTGAACCATTGACCTTGCAGTTTAAACTGATCTTATAGTTTAAACCAACTATATAATCAGTTCTGACTTATAGTGACCCTATATAAGGTTTTTGAGGAGCAGTTGGTGAGCTTGAACTGCGGACCTTGCAGTTCAAACTGACATTGCAGTCCAGCGCATTAACCTGCAGCCCCATACCACGCATTTTGATGCATAGTGACCCTAAATAAGAGTTTCCGAGGAGTGGCTGATGAATTTGAACTGCAAACCTTGTGGTCCAGTGCATCTTCCTGCAGCACAACATATATGTTATTGCTAAGTGCCATCAAGTTGCGTCTGACTCAGCGACCCTATATACGGTTTACAAGGAGCAGCTGGTGGGTTTGAACCAACTTCATGGTGAGCAGTCCAGTATTTATCCTACGGTACCACACCAAGTCTCCTAACAATAAGTATAGAAACACTTTTTTGGTTTTGCTTCTCTAGATAATGCAGGCTAAGACATGAGAATTGTAAAAGATCTTTTAAGAAAATCCTAATTTTTTAAGAGTCCAGAAGAGCTCTGCATTCTTTGCTTTATGTTCTCTCCCACTATTAAAAACAACAACAACAAAAAAGGCTGGAAATAAAAAACTCAATGTATCAATGGAGGTGGTGCAATGAAAACAATGAGTCCTTTCAATCAGAGGGCGCACACTGGACCAGACATCGAAAGATGTATAGGCTTTATGTCAAAATAAAAACTTCAGCGTATTTATGAGGGACCTTCAAAACTTTTGTGGAAAACTTCCATTCTCTTTTCACACATTTTGAAGCCCACTTGTATGTTTCGTAAGTTTCAATCATACCTGATAAAGGGACTAATATGTATTTTACAGTTTGGTCAATCTTTGGACTTATTATAATGGAATAGGATTTAAACAGTATGCATAAACCTACTGCCCTTAGGCAGAGATCAGAAAGCATACTCTTATTGTATTGTCTTATATCATCAGATAGTTAGTGTATAAGACAACAATAGGGCAGAGGACAGTAAAAAACAAGTGTCTCACGTTAGGAAGGACTGCCCTCTTACAAGCTAAAGATTTGTAATCAGCCTAGAGGATTCGTTTTTAAGGAAATTTTCAGGCTTTTTTTCTCCGTGTTCCTGTCTCAGGATTTTCTTGCACTTCACTGAAGCTGTATGTCTGTCTCCTCAACTAACTCTATAAAGCCATTTATAATATATAAGTGTCCAGTGATTGGACCCTCTACTCCTGAAAGATAAAGCCCAGGTCTTCCTTGGGATCCATAGTACAGCACGAGGCCTAGTGCTTGGTGGGTGTGTGATATATTTTTGTTGAACGAATGCCCCTTGTACAGTCAGAATCGACTCAATGACAGGTTTTTTTGGATTTGCACAAAAAAAGGAAGGTAACTTCTGGCTGAACTTAGTAATAAAAATGTTTTTTTAAAAAAGTTAGTGTTACGTACAAGTAGAAGGCTGCTGGTGCATCTTGGAAAAGAACTCTGAAAAGAACATCAGTGGAAAAGTGAAAGTTCATTAGACTGTTAAATGAACTTTCATGCTTAATGTTAAAAGAACCATTAAAACTCTGAGGCTCTCTTTACCTTGATTCTACATTTAGAAGGACCCCTTCTAATCTTGGTACCCTGCCCAGGATCTTAACACCTTCAAAGAAAGTCCCCTGGCTCAGAAAGACAGATTACTGAAAAGGAAGTGTCCCTTCATTTCCAAATGATAAACTGGTTTTCTAACACAAATCAGAAAAGATTATTGGTCTAGGAATAAATGACAGGAAACTATCGTTTAATATTCAGGTAGTCTGTTTTGTTTTCCTTTAAGCTTTTTTTGTTGTTGAGAATATACACAGTAAAACATATACCAATTCAATCAAATGGACTGAACAACTTGTCAAAAATCAGGTGACCATAAATGAATGTGTTTAACTCTATTCCATTGGTCTATGTGTCTACCGTTACACAGTACCAGGTTGTTTTGATTACTACAGTTGTATTGTTGTTGTTGTTGTTGTGAAGTGCCATGGAGTCAATTCTGACCCATAACAACGGGGTTTTCAAGGAGCAGCTGGTGAGCTTGAACCGCCGACCTTGCAGTTCAAACGGCTTTGCAGTCTGGCGCATTAACCCACAGCACTACATACAGTATGCTTTAAAATCAGGTAGTGTCTTCCTACTTTGTTTTCCTTCCGCGTTGGTTTAGTTACTTAGGGCCACCTGCCTTTCCATTTAACATTGAGGATTCATTTATCTATTTCTATAAAGAAGGCTGTTGGTATATTCAGGTCGTTGCTGTTGTTGGCTTTCTTCAAAAGCATAAAGAAATTATTTATATTCATTTTCCCAAGTTGCACAAACTATGATGATTTATATCAATTAAATTGTACACAAAATTCATGTATTTTCCCCAAGTAACAGAATAATACATACTTACTATAGAAACAAAGAAGGAAAAAGTAACTTTTAATTCTACTCATTGGAACATAAACTATAACATTTGATATGTTCACTTACAATTTATATTTCTGAATTGTTTTCTTTACATACTTGTGATTACTATACATGTAATATATTTTTATGGTCCTGGTGTGGCACTGTGGGTTAATGCCCCAAACTGCAAAGCCGTTTGAACTGCAAGGCTGGCAGTTCAAGCTCACTAGCTGCTCCTCGAAAACCCTATACAGGGTCCCTATGGGTGAGAACCGACTTGATGGCACCTAACAACATGTTTATTACAGCACTATTCACAACAGAAAAAAGATAGAAACAACTTAAATGCCCATCAATGAAAGAATATATATACAAATATGGTACATACATACAACATATTTGTTGTTGGTGTGTGCCATTGAGTCAATTCTGACTCATAGCAACCCTATATAATTTCCAAGGAACAGCTGGTGGGTTTGAGCTGCAGACCTCATAGTTAGCAGTCCAGTACTTATCCTACAGTGCCACACCAGGACTCCATGCAAACATACTACACAACATTAAATAATAATGAAACTGCAAAACACCTCATAACATGGAAGAATGTGGAAATCATTATGCCAAATTAAATAAGACAATCACAAAAGGTCAATAGGCTAAGCACTCAACCTCAAGGTTGGCAGATCAGTATCACCAGCACTCCTTGGAAACCCTATACAGGGTCGCTATGAGTAGGGACTCACTGGATGGCACTTAACAGCAACAACTATTACAAAAAGTCAAGAAAAGCTTTCATACTAACAGAAACATTTTTTGTTTGTTACCAGGAGCAGAGGGAAAGGGATGGTAAATTACTAACTAGAAGGTAGACACATATTAACTTGGGTGAAGGGGAAGGCATAATAAAATTAAATGATATTCGTTGTTAAAAAAAAAAAAAAGGAAGGAAGAAAAAAAAAGACGTAGGAAGGCTGCTAAACTTGCCCAAGTTTAAATCTAATTAGGAAAGTCTCACTACAGAATTGGGCTCTTAACGCTGTCTTCTATGAGATGTCAGTAGGCCCAGTCAAGCAGTAAGAGAAAACACCCAAGCAAGAGTTACTAGAAACAGAAGTGTAGGCTCTGACCTGGGATTGGGAATAGGGAATAATAATAGTTTGGGAAAACAAAAGCAATAAAGCATCAGTATTTAATAAAAGGTTGGTGATTCTATTTCACTCACAGGCCTCCCAGAGAAAGCCCTGGTGATCTACTTCTGAAAAAAGAGCTACAGTTCCTCTCGCTCACACACATGGGGACCACCATGAGCACGAAATCCATAGCAAGTGGTTGGATGGTTATTTAATAAGCGTCCCACGAGATAACCGTGGACAAACGGAAAAGAAAGCAAGGTGTCTGTAAAATTCTTTAGGATCGTCAGAACGTGAGGATCCTAAAGATCCTGAGACTGTGGTCCTCATACTGGCAGAACATAGGGCTTCCCTTGAGGCCTTATCTATACTTTCCTGAAGCCTGTTTGAACTGTAACAAATGAATAGCCTTTCAGGTGTCCCAGATCACTCACTGGAGGTTTGGGAAGGAGTTCCTGAACTGGGTGCTCATACCTGGGAACGCTCACATTCACTCCTTCAAGTTTCCAATTCAGGACCCACAGAAAGGAAGGCTCAATTTTCAGCAATGGGAGCTCCTTGGAAGGGTTGACTAAGGAATCTGATACTGATCGCATTGACTCCCTGGCCGTCAAGTTTCTGCCTTCGGTTCTGAGTTAGAAACGAGAAGCACCCTTAGCCCGCGCTTACGTAGAAAGTACAGCTTAGCCATATCCACCTTCAACAGACAAGAGCAAATCTGAACTGGATTTAGCAGGATGGAGCGCCTTCCTCAGCCAGCCCCTGCTTCCGCCCTTCCCAGCCTGACTTCCGTTTACTTCCCGGGACTAAGAACACTTAGGGCTCCGTCCGGTCTTTCTGCGCGCCCAGCTCCCTAACTGACAGCGCAGACTGCGCGCGGGAAACGAATGTTGACGCTGCCCTTTCGACGTTCAAACCTACTACTCTGGGCCCGCTGAGCGATTTCAGAGACCTCCGCGGGTTTAGGCAGGGCGCCAATACCGGAAAGGACTTGCGGACTGAGGGGGTGGGGAGGGTGGGCTCTCCGGCCCCGCCCACTCACCGCCTGGCCCCACCCCTGGTGCGTGGGGGATGGTGGGGGGTAGTTACATTTCTCTTCTCGCGGTTAAACTTCTCGTTGGCCTGCCCACGAGAGTTGAAATACCCCTTTTCCCAGAGAGCTGAAAGCTATGAGACCGTGTCCCCGCGCTTCTGGAACCCGAATCTGTAAAAGCTAAGCCAGAGGCACCCGCCAAGCAGTATAAAGGCGTAAAAGGAGAGTTTTTGAACAAATGCAACTTTTTACACGACTGGCTCTTCTACAACACAGGGTGAATGAGAGGCACAGTCAGATTCCTGCTTGTAGAAAAAGGAGACACAGATGGGGCTTGTGGCCCTAAGCCACAGCGGAGAGTGGGACAGATTAGATGAAAGAGTAAAAGGCTCAGACCAGACACAGCTGGCCACTGTCCTGAGCGTCTTCAAGGGGATCTGAGCCCCCTGCATGACCTTGCTGTGCCCTCGAAGTTCTTTCCCCTGGTGGTCTCCAGAGCCTCCCTAGAGAATAGTGGAGCTTGTATTTGAGTCCAGGGAAGAGATTACAACCCCAAATCAGGCATTTAGAGCCAACATTCTTTTTTTTTTTTTTAATTAAATGTTTTTATTTTGGATTGAGTGAAAGTTGACAGGGCACATCATCAGCTTCACATTCAACCATTCATATAGCTTGTTTCATTACATTGATTATTATCCCCTCCATATATCATCAGTTTACAGTGTTTCTCTCTATCCTCTTTAGCTTTTTTTTTTTTTTTTGGATGCGGGGGGACTTGGCTTTTTGGAATTTACAGTCTCGGCTTTTAGGGAAGGTTTTTACATTTGTCTGTGGATATCCAGGGCTCATGTATGAGATTACTAACAAGCATTACTGAATAATCAGATGAGGGACAGTTTGCTATGTCTACTATGTGGCTAGAGTCTGATCCTCAGAGCCTATGGTTTGGACCGTCAACAACGCTTGGGCCCACAGGTAGAGCCAACATTCTTATTTGACTAAAAGACTAAATAGTTAAATTCAAGAAAAAAAAAGTCCACTGACGCTCTTTGAGTCCGTTTCTTCACCTGTGGAATGGCATCAGAATCCCTAATGCATATGATGGTGCCTACTATAAAATGCCATACAAATGTAAGATAATCTTCAGGGATTTGTGTTCCAATCAAAGTGAAAACAGGATAAACTCAGCTCTGACTTCCATTAAGAACACAGTGAAAAACCATGTTTCCCAACTCGGTTTTAGCAGAACCCTTGGGGAGACTCACAGTTCTTGCAAAAATGTCTTAACCAGGTTACTTTTTTTTTTTTTGAAAGATAGAGTGATCTAGAGAAAGAGAGAGAAAGGAAGAAAGAAGACAAAGGAAGGAAAAAGCTTATACTTTAAGTGAATGCAAAAAGAGGTGAGAAGGAAATTTAGAACTGCTACAAAATCAGTCTGGGTGTCAATACAATGAGAAGGTAAATGGAGATCAGGAAATACTGAGTTAAACCCAAGGAAACTGATTGTTGTTACTTTACTACAGAATTTCTCAGAGCCTATGGCATGTATGTTATGTATAACTCAACAGGAATCAGCATTTCAGAGCTAATCTGCCAAGAAATGCACTTTAACACTAAGCTTACCCTTTATTCATACTTTCAGGGGTAGGGTGCACTAATTACTAAGGTTTGGGACCTGAGGCAAGTCACTGCAATTTTCACTTCCACATCTGGACCCAAATACTTGCAAAGAATTATACCTCATTCATTCATTAATCGAATTTTATTGAGGACCCATATGGCAAGCCCAGCACAAGGTACACAAGTGCACATAAAACAAACAATACTCTAGCCCTCAAGGAATTCTCAGTCTCACACTTCTCTATATTTGTGAGAAAAACATGAATGAAAATGAGATCTTCCATTCACTTGGAGCAGTTTTCAGTCTGGTCTCAAACTGACATGCTTACAGAGGCCAGACAGGGAATGTCAAGGTGTGGGATACGTGGGCTGTGGAAAATTGGAAAGACTTTACATGGTGTGGCTCTGTGGGTTAATACGCCAGACTGCAAAGCCGTTTGAACTACGGGTTGGTGGTTCAAGCTCACCAGCTGCTCCTCAGAAGCCCTATACAGGGTTGCTATGGGTCAGAACCGACTTGACGGCACTTAACAACAACAACATACCTGGTCTGAAGAGAAGCCATCACCAAGTATGTACCCATTGTTGGCATGCAGGGTACATCTCTCAATTTTTTAAGAGAAGTCAGAAATCAAAATTTTTACGTGAAATAGACAGATTTTAAGTTTTAGCTAATTCAAACTTGAAAAAAATCATTCATTCTGTGGGCTGCCAGTTTGAATTTTCTGGTCTGCCACTACCCTTGACATTAAAAATTATTCAAAAGTGTGGCAAGAAGAGAAGATTGAGAAACACTGTTTGATGGAGTCTATCACTAGATGAAGCTTAAATACTATTTAAACTTTATAAATATCTTAAATATTATGGGTTTAACATGTGATGACATTATGGATGGGTCTTATTGTTTCAATACTGATAATTTACAAAAGCAAAAAGATTGACTCCACGTGGATAGCAAAAAACCCACTAAATCACATGAGTAGAAACAATGAAGGCAACCTACATGTTTGTTGAATCCAAAATATTGTTTTATGATCCCATCCCATTCCTTTGAGTTCTCAGAATGCTTAAGTTTCAGGGTGGATTGCTGGTATACACACATACTATATTTATATAGCTGCCAATTCTGTTTATAAAATGCTGCCCAATACAATTAATTTTGCCAAACATGTCACCCAAATGTGGCGTTTGTTTGTTTTGTAAGAAGTGGAGCTATAGATAAAGATGCCGAAAGGGTACTGAAGAGAGATACAGATACTATGCAGTTTCTTTGGCTATCAGTGTGGTTATTTCAAGAAGAATCAGACCATTGATAAAGTTGGTCAAGATTGAAAATTAAATTATTTTTCTTTTTAAATCTTTGGGGAGGAGGATGCTCCGTTTTTTTGAGAAAAGAAAGGAAGAAGTGTAGAAAGGCTAGAGAGGAAAAAAATGAACACAGTCCCTACTATATGCTGGCTGTGAGAAAGTGTGATTAACCCAGTTTCCCAGAAATGAAATATAAAAAAGGCATGACATTTACACCATCTCTTCCTTTGTATATAACCTACTTCATAGAGAAAATTGATATGAATCTTCATCTTCTTAGCTTATACATACATTTGTTGTTATTGTTGTTAAGTGCTGTCATGTCAGTTCCTACTCATTGTGACCCTGTATAGGGTTTCTGAGGAAAGCTGGTGAATTTGAACCACCGAACTTGCTGTTCAAACTGACCTTTCGGTCCAGTGCTTTATCCAACAGCGGCACATCAGGGCCCCATACCTATATTAGAGCAGGGTTTTAAATAGATTCATTCCATTTTGACCCCCTGCTGAGAATGTGCTCTCTCCCCCACCCCCAAGATACACTGAATCAAAATCTATATTTTAATAAGATCCCCATATGTTTCCTGTAAAACTCCTCAGGTAATTTTTCTGTATGTTGTTGGTGTCGTCATGTGCCATCCAGTCTGTTAGGACACATACCGAACCTGTACAGTAGGGGTGGGGAACCTCCAGCCCATGGGCCAACAAAGCCTGCAAAATCATTTGGTCTGGCCCTGCCAAGGCAACTGCACTTCTACTATCACGTTGTTGTTGTTGTTATTGTTAAGTGCCACCAAGTCAGTTCTAACCCATAGCGACCCTGTATAGGGTTTCCAAGAAGCAGCTGGTGAGCTTGAACCACCCGCCTTGTGGTTGAAATGACTTTGCAGTCCAACGCATTAGCTCACAACACCACACCATCACATTTTGTTGTTGTTGTTAAGTGCTGTCGAATCAATTCTGACCCATAGAGACCCTGTATAGGGTTTTCAAGGAGGATTTGTTGTTGTTAAGTGCTGTTGAGTCAGTTCTGACCCACAGGAAGAGTTTTAGCGGGGAGTTAATCAAATGTTTAACCAAATATGGTGGTAGTGGTGGTGTGCTGTGGAGTCGGTTCTGACTCACAGCGACCCTGTACAGGGTTTCCGAGGCTGTAAATCTTTACGGGAGCGCAAAGCCTCATCCTTCTCCCACGGAACAGCTGGTAGTTTCAAAATGCTGACCTTGAGGTTAGCAGCACAATTCATAACCCAAAGGAATGTGGAAATCATCGGACAATCTCTTTGATTTCTCAAGCAAGTAAAGTTTTGCTAAAGGTAATACAGAAATGGCTACAATCATACATTGACAGAGAACTTCCAGAGGTTCAAGCTGGATTCAGAAGAGGCCACGGAATGAGAGATATCATTGCAGATGTCCGATGGATCTTGGCTGAAAGCAGAGAATATCAGAAGGATGTTTACCTATGCTTTATTGACTATGCGAAGGCTTTCAATTGTGTGGATCATGACAAGCTATGGACAACATTGAGAAGTGTGAGTATTCCAGAACACTTAATTGTACTTCTGAGAAATCTGTACCTGGACCAAGAGGCAGTTGTTCAAACAGAGCATGGGAACACTGAATGTTTTAAAATTGGGAAAGGTGTGCGACAGGGTTGTGTTCTTTCACCATTCTTCTTCAATATGTATGCTGAGCAAATAATACGAGAAACTAGGTTCTATGAAGGAAAATGTGGCATCAGGATTGGAGGAAGACTTATTAACAACCTGAGATATGCAAATGCTGAAAGTGAAGAGGACTTAAAATATTTACTGATGAAGATCAAAGAGCACAGCCTTACGTATGGATTACAACTCAATGTAAAGAAAACAAAAATCCTCACCACTGGACCAATAAACAGCATTCTTATCAATGGAGAAGAGATTGAGGTTGTCAAGGACTTCATTCTTCTGGGATCAACTATCAACACTCGTGGAAGCAGCAGTCAAGAAATCAGACGACATATTGCATTGGGCAAATCTGCTGCACAGGAACTTTTTAAAGTATTGAAGAGCAGAGATGTCAGCTTGAGGACTAAGGTGAGCCTGACCCAAGCCATGGTATTTTCAATAACCTCATATGGATGCGAAAGCTGGACAGTGAATAAGGAAGATCGTAGAAGAATTGATGCCTTTGAGTTATGGTGTTGGAGGAAAATACTGAAAGTGCCATGGACTGCCAAAAGAACCAAAAGATCTGTTTTGGAAGAAGTGCAACCAGAGTGCTCCTTGGAGGCCAAGATGGCTAGGCTTCGTCTCTCATACTTTGGACACATTGTCCGGAGAGACCAGTCGCTGGAGAAGGATGTCATGCTGGGTAAGGTGGAGGGTCAGAGAAAAAGAGGAAGACCCCCAACGAGATGGATCAGCCAGGTGACATCATTGATGGCGTCAAGTGTGGCGGCGGTAGTGAGGTTGGCCCAGGATCAGACATTGTTTAGGTCTGCTGTGCATGGGGTTGCTATGAGTCGGTTCTGACTTGATGGCACCTGACAACAACAACAACAGTGCTACCAGAGCTCCTTTGACCAAATATAGCAGGATAATTTTTAACTTGATCATTTTTTATGGCCTTCAAATGGTGCTATAAGTTTTGTAAAAAGGTTCCCCATCCCTGCAGTATAGGTTCAAATCAACCTTGCCATTTAGTGCTTATCCCACAGTGCCACACCAGATAATTCTTATGTATGTATGTTGTTATTAAGTGCTGTTGAGTTGGTTCCGACTCATAGTGACCCTGTGTAGGGTTTCTGAATAGTGACTGGTGAGTTTGAACCACCGACCTTGCAGTTCAATCTGACTTTGTGGTCCAGTGCTTATCCTACATCACCACACCAGGACTTGTTGCTACTAGGTGGTATCACATCAGCTCTGACGCATAGTGACCTACAGCAACAGAATGATCCATTATACAGTGCTGCACCGTCTTCACAACTAATTTGTTTCTTCTTCTGGCAGTCCATGGTACTTTTAATATTCTTCTCCAACACCATAATTCTAATGTATTGATTCTTTGATAGTCTTCCTTATTCATTGCCCAACTTTCACATGTATATGAAGCGATTGAAAATACCATGGCTTGAGTAAGTCCTCAAACTGACATTTTTGCTCTTGAACACTTTAAAGAGGTCTTGTGTAATAGATTTGCCTATTGCAATACGTTATTTGATTTCTTGACTGCTGCTTGCATGAGTATTGATTGTGGATCCAAGCGAAATGAAGTATTTGACAACTTCAATCTTTTCTGCATTTATCATGATGTTATCACAGATTTTTAATGAGTCTTCCTCCAATCTTGATGCCACATTCTTCTTCATATAGTCCCTCTTCTCAAAATATTTGTTTAGCATACAGATTGAATAAGTATGATGAAAGAATACAACCCTGGTGCATACCTTTCCTGATTTTATACCATTCAGTGTACCCTTTTTCTGTTTGAACAACTGCCTCTTGATATATTATGTACAGGTTCCTCATGAGCACAATGAAGAGTTCTGGAATACCCATTGTTTACTATGTTATCCATAGATTGTCAAGATGCACACAGTCAAAAAAAGCTTCTTTCTGGTGTGGTGTTATAGGATAAGCACTGAACTTTTAACCACAAGGTCAGCAGTTCAAATCTACCAGCTGCTTCTCAGAAACACTATGCAGGGTCCCTATGAATTGAATCTGACTCAATAACAACAATAACATACACTTTTCTGGCGTTCTCTGCTTTCAGCCAAGATCCATCTGATGTCAGCAATGATATCCCTAGTTCCATATCATTTCTGAATCCAGCTTGAGTTTCTGGTAGCTCCTTGCCAGTGTACTGTTGCAGCTGTTTTTGAATTATCCTCGGCAACATTTTACTTGCATGAGATATTAATGATATTGTTCAATGATTTCTGCATTCAGTTGGGTCACCTCTTTTAGGAATGGACGCAAATATAGATCTCTTCCAATTGGTTGACAAAATTTCTTGGCATAGATGATTAAGTGCCTCCAATGCTGCATCAGTATGTTGAACACTTTGAAGAGTTCTTGTGCAGCAGGTTTGCCTAATGCAATACATCCTTTGATTTCTTGTTGCTTCCATGAGTGTTCATAGTGGATCCAAGCAAAATGAAGTCTTTGACAACTGTAATCTTTTCTCCATTTATCAGTTATTTATTTGTTCAGTGGTGAGGCTTTTTGTTCTCTTTACATTGAGGTACAACTTATGCTAAAGGCTGTGATCTTTGATCTTCTTCATATAATCTAGCTTCTCAAATTACTGGGCCAATATGTTGTTGTTGTTAGGTGCCATCGAGT
>NW_006408612.1:4797813-4805795 GCF_000296735.1 Chrysochloris asiatica
TATACAGATTCAAATAATGGTGGTGAAAGAATACAACCCTGGTACACACCTTTCCTGATTTTAGTGGCATATAAACGTGAATAAACGGAGTCCTGGTGTGGCGCTATGGATTAATGCGCCAGACTGCAAAGCCATTTGAACTGCAAAGTGGGCAGTTCAGGCTCACCAGCTGCTCCTCAGAAACCCTATACAAGGTCATTATGGGTTGGAACCAACTCGATGGCACTTAACAACAACAACAAAGTTGAATAATAGTAGTATTAAAGTGGTCTTCCTTGTAGGTGTATGGATATTCTCCTGTCCCAGACAGCATTGTATTTCAAGATAAATCTTGATATGTTCTTTTTGACCATGAATGTGACGACATTCCTCTTGAATTTGTCATTCCCCACATAGTAAACCATATGATTGTCAGGTTCAAAATGGCCAATACCAGTCAATTTCAGCTTTCTAATGCCTAGGATATCGATGTTTATGCATTCCATTTGATTTTTGACAATTTCCAATTTTCCTAGATTCATATTTCTACTTTCCATGTTCTGATTATTAGTGGATATTTACAGCTGTTTCTCTTCATTTTGAGTTGTGCTGCATCAGCAAGTTAAAGTCCCAAAAGCTTTACAATATTTTCATCATCATGGTCAACTCTACTTTAAGGAGACAGATGTTCCCTAGTCATATTTTGAGTGTCTTCCAACCTGAGGGGCTCATCTTCCAGCACTGTATCTGACTGTGTTTTGCTAGTATTCAGAAAGTTTTCAGTGGCTAAACATTCAGAAGTAGTCTCCCTCTCCTTCTTCCTGGTCTGGAGGCTCAGTTGAAACCTGTCCACCATGGGTGACCCTGCTGGTATTTAAAATACCAGTGGCATAGCTTCCAGTATCATAGCAACATACAAACCACCACAGTATGACAAACTGACAGATGAGTGGTGGAATTTTTATGTCTATATAAGCATTATATATACATACATATACTTATGCATGCAGATTAAAGGTATCTGGGATGGATAGCAAATTCTTAGCAGGGAGTTGAACCTGAATGGAACCAGTTGGAAGTCTTGCATTAGAGCCACTCTTTACTCTTAGCATTATAGTTATTTCTCCTCCACCGGCCACACTCAATGAGGCTTATTTCAGTACTTCTCATCTCTAATTGTTACCTTTGCTGGGAACTGTTTTAAAAACACTGATATCTCCATTCCACCACCAGGGATTTAGATTGAAGTGGCTCAGGGTGGAATCCCCAAGTGATTTGATTATTACCCCAGAGTCTTCCTTCTGTTGGCCTTGCTGCTGACAAAGTCTTTTTTTTTTTGAGACGCCTGCCTTCAAGACACAGAGCTGCTTTTCTCCTCTAGATCTTTGCCCTTTTTTGTCCTTTGTTCTGACTCTGTTCCCAGACAAGTTGCAATGGAAGCTCCTATCCAACCTGAGTTCAATGGACATTTCTCAATGTCTTCAGAGCCCTATGGCTCCATAGATTTTGTAGGTTAAAATGAGCTCAAATTGGGTGTTTACACTTTTTTTAAAAATTGGTTTATTAAAAGAAACATATTAAATAAATAATGACCCATATGGTTTGTGGCTAAGACAATATATCCTGAAGGTTGTTCACAAATGACTGTAGTTAGGGAAATTTTTGTCTAGCATATATCTCATCTAGCTTCAATGAGCACTATGGGGATGAGAGGGCTGATGAGTGAGAAGAAGGAAAAGGGAATCCTAGCTGGTCTAGCCCAGTCAGGAAGTCTTTCCCATAGACCTTTACACCTCCATAGTCTCATCTGAGTGTAGCGTTGGCTGCAATTTAATAGTAAGAGCATCCCAACTGAAGGCCATTCTTGATGCGACAACTCATTGTGTCTTCAGCAGGATGGAGGTTTTCAAGATACTCTTACAGTTAAGGTAAGAATTGCCTTTGGATGCTTGGCTCTGTGTACACAGAGCAGAGGGCCACACCTGTCACTCTTGAGCAATAAATTGCCCGTTTAATTATCTATTAATATCCTGCAAACTATAAGTCATTTGATACTTTCTCCAAGAAAACGTCTCCAAACTATAAGCCATCTTCCCTCCATCCTAATTACTATGTCACTAACTATATTGGTTTCTTTTTTCCCACCACAAAATGGGTCCTTCAGCATTGGCTGATCATAGTTACAATTTTTAGTGGCCAAATTTGATGGATTTACAAAGAGTTTCCCCAAAACCACTGGTTGTTTGGGTCTCATACATCAATGTGAGACAAATGTAAACTGAGTAGTTCCGTCTCAGCCATTTGTCAATACCTCAGTGGAGAAAATGTCAGCAGCACAGGAGTCTGAATTTGGTTCTTCTCCTTTCTTCTATAGATTATAACTGCATGACATTACCCACCTATTAAATCCAAATTTCATAATTTTTTAAAAATCAAAATATTTGAATTTTTCTGCTGTCCTATCAGTTAAGGATAGGCTAACACTAAAGGAGCCAAAGATTTAATTAGCCTGTAACGATAATAATTACAATGATCATATTGTTGTTGTTGTTAAGTGCCATTGAGTTGGTTCCAAGTCATAGCATCCCTGTATAGAGTTTCCAAGGACTAGCTAGCTGATGGGTTTGAATTGCAGGCCTTGCAGTTCAAACTAATCTTGCAGACCAGTGCTTATCAGACAGCGCTAACACTTCAGTGCTTACTACGGTCCTGTTCTGAGTGCTTTGTAGATAGATATATTGGCTTATTTCATCCCCCCAAAACTCGATGAGATAGGTGTTGCTATTACTCCCATTTAGCAGGTGAGAAACTGAGACACGGAGTTTTACTAAGGTTACATAGCTGCCTCTGGAGTCCATGACCTTAAAAGCAATTGCCACCACCAAAAGCAGCAGCATCTCGTTGAATTCTTGCAGCAACCCCACAAGGAAGTATGATTATTAGTCCCCCTTTACCGAGAACGTTGGGGCTTACAGAGGATAACTTGCCCAGAGTAATATTACTACTAAGTTCTGGGACAGGGACAGTGAATCTGTCTGTCACTTTTTACCACTGTGACAGTTGCCTTTAAGAAAAAGATTCTGATCCTGCCAGGTGAGCTGGCCCAAAGCCAAGTGGACCCTCCTTCAGGTCACTAGCGTATCACCAAGAAAAGTCAAAATGCCCCAAAAGGCTCTCTGAAGAAATGGTAAATTCTTGAGCTGGGGCAGGAAAATACAAGGTGAGCCTGGGTATCTTATAATGATGAAAAGCAGGGAAGTGCTCAAACAAAACAAAACCAGAAGGACAAGGGAGCCAACCTGAAAGAAACCCCAATGGCCAGAGCTGGGAAAATTTGAGCAGCATAAAGCAGTTTGTTCATTCTAATGTTGCTGCCATTGGGTCGAGTTAATTCAGATTCATATCAATCTCATGTGATGAAGTAGACTGTAGGATAAGCAATGGATTGCTAATCGCAAATTCGATGGGTGAAACACACCAATCACTCCTCTGAAGCCCCATACAGGGTCATTATGAGTCAGAACTGACTCAATGGCATTTATCAACAACAATCTTTACAGAAGCAGATCACCAGGTCCTTTTACCCATAGAGCTACTGGGTGGGCTTGAACTATCAACCTTTCAATTAGTAGGTAAGTCGTAACCATTGGGCTACCAGTTATGTATTATTCTATCTCATTAATGTGTCATTATGTCGTTGTTAGGTACCGTCGAGTTGGTTCCGACTCAGCAACCCTGTGCACAATAGAATACTGACTGCCCCGTCTGTGCCATTCTCACAATTGTTATATTTGAGCCACTGTTGCTGTCATTATGTTAATCCATCTCACTGAGGGTCTTCCTCTTTTTCACTGACTCTCTACTTGCCCATGCATGACATTCTACTTCAAGGACTGGTCCTTTCTGACAACATATCCCAAATATGAGAGACAGAGTCTCGCTATCGCTTCTAAGAAGCATTTTGGCTGTACTTTCGAGATAGATTTGTTTGTATTACTGGCAGTCCGCCATCCTTTCAATATTCTTCTCCAACACTATAATTCAAATGCATCGATTATTCTTCAGTCATCCATATTCACTGTCCAACTTTCACATGTGTATGAGGCTATTGAAAATGCCATTCTTGGGTCAGGAACCCTTAGTCCTAAAGGTGACATCTTTGCTCTTCAACACTTTAAAGATGCCCTGTGAAATAAATTTGCCTAATGCAATATGTCATTTGATTTCTTGACTGCTGCGTCCATCAGTATTGATGATGGATTTATGCAAAATGAAGTCTTTGACAACTTCAATCTTTTCTTCACTTATTATGATGCTATTTTTTGGTTCTGTGGTGCGGATTTTTTTTTTTTTCTTTACATTGAAGTACAACTTATACAGAAGGTTGTGGTTTTTTATCTTCATCAGTAAATATTTTAAGTCTCTGCTTTCAGCAAGCAAGGTGGTATCATCTGCACAGGTTGTTAATGAGTCTTACTCCAATCCTGATGCCACATTCTTCTTCATATAATACAGTTTCATGGATTACTTGCTCAGTATACAGATTGAATAAGTATGGTGAAAGAATACAACCCAAACTCACACCTTTCCTGATTTTAAACTATTCAGTGTCCACTTGTTCTGTCCAAACAACTGCCTCTTGGTCTATGTACGGGTTCCTCATGAACACAATTAAGTGTTCCAGAATTCTCATTCTCCTCAATGCTGTCCATAGCTTGTCATGATCCACACGGTCGAAAATCCTTGTAAAGTCAACAAAGCACTAGTAAACATCTTTGTAGTATTTGCTGCTTTCAGCCAAGATCCATCTGACATCAGCAATGCTATCCCTTGTTCCACATCCTCTTCTGAATCTCTGGTAGTTCCCTGTCAATGTACTGTTGCAGCCATTTTTTAATTATCTTCAGCAAATTTTACTTGCGTGTGATATGAATGATATTGTCTGATGATTTCTGCATTCCATTGGGTTACCTCTCTTCAGCTTTAAAAACTGTCTCTACTCCTTTACCACTTAATTCATACCAGTCACATGACTCTTATCCTATAGTCACCTGTGTTGGATATTTTTGTATTCTAGCTTAATAGCTTTAGTGACTACCATATTGTTTTTGTTGTTCAATGCCATTGAGTGACCCTGTATAAGGTTTTTAAGGCATGACTGGTAGGTCTGAACTGCTGACCAATTCATATTACAATGCCACACCAGGACTCCAATTAGTATGGAAAAATGAATATTCACTCATTCAACAAATAGTGTATGTTACAGCAGTGAACAAGATATACACAATCTCTGATTATGTATATACTCATATACATAATCATGCTAATATCTAATAAGAGATGTAGAATACAAAAATATTCAATAATTCAATACAGGTGACTATAGGATAAAAGACATGTGACTGGCATGAATTAAGTGGTAAAGGAGTAGAGACAGGAGTTTTTAAAACTGAAGAGAGGTAACCCAATGGAATGCAGAAATCATCAGACAATATCATTCATATCACACTCAAGTAAAATTTGCTGAAGATAATTCAAAAATGGCTGCAATAGTATATTGACAGGGAACTACCAGAGATTCAGAAGAGGACGTGGAACAAGGGATATCATTGCTGACGTCAGGTGGATCTTGGCTGAAAGCAGAGAATACTACAAAGCTGTTTACCTGTGTTTTATTTACTATTAAGGAGTCCTGGTGTGGCGCTGTGGGTTAATGCACCAGACCGCAAAGCCGTTTGAATTGCAAGGTCCACAGTTCAAACTTACCAGCTGCTCCTCGGAAACCCTATACAGGGTCACTATGGGTCGGAACAAACTCGATGGCACTTAACAACAACAACAAAAGCTATTAAGAACTTGAAATGAAGTCAGTACAACTGAAGAATGCAATACTTTTTTTTTTTTTCCTCGCCAGCATTTGTTGTTTTCTGGGTTTTTGAACTTTGCTATTAATGCTAGGGTGAGAATGATATGACATTGTTTTTTTTGATTTGCAGCTCTCTAAGAAGCTCTGGTAGTGTAGTGGTTACAAATTGGGCTGAGAATCTCACGGTCAGCAGTTCGAAATTACCAGCTATTCCGCGGGAGAAAGATGAGGCTATCTTCTCTGGTAAAGATTTACAGCCTTGGAAACCCTGTACAGGGTCACTCTGAGTCGGAACCAACTCCACAGCACATAACAACAACAACAACAAAGGTAAGTGGTTGTGAACATTTCTTCATGTTTGTTTGGCTGCCTGAATGTCTTCATTGGTGAAATGTCTGTTCTTGTCTTGTGCCCATTTTTCAATTGGGTTGTTTGATTTTTCTTGTAGAGGTGTTGTAGTTTTATATAAATTTTATAGTTTAGTCCCTTGTCTGATGTGTTATTGCAAAAATTTCCCCCCCAGTCTATGGGTTCCTTTTTTACTCTTTTGTCCTAATCTTTTGATGCACACAAGTGACTAATTTTTAGGAAGTCCTAGTCATCTAGTTTGTCTTCTACTGTTTGTTTTTGTAATGTTTGATAGTGTATTTACACTACGTATTATTAGAGCCCCTAAGTTTGTCCCCTGTTTTTTCATTGATGGTCTTTATAGTTCTAGGTTTTATATTTAACTGTTTAATCCATGTTCAGTTTGATACAGTGTGAGACATGGGTCTTGTTTCATTCTTCTGCAAATAGATTTCCAGTTTTGCTTGCATTATTTGTTGAAGAGACTATCTCTTTCCCATTTAATTTGTTTTAGCCCTTTGTCAAAGGTCAGCTGACTGTATGGGGATGGATTTACTTTTGGGTTCTCAGTTCTGTACCATGATTTATGTATCTTTCATTGTACCTGTTTTAACTACTGTGGCTATGTAGCAAAATTTGAGATTAGGGAATAAGAGGCCTCTCCAACTTTGTTCTTCTTAAGCAGTGCTTTGCTTACCCGAGGTCTCTGTCGTTTCCATATAAAATTAGTGATTTATTTTATTTTTTTTTCTATCTCTTTTAAGAATGCTGGAATCTGGATTGGGAATGTGTTATATCTGTAGATTGCTTTGGGTAGTGTTGCCATTTTCACAATGTTAAGTCTTCCTATCCATGAGCATGATATATTCTTCCATTTTTCAAAGTGTCTTTTGGTTTCTTGTAGTAGTGTTTTGTAGTTATCTTTGTGTAGGTCTTTTGTTTCTCAGGTTAGATTTATTGCTAAATATTTCATCTTTTGGGTGGCTACTGTAAGTGATATTGTTTTCCGAATTTCTTTCTAAGAGTTGTCTTTATTAGTACATTGGAATACAATTGATTTGTGTATCTTGATCTTGTACCTGGTCACTTTGCTGAATCTTTCAATGAGTTCCAATAAAGTAAAAATTGTTAACTTTAATTTTAATTGATATAGCCACATATGACTAGTGTTTACAATGCAGGTCTAAGGGAAATTTCCTGGGGTTAAGCAATCGTCTAACTACTAAAGCCCACTGTGCCTCAAGAGGGGTTAAGAGAGTTGCTAAGACTGAGGCAGCTAAAGCAACTCAATGGTTTTGGCTCTTTCCCTTTCCCTGGGGAACTGTGATGCTGGTCTTTCCGTAATTCTATTTAGGCAGGCTCACTGGGGAATGTTTGCCTTGCTTTTATACATTTACATTTGAATTTCCCTGCAAACTTTCTACTTCTTGGATAATCAACTTACAGTGTGCTCTGTTAGGAACAAGGAGCAGGCTCTTAAAAACTTGCAGGGTATAAAAGAGCTCTGGCCTAGAGCCAAGTAAGTCTCCAGCTGCTGACTGATCCTGCCTGGAAAGTCAACTTTAGGGAGATGCAAACGTCCTAACCCTCTTCCAGACCTCTCTAAGTAGGCTTTATCCAGTGACCTGTAAAAAAAAAAAAAAAAAAAAAAATTAGTAAAGAGACACTTTAATTCCAGCTCGTTAGAGAGCTTCTAAATGTCAAGACGTCAACAAAAGCAAATTCTGTGCTGGGTACAGGGGAAGTGAGAAACTCCATTTTTCCAAAGTAAAATGTCCTGGTTTTTTTT
>NW_006408612.1:4810505-4811010 GCF_000296735.1 Chrysochloris asiatica
CACTCAGGAGCCTGTGTGACAGGAAAGAAGACACAGAACAAGCACATGCCTCTGAGTAACTACCACGTAAAGTTCCTGTTTCTGTTAAAACTTTGGATTGCTCTTACTGCCTCACCCACCAGGTTTCTACACACCCCCATCAGGGTACTGGCCACCAACAGACTTGTATTCTGGCGTCATCCCTTGCCAGGACTGGGTGCAGATACAGTAAGGATTAGGACCGTCAGTCCTTCAGCTGAGGGTGATGGCATAATTTGGGAACTGATTAGAGGTGGTTGAAAAGCATGATGTAATTAATATGGACACTGAAGTGTCCTTTGCAGCAATGGAGAAAGCCTCCTGTTCGACGCCTTAAAGCAGGGCTTGCAGTCTAGGAGCAGATATCCCTGGAACCATCAAGGGAGAAAAGCAACGTGTGAGACCCTGTCTAGGGAGGCAGTGACACTAGGGATGGAGGCAGAGACGATGATGTGGACAGAAGGAGCCGGTGGAGACTCTGGACTCA
>NW_006408612.1:4815625-4817716 GCF_000296735.1 Chrysochloris asiatica
AGCGCCACACCAGGTGCTAGTGGTTAAATGTAGATGCTGGGTATATGGCATTCTTTGTATCCTCTCATATTTTTATGTCTCAAAATCATTGTAGTAAATAAGTGATCCATTTTCTATTCCATCACAAAAATTCACAGAGGAGAACCAAATATACACCTACCATCCGACCTCAATGTTGACTGAATTTTGTACTTAGTTCTTAACCCTCCTGGAGGTCAGTTTTGGGGCTCAGTAGGAAGACGACAGAGAGAGACCAGTCAAAGATGAAGCCAAGAGGCTTTGGCCAGGGGTTGTAGTAGCCCCCACAGCTCATTCATCTGGCAAGAAGGAAGCAGGACGCTTCTTTCCCAGAACAAATGCAGCCTTCTGCTCCCCAGCTCACGCTGACTGGGCTGTGGTTTCCTCCTATGCGTGCTGCATTGCTGCACTCAGGAGCCTGTGTGACAGGAAAGAAGACACAGAACAAGCACATGCCTCTGAGTAACTACCACGTAAAGTTCCTGTTTCTGTTAAAACTTTGCATTGCTCTTACTGCCTCATCCACCAGTTTTCTACACACCCCCATCAGGGTAATGGCCACCAACAGACTTGTATTCTGGCGTCATCCCTTGCCAGGACTGGGTGCAGATACAGTAAGGATTAGGACCGTCAGTACAGTGTGTTTTCCTTTCCCATAATGTCATCTGGAAGCAATTCCTCCCAACAGCTGGATTTGCTTTCACAATTGGTAAACACATAAAATACAAGGCAGAGGAAGATGCAGCATCTTACCAGAGGTCAATTTTTTCTATTCACTTTGCTCATGTTTTGAGGTTTATCTTGGGTCTTTGCACAAGCTTCATCAAAACTGAGGATGTCTTCAAACTGGGGACCCGCATGGCATTCCCTTCTTCAGAGAGTCAACACATTCTTTGGGGGAGACATTTTCTGAATACTTTTCAGATAGATCTGATCAGATGTAGACCAGCTGCCAAGCTGGTGTCTGTGCTGCATGTGCGGGCCAACAGCCTCTTCCCAAAGTGCTGACCCTCTCAGTCAGCACAAGCAAAACTCCTGGGACCAATGGAAGCCTCTCTGAGTGAAAACTTCATGGCACTATAGCCACTAAAGCTACTAAAGAGAGAACAAGGACCCCCAGAGCACTAACTGGGTCACCAAGGAAGATGTACACTCCCCAAATGCACTCCATCAAGGACACACAGGCCCTCCTCAGAAACAAGTATTCACGCAGATACAAATAGAAATGCTGGCCAGCCTCTGGAGTGGTTGAGGCCAAGAGCACAGCTGTCTTCAGGCTATTGGCTCACACACTATCTGCTCTGTCTCCAGGGTCTGCGGGGGCCCCTCCTTAAGGTTAGTTCCGGCTCATGTGTTTCTGGAACCAAGAGCTTCAGGGGCACAGTTGAAGCTGGAACACAGTACTAGGGAGCAGACTCAGAGTCTAGGCACTCCCTCCTCCCACGTTAAAAAATGTTCTTTTGATCAAGTTTCAAATATGGCGAAATCAGCCTAGCACATGGCTGAGCACTCCGGGGGAGCATGGGAGTATCCTAGTGAGCAGGCAGCCCCAGGAAGATGTAGGAGAGGGTATGTGCCACTTGGTGCAATTACATGGATAACCACAATGCAGTGTAGGTCAGGCTCTTGGGAGCAGGGTGCACTATCTTCTAGGTAGCCAAGACCCTACTCTCCATGATCTGAACCTTCGATTGATAGTTCTCCGAGCAAATATGGGTGTCCCTCCCACTGAGCAAAACAAATGAGACTTGTCTGTCACTGTTAGAGGACCCCAGCTACTCCCACAGCACCACAGCCCTCACTACAAATGTGCTTCATCCAATGGAGCCCACTTGCCTGGACCCAGAGGTGCTGAGTGTATTCCCTCTGTGTTTTGCTTCTGATACTGTCACCCAGTCTGGTGTATGCTTCATCTTGTTTGGGGTAAGAAAGAAGAAACTGTAGCCTATGTTTTTCTAAATCTCAAAATCCCTGAAATTTTGAAAATCCACACATCACTTCTGGTTGCCTGCTGCAGTTCATTCCTTCAGATCCTGGTGACTTGTTGACACCTGGGGCTGAATAAGGAGCTCT
>NW_006408612.1:4823037-4825038 GCF_000296735.1 Chrysochloris asiatica
TGGGCTTCCCTTTTCACTCTTCTTCTTGAGAAATTTCAAGATGCCACTGTTGGTCATTACGATGTAACTTAGGATTTAATTTGCAGCCTATTTCCTTTTTTTGTCTGCTGTCCTGCTCCACAATCCCCATTCAGGTCTTTTTGCTAGTTATAAACAGTTCAGGGCTGGCTGTGGCTGTTTTGCTTTAAGTGGGAACTGTCTCTTTAAATTTCAAGGAGATCTGTGCACATGCGTAGTAGAACCCTCCAAGGGTGGGGCTGGGGTGTCCACTAGCTCAGGCACCCCTATAGTCACCAGAATGGAGGTGTGCAGACAGCAAGGAACCAACAAACAGATACCAAAAAAAAAAGAATGTCCACACCTCTATCTCCGCGGCTGTCAGGCGTCCATGGCCGCTCAGTTCCTTCCCCCGCTTGGTCCCACACAAGATGGCGGCTCCTGGAGCAGCTGAGCGTCCGGAACCAGAAAACAATGGATTGCTTGCTTCTGCCACAAACTCCCCCAGCTGTAAGTCTTCCAACCTTCTAAATATTCCTTTCTATGTGGTTCAGAGTTCTGGGACCATCCCCTGAGCCTGCTTGGTCCTGTATTCTGTGTTGTTGCCAGCGAAGCTCCTCACTGCACTTCCACCCGATCCGCCTCTTGTTTGTTCTCCTTAACCACTTTTGAACCTTAACTTTTGTTGTTGTTAAATGCTGTCAGGTCAGTTCCAACTCATAGTGATCCTGTATTGGGTTTCCAAGAAGTAGCTGGTGAATTTGAACCCTATACCTTGCGATTAAAATCGACCTTGAGGTCCAGTGCCTTATCCCATAAGCAAAACACCTGTTGTTACTGAGTAGATTGGGACTCATGGCAACCCTATGTGTTACAGAGTAAAACCGTCCCATAGGTTTTAACTGTAATCTTTACTAAAACAGATTGTAAGGCCTTTCTTTTGTGGCACAGCTGGGTGGGTCTGAACTTCCAACATTTAGGTTAGTTGTTGTAAGTGCCGTCGAGTCGATTCCATAGTGACCCTGTATAGGGTTTCCAAAGAAAGGCTGGTGGGAACCGCCAATCCTGTCATTAGCAGTCCAGTGCTTACCTACTGTGTCATATCAGGACTTTGTTATTTGCCATCAAATCGATTCAACCATGTGCCAACTCCATGTGTGCAGAGTAGAACTCCTCCATCCGGTTTAAAATAATGATTATTATTTTATTGTGTTTTTTTGGAAAGTGTTTACATAACAAGTTAGGTTCCCATTTGACGATTTCCACACAAATTTTTCAGTAGTGTTCATTGCATTTTTCACCATGTGTCAGCATTCTTTCTAATTGTGTCTAGTTGCCTCATTTCCAGTACTCTATTTCCCTGTCCACTTCTCTTCTCATCTTTTTAGAGTAAAGGTTGACCTTTTGGATACATAAGATGGTCCTTTAGTAGAGCACCATCATTATGAGTAACACCCTTTATTTTGTGTGCCAATCTGTTATTTCACTGAAAGGTGTCCTCAGGGAATAATTTTGGTCTAAGGTTTAAAGAATAAGGAAGATCGTAGAAGAATTGATGCTTTTGAGTTATGGTGTTGGAGGAGAATATTGAAAGTGCCATGGGCTGCCAAAAGAACAAATAGATCTGTGTTGGAAGAAGTGCAGCCAGAGTGCTCCTTGGAGGCCAGGATGGCCAAACTTCATCTCTCATACTTCGGACATATTGTCTGGAGAAAGATATCATGTTTGGTAAGGAGGAGGGTCAGAGAAAAAGAAGAAGACCCCAAGCGAGATGGATTGGCCAAGTGGCAGCATCAGTGGGCTCAAGCGTGGCAACAATAGTGAGGTTGACCCAGGATCAGGCAGTGTTTCGTTCTGCTGTGCATAGGGTCTCTATGAGTCTGTACTGACTCGATGGCACCTAACCACAACAACAACAAGGTTTAAAGAGTAGCTCAGAGCAATGATCTCAGGGAGTCTTCTCATCTCAGCATGTCCAACTAGTCTGGTTCCATAGGAATTTCA
>NW_006408612.1:4825138-4836703 GCF_000296735.1 Chrysochloris asiatica
CACTGGACTGTGAACCACAAGGGCCATGGGAGAAAATGAGGCTTTCTGCTCCCACGAAGATTTAACCCACTGGACTGCAAAGTTGGTTTGAACCCAAGGCTGGTGATTCAAGCTCACCAGCCGCTCCTTGGAAACCTATACGCGGTCGCTATGGGTCAGCACTGATGACTGATGGTACTTAACAACAGCAATTATACCTAACCTGTTATACTCAGCATTTGTTGTGTCTATAGTGTTTTAACCCAGTAGTTGCTCCTTGGAAACCCTATACAGGGTCACTAGGAGTTGGAACTAACTTGGTGACACTTAAAACAACATGTTGTTATTGTTGTTACATGCCGTGGAGTCAGTTCCAACTCATAGCGACCCTGTAGAGGGTTTCCGAGGCTGTAAATCTTTACGGGAGCAGAAAGCCTCATCTTTCTCTCATGGAACAGCTGGTAGTTTTGAACTGATGATCTTAAGGTTCGCAGCCCAATTCATAACCACTACGCTACCAGAGCTCCTTTAATTTTGCCCTTATTCCTTCCTAAAGTTTTTTTTTCAAATTATAGTAAGTTTAAAGCATAAACTTATTTTACCAACAGCATCTCAGACTCCTCCTTTACATTTTATGTTCGTAGCTCATTGAATAACAAGGGTACTGGAGTTACAGAACAGACAGGAGTGTATCATCTCACAAACTAGCTGGAGACCCACTACAATGACATCATGCAAGAGCCCAACGCTTCACTTGCCAATATGAACATGAAAGACCAAAATCCGGCTGCAAAGTGATTGAAAAGGGTCAGTATAAACCAGAATGCAATTGAAGAGAATGGCGACACATTGTGAAAAGCATAACTAATGTCACTGGAGAATTTGTGTGTTGTTGTTATTGTTGTTAGGTGCCATCGAGTCAGTACCGATTCATAGCTACCCTATGCACAACAGAACAAAACACTGCCCAATCCTGGGCCAACCTCACAATTGTTGCCACACTTGAGCCCACTGATACTGCCACTTTACCCTCGCTGGGGGTCTTCCTCTGTTTCTCAGACCCTCCACCTTTCCAAACATGATATCCATCTCCAGTGACTGGTCTCGCCTGACAATATGTCTGAAGTATGAGACACGAAATTTGGCCATCCTGGCCTCGAAGGAGCACTCTGGCTACACTTCTTCTGATGTGTATACTGTCCCAGAAAGCATAATAAAATATTATTTTTTAAAGAAAGAAACAAAATGGTCGTGGTATAAGGGTGTGTAAGCACCTTGGGGGCAGGAATATTGGCCTTTTTGTATATTGCTATATCCCAGAACCTACAATAGGTTTGTCATATGGTAGGATCTCACTGCTTACTGAATGCATGAACTGCCTGTCCCTTGGAATCTTGTAGCCCACGTCTCACATTCTACCATGTATTACCATTGATTACATTCTACTTCAAGGAAGTCTCTTGAAAGCAGAACTAAACCTTCTCTTTTATGTGCCTCACTCATAACTGGGATTCAAGAAATGTATATTGAATAGATAGAAATATGTCCTATTTGGAACCAGCTGTTGACTATATCATTTTAAAAACAAAATCCTAACTAGGTCATGAAAAGAGTCATGGCCCATGCTATAGAAGATGATTGCGAGCGTTCTCAGAAGTTCCAACCTCTTGTCTGAAGTACTGTGTGGCAAGGAAGTACACTTCCTGCCCCGGACATCTGGTGAAAGGATTCGCTGAGGATTTAAGTCACAGAAAAAAAAAGACCTAAGGAAGAAGGCAGAGAAGGGGAAGTCTTTTCCAAGGCCTATAGATTAAGGGTATTCAGATAACACTTAAGAAAGGACCCAGACAGGTTTGTGCTTTAGTTTAACCATGCTCTCTGCAAAACTTGCTTATGGGAATAGCTGAAGATCTGACAATCCTCACTGACGAGGATTCAGGGAAATTATTGCCTACTCGCTGGTTGACGAGAGAACAAGTCCTGTTCTTTTTTTTGTGTGTGTTGACCTCTACTGAAATGTGCTGTTGTCAAATCAAAAAGGGGACAGATCCAGAATTCTACACCTCTGATGAAAGTGAAATAAAAGGAAATCTGTATCATCTTAATCAAAGCGTGTGCCACCTGAGTCGGCTCCCTGTCTTGTCCTCTGGCCTTGGTGACTCTCATGTGCTGGAGGTTAAGGGTTTGTTAAAGAAGAGGGGTTTTGATTGTCACATTTAGTGAGATGTGACATGCTCTTTATCATTGTAAGAGAAGATTGTGGGCCAGGGGGAGCTTTATAGCTAGTTTCCAATATAAATTAGGAGTCTTGAAGAATGGGTGCTTTGCAGTTGGCCTTGATCTTTCAAGGACCCAATAAATGTATATATGTGAGAGAATGTGCACATGTGTGTGTGTGTGTGTGTGCATGGAGAGATGGCAAAAAAGTCAGCTTCCAGGTTCCTGCGTTAATGGGCTGGTTACCCCTCTTGGCGCCTGACTTGTAATTGTAACCCATTCTAAATTTGCCCATGTTCTTGATGTACAGGGCAGAAGGTCTCCATGTCTTTTACTCCTTTGGAATTTCAGTGTTGCTTAGGGAAATCTCAAAGCATTCATTCATCCCGCTGGGGGGTTACTGTGAAAATTTGAAGATAGAGAAGCAGGAGGAATCATTCCAAGTGCCAAAAGTCATTTCTAACTGGAAGCCATGAGAAATGCCTGCTCTGACTTCACCTAGACAAAGGAGGGCAGGCTGAACCAGAGCCTCCTCCCTCCAAATCTAAGATGTGCAACACAGTTTTTTATTCCAATTGTGGCTTCATTTGGAGCCGTGAGAGCAAAGAGAAGAGACCTACCAAACGCACTGCCAGTAGGATTTCCAAGATGATAAATCTGTATGGGAGAGACAGACTCATCTTTCTCCTGAGGAGTTGCTGTTGGGTTTGAACAACCGACCTTGTGGTTAGCAGCCCAACACTTACTCTGCTGCATCACTAGCACTTCATACTGAGCAAATTGTTTTGTTGTTAAGTGCCTTCGAGTCGGTTCCGACTCATAACAACCCTGTATAGGATTTCTGAGAAGTGACTGACCCTGAGGCTGAGGCTCAAACTGACTTTGCAATTCAATGCATTATCCTGCAGTGCCATACCAGGACTCCTACAGAGCGAAGAGGGGTTCAGAAAATCCCAGAGTGCTCACACAGAAAAGGAAGACAGGGAATGGGGTCATAGAAACCCACTCCCACCCAACAGGCACCTCACCTCCAGACTTTTCTTCTGGAAATATCACTTGCATCAGGTTATTTTCTGTTTAAAACTCTTCAATGACCCCTCCCTTCCCACTGCTCACAGAAGAAAACACCAAGTCTCTAGGCTGGCATTCAATGACACACACAATCTGACCTCTGCTAAATCCATCTATTCAATGTCGCCGTACAACTTGTTCCTATTTTCAAGAATTTGTTCATGTTGCTCCCCTGCCTAGAAACTCTTCCCTGTTTCTCTCTCCCTGGAAAAGTCAACCCATCTTCCAAGGGTTGGCTAAAGCCTTTCTTCATGAAGAAGTCACAACCCACTGAGAGAACTCCTTTCATTTTTTCCAAAAGTATGAACCAATAGCCTTCATAGAACCCAGAACTGTGCTAGGCACCAGGATCCATCAGAGAACAAAATAGATAAAGATGCCTGCCCTCAAAGAGCTTGCATTATGGTGTGGGGGGTAGTGGTGGTGGGAAATCTGACAGTAAACAGTAAGTCTAATAGGTAAATAAATTAGAGTGTGTTGGTTGCTATGAACAAAAGACCAGAATCCTTCATGAAAAAGGAGACAAGAGATCCACAGTTTGGCAGGGAAGGGATCAGGTTGTGGTATTAATAGGGATAGTCAAGGTGGGCCTCACTGAGATGGTATAAAACTTTAAAAGAGTGAAGAAGATAGTCAAGCCTATACCTGGGAGAGGAGAGTTCTGGGCAGAGGAAACATCCTCAGCGGCAAGGCGTCTGGTTTGTTCTAGGAGGCTATTGGGGGCAAGGAGACTGAGATGAGCAGAGGCGCTCAGAGCAAAGAGGCATTCAGAGGTAGTTGGGTTTCTCTAGGGCTGGCCAACTACAATACTGAATGCACTTTTAACTCTGAACAACATGAGGGTCATTCAGAGTGTGAGCAGAGGAGCGACAGGGCTGGTGGATGGGGCCACCATTTCTCAATTACTTACAGAGTGCTTTCAGAGGCGTCTTACATTTCCCATAGCTTTTCATAAATCACTTGTGACAAGCTCCATGTTTTATATTTCCTGAGTTTAAATCCTGCCTTCAACAGCAACAGAAATGCTACATTGAGTAATCCAGTAAGAACTGATGAAGCATATATATTCATAATGCCAGGTTCTAAAGAAATACAGAGGAATAAGACATGTTAGCTGTCCTTGGGCAGTTTGAAGGAACCTCTCTCTAAGCCTCACCTATAGAAAGCAATGCTAGCTGAATGTCAGAGTGGTTTGAAGACTAGATTGTTCCTTGTAGTGAAAATATCTAGCATGATATTTCATGGATTCGAGCAGAGTTCTATAACCAAGGAGATCTTTGTATCAGTTAAGACACTCTTGATTACATGGAATAGAAAAACCCACGCAGATTGATTTAAAGAAACAAAAGGAATATGTCACCTCACATATCAGAACAGCCCAAAGGTAATTTCAGACAGAATTTGATCCAGCAACAACTCAGTACTGGAATCAATGCCTTCTTCTGTATCAGTTCACTCCTCAAGCTGACTTGACTCCTGACTTTTAAAGGTCTGTCAGCATATCCTGGGGCATCCCTTTCCTTTTCAAATCCAGTACTAGATACCTCTTTATTTACTAGCATAATTCTGAGCATCTCTCCTATGAGAATGCCTTGGCCACATGTGTCCAGTCCACAGCAGATTTCTTTCAAGAGCACTCCAGAAGCAATGCAAAGATGCTAAACAGGCACTGACCTGAATAAATGTGCATTTATTTCAGAGCTTGGAAAGAAATAAGGATGGCTTGTCTTATAAAAATCCCCTAGCTCAGGAATTTTTCCTTGTGGAGCCCCATCCCATCTTGGAATAGGATTAAATGCACAGCAATCCATATCAAATGTAATTATATCACTGTATCTGAATGAACTGTTATAATTTAGCTTCTAAAAAATTATTTGGCTGCAAAAAATTATAATTGACTATGATTGCTCTCAAAGCCATGAATAGTCAAAAACTCTTGTCTCTGAGAAAAAGCTAACCTTGTAGTTGTTTTCAAATGTAATACCACTTTTAAAAATAAACAAATTAACTTTCACCCAAGCCACAATACGTTTTATAAAAATTAACAATCAAAGAAGTTAAGTAAAATTTCTCTTTTCAAGCCATTGAAATAAACACTTTTTAATTTTCGTTTTGCACTTTTCTTGTCATAGCTTGGAGTCAATAATTTCTTGTCTTGCACCCCAACACAAATTGTGAGGGACTTTAACAAGTTTGTAGCCCTGGCACTGAGATTATATAGGAAATTCACTGACAATCAGAACCAAGCCTGCATCGATGTGGCTGGAGAGGACAGGCAGTGTTCTAGAGATACTTTGGTAGTAGAATTGACAGGACTTGGTGAAAGATCAAAAGTTGTGTAGAGAGAGGATTTATAGTGACTTCTAATTTTCTGGCGGGAAAGGCTGGGAGCCATTTCCCAATGCAGACATATGAAGGAGAACCAAGTTGAGGGGAAGGGGACATTAGCTCAGCAGCCCCTGAAAGATTCCCAAGTGGAGATGTTCAGGGACTGCTGGATGTATGCATTTGGGGATAAGAAGAAATCTAGGTTGACAGATGCTCACGACATTTGGCTTTAATATATTTTCCTCCAAAGATGTCACTTGTCAATGAGCCCTGCAAAAACAAGTCGGTTTGCTCCTAAATCATGCTAGTTCCATTCAATCTCAAATAGTGACGTTAGGTCTCAAAGAACAAACCATTGAAGGTGGGACCATCAGAGAACAGCTGCTTCTGAGTCTGAACAAAGAAGGTACTTCTTCCGCAGCCCGATTCATAACCACTATGCTACCAGAGATCCTAGCAGGCTTGGGGAACCTTTTTTTCTGCCAAAATTTATAACATTATTCGTGGGCCATACAAAATTATAAACTTAAAAATTAGCCTGTGTGGGGACTCTGGACTCAGGGAGGGAGAGGGGCTGTGTGCTGACAGCCAGGTGGCAGACTTGCGGGGTGTACCTTTTTGTTGTTTGATGATGCATGGAGGGGCTTGTAATCATTGCTGTGAAACAAAATACGATAGGATGAATGTAAAGCTGGTGTTCTCCCATGTAAACTATCACATAATTCACAATAAAAATTAAAAAAAGAAATTAAACAACATACTGCATTAGGCAAATCTGCAGCACAAGTGCTCAAGAGCAAAGATGTCAGTTTGAGGACTAAGGTCACCTGACTTAAGCTATGATGTTTTCAATAGCCTCATATATATGTGAAAGTTGGACAATGAATAAAGAAGATTGTGGAAGAAAAATAAAATTAGCCTGTTGTATTTGATCAAACATTTCATGAACTCATCCCTACTGTGATGGCTGGAACTGTATGTAGTTCCCTTGGAAGGGTCAGAACAAGTGATTTCAAGGGCCTTATACGGCCCGTAGGCTAGACGTTCCCCACCCCTGCTTTACAGATTCATTAAACAAAATGTATGGGAAAGCACATTTTAAAAACACCCCTAGTCATGTTAGCCAAACACAAACATCCCTCACTTTCTTATCTGTTGCTGAATTTTAATCTCCATGGGTTGTTTCCTTACTTCTTTTTTCAAATGTAGTTGTCATCATATCATTTCATACCCTGCTTTTCCTACTATATTCTTACTCTAGTTTATATTAATGACTTCATAAAATGTTATCGTGTGGACTGATCTAAGTTTATTTAACCATTGTCTTGTCACTATACATTTAGGTTACTTTGATATTTTGCTATTACACTTTTTGTGATTATAAATAATATTGCAATACATATGTTCACAGAAAATTTTTGGGATTTAGGATTATTTCTTAAGATTGAATTTCAGAAGTGGAATTATTAAGTTAACAAATATCAATGCTTCTAAGAGTTTTATTACCAGCTTACTTCCCAAATAGGGTTGTAGTAAATTATTCAATCCTGCAGGAGTTTTATACACTTTATTTACAAGGTTAACTGTCTAATCTCTTTGCAAGATTGTGGCCTAGCAAATCATTATAAAAGAATTACAGGTCAGGTGCCCTCAGGGCAAACCTCTTTGTAAGACTGAGGCTCAAGGGGAATGCATGAGCAGGCATGTGGTCTTGCTGGTGACCACATTGGTCTATTGATAAGGTGAAGTAGGGGGAAAGCAGCAATGAAGTTGTGAGCTAAGTCTGACCACGGTCAACATATTCTTGTCCACCTGGATTGAGACCTGGTTGACCAGCAGTATGGTGAGACCTGGGGACTCCTGGACCCAGGAACAGGGACATGGCCACAGAGGACTAGAGTGGAGAGTGAGTGTCCAGTTGATATGAAGTGAGGGGAGAGGCACAAGAACATCCATACTTACAGATAGCACTCATTTGACCTGGCTTCAATGGCTGGATGACCAGAACTCAACTAGAAGAAAAGAAAGAGGAAAAAAAGAATAATCTGATACAATTTGATGAACTTGACCTATACTTATGGATGGAGTAGCTCAAAAGAGGGAACGAATCTTTACAGTGAGGATCATTCCCACCCCTTCAGTCCACAGGGTTGACAGGGATGGGCAAATTAGACATTGGCTACCCAACAACCCAAAATGGGGGGACTACAAAGGTATGAAATGATTGGCTTACCAGCTTTCAAGAGGGAGCCTAGTTTGAGAGGATGTAGAGTTCGGCGGGAATGTAGAATCTCCACTGAGTGGTTTCCAACCTGTCTAGATGGGGCTGGTGAAAAGAGATGGGGATAAGACTCTTGTGGTTCAATAGTGAATAATTGCTACCAGGACTGATTGCTATTGTTGCAAATGTAAAGGGTAGATGTTTTATAACAAAAGGAGGGGAGTGGTTGATCTTGCAGCCCAAGAGTGGAGGATCCTGGGACCATGAAGGGAGAAGTGCGGAGTGCGGGACCCTATCCAGAGAAGCAGTGACTCCAGAGATGGAGGCAGAGACGATGACTTGGAGAGATGGAGTGGCTGGGGACTCTGGACTCAAGAAGGGAGAAGGACTGAGTGCTGACGGCCAGGGTCAGGCTTTCGGGGTATACCCTTTGGTTGTTTGAATGTTTGTATATTCCTGAGTGCTTCGATGTACATAAAAAACAAAACAAAACACAGGGAATGGAAGCAAATGCTGTTGAATGGTGATGCATGGAGGGGATTGTAATCATTGCAATGAAACAAAATACGATAGGATAAATGCAAAGCTGATATTCTCCCATGTAAATTATCACTCAATTCATAATTAAAAACTTAAAAGAATAAGAATTACAAACTCATGGCCAGAAAGACACATATAAAGAGAAACCAACCCACCACCGTGCACTGTCACTCTCCCTGACATTTCACACCGTAGATTCTTTTGGGAAAGTAGTATTATTGTCATTTTTATATTCTTGATGAACCATTTTTCCAAATATTAGTCCATGAGTTTTAGTTTTTCTTTTGTGAATTGCCTTTTTTTCTCAAGTTTGATTTATTTTGTTGTTATTGAGAATATACACGGCAAAACATTCACCAGTTTAACAGTTTAACATTTAGTGACACTGATGATTTTCTTTGAGCTGTGCAACCCTTTTCACCCTCCTTTACTGAGTTGTTCCTCCCCTCTAATATAAACTCGCTGCTCTTTAAAGTTCCTGTCTAATCTTTTGAGTTATTGTTGTTGATTTGATCCCATGTTCATAGTTCTTAAGAGAGCATAATATTCAAGGCAGACCTTTATAGCTAGTAAGTTGTACTATTTGTTTTAAGAAGACTTTCTTAAAACTTTCAGTTTAAGGTTTGAAGATTATCTCAGGGAAAATGTTTCAGGTGTTAGTTGTCCTTTCAAGTTCTTGTCCAGGAAATGGTTGATTCTTGAGCAACCCTCCACATGTTAGAGATCGGCTAAAATTGGACTGTAGTCACCACGACATTGCTCAGAGATGCGTGTGTGTCTGGGCGCATGTGTCTCTGTGTGTGTGTCTGTGTCTGTGTGTGTCTGTGTGTGTCTGAGCGTGCGTGTCTGTGCATGCGTGTATGTGTGTGTCTGAGTGTGTGTGTCTGTGTGTGCGTGTCTGTACGTGTCTGTGCGTGCAGACACTCATGTCCTCAGCCCCGTCAGTGCTACTCTGACTTGTTTATGCTTCTTGACAAGAAAGCAAGATGATGTCTTTCTAGGCAGGAATAACTTTTTGGTGACTGAGCTGAGCCTGTTAGACTCTGCTGTCCTTTCAGTGTCCATGTGAATTACAGAAATAGGTCACTGAACCTTTTTAGAAATAGAAATGACACATTTGGAGAAAGCATCTTTTTCGGTATAAAATGAAATAATCTCTAAAGGCTAGATGAATTTAGGCATTTGACATTAAAAAGAAATATTCCTAAGGATAATAACTCACATAAATGATCGTGTCCTTCATAAGAAAGAAGTTTCCACTTTAGTTCGAATGTGGGTTCTTCTGAGACACAAGCTACAGCTGGCTAACCCCTGCCCAGCAACCCCTGGTAACAGCTTCTGATGGAATGAGAAGGGCTACGTCACTGATCATGGTCATGATGTTTTCCTTCACTAAAGCCAAAGTCTCCTGTCGTGCTGGGTTTGCTTTCTCCCCTCTTGTTATACATAGCCTTCCTGCTCACCCATGGAACGTTGGTTATCCTAGGCTGATAGCAAGCAGAGACAAGGCTATCTCACGACCTGCAAGCTGCTCGTTTCAGCTCTTCTAAGGCTTCACTGGTTTGTGGCAGGCCAGGCCCTGCACCTTGCCCAGGTACTACCTAGAGGCCTCATGGTCTGTGAGGGGACCTTTGTAGCCTATCTCTCAGTCATTGACAGGAAGCTCTTGTACCCAGCCTGTCCTCACACACACACCTTACCATGCTACCTTGAAAAGATCCAAGAATGTCAGGGGCAGGCACTTAGATCTTCTCAAGGGATCCCCATGACTGCTGAACGGCTTGGGCTACATGCCCATCTCTGGTCTGCTGGCCAGAAAAGCAGGGCCCTGGAGTTTTACTGCTGCAAGACACTTGGCCTCAGGCCCAAGAATGGCAGAAGGCACATGAAGTGCTTGGTGAGTCCCAGGGGTTGGGGGCGAGGGGTAGTAAGGGGGGAAATGCAGCATAAAGATCCTTCGTCCGGAAGATACTGGGGAGAGCAGAAACCTGTGCTTTAGGAGGGTCTGATGGCAAGGAGGAATCCCTGAGTGACACAAACCATTAAGCAATTGACTACTAACCAAAAGGTTGGCAGTTTGAACCCACCCAGAGATGTCTCATAAGGAAGTCCTAGTGATCTACTTCTGAAAGATCCCAGCCTTACAAACCCTACAGAGCACAACTCTACTCTGCAATACAGGGGTCACCAGGAGTGGAAATCGACTCTGTGGTTTTGGTGTTTTTTTTGGAGGCAGGGAGTGAGGGAGGTCCAGGGCTGTTACTGTGTGAAAGGTGATAAAGTTCTTCACCAGTGAGTCTCAGAGGGCAGGGAGCAGCAGGTGGAGAGAAGAATAGATGTGAGAAGTTTTTCAGAAGTGGAACACACTTGTTTGATGGCTTAGACATTGGCACTGAGGGAAACAGAAAAGTAAAAAATGCTGATGCAGTGCTTTCCCACAAGAATGCCCTTCCTTTTATACTGCACACATCCTTCTGACTAATATGCATATATGTTGAGTGTCCTCTACAGTTGAAGGCCTTGGGAGTAGCGTTAAGATGAAGGGGTCTTTGAACAAGAGTGTTTTCATTCTGCTGGGGTGTGGGGACCAGAGAGACAACAAACAAGTAAACAAATTAAAAAATGGGTTCTCATGGTAATAAGTGCTATATGGGGAGAACTTTTCTGAGGAGATGACTTCCAAGCTGACATTGGAGACCAGGGAGAGAGTCAGGGCCAGAAAGACACTGCAAAATCTCTTGAGGTAGGAATGACCTTGGCACATTTGAGGGCCAGAACGAAGGCCACTGTGACTTGACAACAGTAGTTTTGCAAGATAAAATTGTTTTCTGAACTCTGGCAATTCCACTGGAGCACTACTTGTGTAGAGTTTCATCTTCAGTTTCCAGATGCAACAAGCACTTTTCACACCTCTTTTCTCTTTCTTTTCATACCAGCTGACCTTAAACAACAGGAAGTGAGAACGCAAGATCACTCTGGCCCAGGCCCAGACCCATCTGATAGTCGGGAGGGGCTAGAACAAGTTCAGCTGTTTCAGAAGTCTAATGGGAAGTGGGCTTTGGACCACCCTTGCTTCTTTATTCAAGATCATGATTCTTAACCACTTTTTTTTTTAAGGTTTTTATTGTGGATTGAGTGAAAGTTTACAGGGCATATCATCAGTTTTACATTAAAAAAATCATATACCTTGTTTCATTACAATGATTGTA
>NW_006408612.1:4841694-4854055 GCF_000296735.1 Chrysochloris asiatica
CTTACCAAACATGATATCCTTCTCCAGCGACTGGTCCCTTCTGACAATATGTCCGAAGTATGAGAGACGAAGTTTGGCCATCTTGACCTCCAAGGAGCACTCTGGCTGCACTTCTTCCAAAATGGATCAATTGGTTCTTTCGGCAGCCCATGGCACTTTCAATGTTGTTGTTAAGTGCTGTCAAGTCAGTTCTAACTGAGAGTGACCCAGTGTAGCGTCCCAGAGGCTGTAAATCTGCAGGACCAGAAAGCCTCATCAGCAGAGCAGCTGGTGGGCTTGAACCGATGACCTTTTGGTTCTCAGTCCAGTGCCTATTGTCTAGAGTCATTTTAAAAATGAGTTCATTTTCTCATTAAATCCTTTCCACAACTGAAAAGACACATGGAAAATCAACCTTATAAACAACCACGCCATTTTAAATACATGCTCTTATGACTATTATATTTTCTATGGAGATAAATCCCATATATGATAAAACATAATAATAATAATGGTAAACAACAACAACAAAAACCCAACACACATTGTACAGTATCTTTGATTTTGCAACACTTATTTTTATTTATTGTATCATTATATTCCATTGATTTCTTTGGCACATTGACAGGGAAGGTATTTCCCATTTTGCATATGACAAAACTAAGGAATAGATGCCTAAGTAGCACACCTATAATAATGGCCAATTAGCATTAGAATTGGGTCAGTAACCAAGGCCTAGAAAGTACAAGTCAAATTAGTGGTCATCTTCTCTTGGACTTCTCTCCCCAGCGCCTAGAGACATTACAAAGTCCATCTTTGTACATGCATACCCTTGACTCCTATCAGTCTCCTGGTAAGAAACAGAGACACAGGGATGTGATATTTTTAACACAGGGAAAGAAGCACAGAACCTGCCAGCAAAAATCAAGGTTGTGTAGATGGACAAGAACTTCACACTGAGACTTCCTCTTGGCTAATTAAATCTACCAAGTCTTCCTTTTTTTCTTCAGAAGGCTGACAGCATTTCCTCCAATAGTTCCACAGAAATGAACCTGGCGGGACGCCATCTAGTGGCCCAGATCATAAGACTAATGAGCAATTTTTCTCACCCCACCCAACCCCTACTCCATGGGGCTACTCAAAACCTGGGCTATCAAAAAATTGGACCCATACCTCCTATCATCAACTAGGGTAAACTCTAAATATCTCAACTCCAACAATCTGAATGTAAAAAATGAAACCACACATGTATTATAAGAAACATGGGTAGATTTATTTATAACTCGTGAATATAGAAATTCTAACTATGAATCGAACCCCAGATGCAAGTCAAGAGCAGCTCTGAGTACCTTCTATTCCATCTGAGAGGGATGTAGAATGGTTTTCTTCCCCTTTCTCCAGTGAGACATAAGACTTCTTGGGACTGAGGAATGCCTGGGAAGGAAACAGATTGGGTTGGTTGAGCCCACTGACCCCTCCATCTCCTTGGCAGAAGAGAAAAGAGGTCAAATCTACTATGCTTAACAAAAGGAGAGATACCAAAGACATCAAGAGGCATGGAATCCCAGGCCAAGACCAGTTCAACCATTAAACAAATGCTTTCTAATGGAAAAAATATTAGTTTCCATTGAGTCAGTTCCAACTCATGGTGATCCCATGCTCAACAGAACGAAGCTCTGCCTGGTCTAATCCTGTGCCATCTGCATAATTGTTGCTGGGTTTGAATCCATTGTTGCAGCTACTATATCAATCCATCTCACTGGGTTTCTTCCTCTATTTTGCTGATCCTCTACTTTACCAAGCATGAAGTCCTTCTCTAGGTATGGGTCCCTCTTGATAATATGTCCAGACAACGTGAAACATAGTCTGAACATGTACTTCTTTCAACACAGATTAATATTTTTCTTCTGATAGTCCATGGTACATTCAACATTCTTTGCCAACACTGTAACTCAAAGGCAATCGTTCTTCTTTGGTCTTCCTTATTCACTGCCCAACAACATTAAAAAAAAATTTTTTTTTTTAAGTCCTGAATGGTAAAAAAAAACACAAAAATCAAACTGGTAGAAAACATTTGCAACATTTATCACAGATACAGGCAAATTGTTTAATATAATAAACTTTTAAATATTTAGGGGGGAAAAAAAGGTCAAAAACTTGATAGGAAAATGGGTAAAAGGCATGAACAGACAGTACATATTTACACAAAAGGCATGTAGATGTATGTTAAAAATACGAAATGTTCAACATCACTCATAATGATATAAGTACATGTTGAAATTACATTGAGATACCAGTCTTTATTAGTAAATTGTTAAAAATTGAGAAGTTTGGCAATACTCTGTTGGCAAGGCTATAGGAAAAAGGGCATGTTCATAATTGGTGGGAGTACAAAATATAAATATATATCTATGATTTAAGAGTGCTACTAAAAGAGCAGGGACAAAACCTCTTTCTATTGGGTGATTCAGACACTGTGGGAAAGAGTTTGAGCGGGTTTTTTGTGTTTTTTTATTTAAACATAAAACTGCCATGTTGTTGTTGTTGGTTGGTTCCATCAAGTTGTTTCCAACTCATAGCGACCCTGTATAGGGTTTCCAATGAGTGAGGGTAGGTTTGAACCGCTGACCTTTCAGTTAGCATTGCAGTGCTGCTCCTACAGTGCCGCAACAGGACGCCAAACCGTATGATCTAGCAATTCCACTCCTAGGTATTGAAAGGGGAAGGGACATGGAATTCCTGGAAGGAAATCAGATGATAACCAGATTGGACTGGATGGGCCCATTGCCTTCACCATCATCTTCCTGGAAAAGAAAAGAGGCCACTCTACTTGTTCCTTATAAAAGGGAGATACCAAAGACACTAGGAATAATTGTTGGATGATAAATTATTTGGTACAAAAATTAGGGAGCAAGGTATTCCCAGAATTTCAGACTTATTAATTTAAAAGGAGGAATGTTACCTTTACAACAAAGAAATCTGGTAAACCAGATATATTATCTACTGCAGTGTAACACATTATCTCAAAATGTAATCACTTAAAACAACAAACATTTTATTATTTCATAATTTCTGTGGGTCAGGAATCCAAGGGTGACTTAGTTGGATGCCCTTGGCAGAAGGTCTCTCAAGAGGTTACAACCAAGGCAGCAGACAGGGTTGAAGTCATCTCAAGGATTAACTGAAAGAAGAGCTGCTTCCAAGATGGCGGACCTCAGAGGATTCCCTTCCAAGATCACTTGCATGGGCCTCTCCTAGACTGGTTCACAACATGGCAGCTTGCTTCTCCCAGACAAATGATCTAAGACAACTCCCAAAATGAAAGCCACCTTAATTTTACAATTTTATCTCAGAAGTGACAGTCTCTCATTCTGTTGTCTTCTAGTAATTTTTAGAAGACTTGATAAATTCAGCTCACACTAAAGGCATTTTGGGGAGGAGTACTCAAGAATGTGACTGCCAGGAGGTAGGGATCACCTCAGATACCCCAGAGACTACTCAATTGTTGTTGTTGTTGTTAGGTGCCATCGAGTCGGCACTGAACCATAGCGACCTTATGCATAGCAGAATGAAACAAAGCCCGATCCTGGGCTAACCTCACTACTGTTGCCATATTTGAGTCCATCGATGCTGCCACTTGGCCAATCCATCTTGTTGGGGGTCTTCCTTTTTTTCTCTGACCCTCCACATTACCAAACATGATATCCTTCTCCAGCGACTGGTCTCTCCTGACAATATGTTCAAAGTATGAGAGACGAAGTTTGGCCATCTTGGCCTCTAAGAAGCACTCTGGCTGCACTTCTTCCAAAATGGAACTATTGGTTCTTTTGGCAGCCGTGGCACTTTCAGTATTCTCCTCCAGCATCATAGCTCAAAAGCATCAATTCTTCTACAGTCTTCCTTATTCACTGTCCAGCTTTCACATGCATATGAGGTTATTGAAAATACCATGGTTTGGGTCTGGTGCACCTTAGTCCTCAAGCTGACATCTTTGCTCTTCAACACTTTAAAAAGGTCTCATGCAGCAGACTGGCCTAATGCAATATGTTGTTTGATAGGATAGTAATAAACAGTCACGTCACCAACAATGGGGCAAACTGACATTATGTGCTTCTTGATAATGCAATGGGGAACACACACTATCACTATATAGCAGTCTTGAAAGAAAAATGAGGAAACAAATGACAATTCCAGAATGTAGGATATTCTACATGAAAGTTAATCTGGATTCTTAAAATGTCAACATCATGAAAAAGAAGAGTCGTTTTATAATGTTTTAGATCATAGGACACTAGACATGATAATTCCATAAAACCAGTGATGCTCAGTTGGATCCCAGGTCAAAAACCAAAGCTAGCTATAAAGGACATTTCCAAAATAAGTAGGGATTTTGAATATAAACTATGTAATGAAAGGAAAACAACAACCAGCCACTGGATAGTTGGCCGTGACACATAATGAATTGTGTGTCGGGATAGAATTGTGCTTCATAGGACAATTCTTCCCTTTCTCGTGTAAAAATATATGCAACAGAACATTTGCCAATTAGTGTTTTTTTGGGTGCACAATTGAGTGATATCAATGACATTAATCCTGTTATGCAACCATCACCCATAATCATGGTCAAATTTACCATCACCATAAAAAAGAAAAAGAACACCACATCATTGCTCTTCCACAGGATTTTCAAGGGCTGATTTTTTTCAGCAGTAGAATGTGAACTGTCTCTAGCTGGACTCAAACCGCCAACATTTTGGTTAACAGAGAGCTAACTGTTTGTACCACCCAGGAGCTCCATAAACGATATATTGTACCCATTAATTATATGTTAGCTATGTAAATTTGTTGAGTTAAGGAGATATTTCCGGTAAGGAGAAAAATGACCTTTTCCAGAGAAACATGCTGAAATTATTAAGGGGTCAAATGTCATGATATCTGCAAGTTATTTTAAATAGTTTTCAGGGAGAATCCAATAACTTATAAATACAGCCCTGGACTGCTCACCACAAGGTCAGCAGTTTAAACCCCGCATTCACTCCTCAGGAGAAAGATGAGGCTTTTTGCTCCCATAAAGATATGTAGCCTCAGAAACTTTCTCCAGAGTCGCTGTGAGTCAGAAGCAACTCGATGGATCTGATTGGGTTTTGGTTTAAATACATATAGGAGTTTAAGTGAGTGAATTAAAAAACAACAACAACAAACAATAAACCCACTAACCCACTGCCATTCAGTTAATTGATAACTCTTTAGGGAAACAGACAACCTCATCTTTCTTCCGTCGAGTGACTAGTGGGTTTGAACTGCTGACCTTGCAAGTAACAGCCCAATGCTTAAACCCACGGTTTCTTAAGTGTGTATACATATGTATGTTTGAAAATGTGGTGAAATATTAATATGTGTAAATCTGGGTGAAGGATACAGGACCTCATGCAACTGGTTGTCTTACACGTTCACCTTTTCTGTTGGTTTTAATTTTTCAAATAAAAAGTTGTGGAAGTTGGGGAGTGATGGCCTAGTGGAAATCCTCACATGGAAGACTTTTGGTATTTGCTAGGCAGTCCTGAAAATTGCAGGGAACCCATAACTGGTCTCATAGTAGTAACCAGTGTACATGTTGGGGGTGCTCTGGGCCAGTCCTGAATGACGCCATTGTGTAGGGAGTCAGACAGACCTGTATTCTAATCCTGGCCATGCGACTTTGGATGAGTTACTAAACCTTTCTGACCCTCCATGGCCTCATCTATAAATGTGAGTGATCATACCTCACAATTGTGCTAATTAAACATAATTGTCCTGCTCTCTTCTACCCACCTTCTAAATTCCCAACCACTCATTGTTTAAGTAACCATGTATTGATACTTCCTGCAATGGGCAGAGACTAGAAATAAGAATCCAGTTTCTTCAGGGAACTCATGATCAAATGGGGGAAATAGAGATCGGTGACAAAAGGTAAGAAATGGGTATTCTGGGGCCACAGGGCAGGATGGGGTGAAGGATGCCCAAGAAGTTTTCAGATAGGGCATGCAGTAGACAGAGTCTGGAATGATGAACTTGGTGTCATGCAGAGGTGACAAGGAAGGAGAGTAACTTACATTGAGGACCATCATGGACAAGGAAGAGGCGAGAGGCCAGGCAGCTCAGGGGTCATGAGGGTGGCTGTACCCAGGAGAGGAGAGGTTAGCAGAGTGGACAGGGCCAGGTCTGGAAATAAGTTCAGGATCATGTGAGCAGTATGGGTCTCATTTAAAGTGATAGGGCATTTCTATAAGATGAATTTTCAAAGGTCATTTGTTAGTGACCACAGTAGACCTTGTGTTGAGCTCAGGAAACACAGACAGTGGAGTGCAATTCTGTCATACTGGTCTTCAGTTGACAAATACATAGAAGGAAGCTATGGATACTTAGAAGCCTTGGTGGCATTGTGGATAGGCATTGGCTTCTAGCCAGAAGGTCCGTGGTTCAAATCCACCAGCCACTATATGGGAGACAAATGAAGCTGTGTGATCCCATCAAGATTTATTGTTTTGGAAATCCTATATAGGGTTACTATGAGTCAGAATCAGTTTGATGGCAAGTGGGTTTGGGGGTGTTTTGGATGGATCCCTAGGTGCCTTGGGTGGTGCAAACAGTTACCATGCTCAGCTGCTAACTGAAAGGAGATTCAAGTTCCCCCAGAGACTTCACAGAACAAAGATCAAGTTATCTACTTCTGAAAACAGCTGCCACTGAAAACCCTGTGGAGCACAGTTCCGCTCTGACACACATGGGGCCAGCCACCCTGAGTTGAAATGATTCTATGGCAGATGGCTTACTAGATGGAGAACTGGCCTTTTTCCTTTCTGTCTTCTTCCAGTCATCCTCCCAGAAGGGGCCAGGAGAAGGGGTCGGGGATGAGACCTGACCATCAAGCCCCTGAGAGGGATATATTGATGGCCATCTCTTGCCACCATCTCCTCAGCCTGTCTTTGTTCCTAGTACCAAAAGCCCACCACACACCACCCCAGACAACAAAAACTAACCTAAGTCACACATTTATGTAATGCATTGATTTTCTTTTTGCTACAAGCATAAAATACTTTTGTAACAAAAACATTAATAAAAAGAGCAAAGAAAGAGATCATCTTCCAAGTATCCACCTCTCTCGTTCTTGGTTTATCTTCCTAAAAAGATGTAGTTCCCATCCTTTTGGTCCCCCTGTAGCCATTCCAAAAGGAGCCATGGTGGCCTGGTAGGATAAGCACTGAACCTGTCGGCAGTTCAAACCTATCAGCAGCTCAGCTGGAGAAAGATGAGGCAGTTTACCTCCGGAAGACTTGCAGCCTTGAGACCCTGTGGAGCAGTCCTACTCTGTCCTGTCCGGTCACTGTGAGTGTTGGAAGCCGCTCATAGGCTGAAGCCCTAACACATAGTCCTTGTAATCTCTAAATCTCCTCTACCCCTCACCCCATTCTTGAATTGCCAGAAATTAAGAAACGAAGGAGTGGTCATGGCAGTTGCCTGGTTTTGCACAGCGCTGGGGGAAGACCCTACCTGGTGCCCACACCTCCGGCCTCCCATCGGTGCAGGGCGGCTGGACCAGAGCAGGGCAGGCCAGGGAGTGTTCAGCCCGCGCCCGCCCTGCACGCCCCAAGGCAGCCTCTTGCCTAATTCCAAATCATTTTTCTAAGAACAAAAACTATGTACAAATGAATATTTCCATCTTTATTTCAAATTCTAGGTTTCAACTGCAATATTAATGCTACTCCACAGTGTAATTTACTTGTAATAATATATCATTATTTCCATTTTAGAGTTCTCTCCTTAAAGTAGTAAAGCAAATGTTTAAAACAGCACAAATCGCAGCCCCACAATTCTCCATTCAGGCTCAGAATTTGTGCTCTCCTTTCAGAATTGCACATAATTGAAAACAATGAAAACCCCCGATGTGCTAAATGCTCTAGTCATTAAAGTTTTTTTTAATTTTATTTTTTTTAACTTGGAAATAAAAGACCCGGCTTGTGGGTTGTGGTTATTATTTATTTATTTATTTATTTCTAGAAACCCCAAACAAGCTCTTCTTCCTGTTCCCAGACTGACATCTGGTGGGGACGTCAGGCTGACCGGTTTCCAGGGCAGGCCCACAGCCGGCTGCCACTCTGGGGGCGATAGACGTTCTTGGGAACCAGGGCTGCACCCGTCACTCCAGCAGTGTGGCCTTTGCTCAGGATCCTCTTCCCGCAGCCAGGATCCAGGTTAGTCCTCGGAGTCCTCCAATTTGATTTAAGATTGCCCCCACTGCAATCCACTCTGCCCCCATGGCGCAGGGTCTCCAGTGTGAGTTCGGCAAGGGGCAGGTGGCCAGGCAAGACTCTGAGAATGAAAGTAGGCTCACTGGCAGGACGGATGTCCCCTGCCAGCTCATTGCTCAAACACAACCACCCCAGAGAGGTTTGTGAGACGCAAGTCTGGCTTTTTTCCTCAGGGGGTGTCTCCATGTATATCTTTCCTAGTTTCTGTATTGATTTCTTGTCTTTGCTAGAAAAGCTCCCTGCTTAGGCAGCCCTGGGCATCAGGGTCCTCCAGAAGGTCTCCATCAGTTGAGAATTAGATCCTAATTCCATAGTCTTCCATTCAATACTAGGAGCCAAGCCTCCTTTTCCACCTAGAATGAGGGTCCCACAGCAGGTTTCATTGTTGGTCAGAAGCCAAGGTCTGGCCTTGATGTAGCATGTGGAGGGAATGGGTGGGGTCATGAAGGTGTTTCTTTCCCCGCTCCTGGAGAGTCCTCCAGCTCTGAGTAGAACTGTGCTCCCTCAGGTTTTCTATGATTGATTTTTTGAAAGTAGACGACCAGGTACCTGTGGGTAGATTCAACTCAACATTTCAGCTGTCGTTGTTAAGTGCCTTTGAGTGTTTCCAACTCAGAGCGACCCTGTATAGTGTTTCCCAGGAGCGACTGGTGGTTTGAACCCCTGACCTTAAGGGTTCAAATCTACCTTGTGGTTGAGTGCTTATCCTACAATGCCTACCTTCTGGTTAGAAGATTGTATTAGAGGCTTTTGAGCTGGGAGGCAGGGGTTGTTGTTAAGTGCTGTCGAATCAGTTCCAACTCAAAGTGACCCTGTATAGGGTTTTCAAGGAGCGTCTGGTGAGCTTGAACTGCTGACTTTGCAGTTCAAACTGACCTTGCAGTCCAGCGCATTCACTCACAGCACCACACCAGGACTCTAATACTACCTGAAAAAGAAAGACATCCAAACCTCTGTCTCTGGAGTTTACCATGAGACACCTTTTAAAAAACAAAACAAAATCAGCCCACTGCCATCAAGTCGGTTCTGACTCACAGTGACCTTATATGGCGTTTCAGAGACTTGTGGGTCTTTACTGGAGCAGACAGCGTCATCGTTCTCATGTGGAATGGATGGTGGCTTTGAGCTGCCAACCTTGTGACTAGTGTTGTTGTTAAGTGCCAGCCAGTCGGTTCGATTCATAGTGATCCTGTGTAGGGTTTCCAAGGAGCTGCTGTTGGGTTTGAACCACTACTCTTGTGTTTAGCAGTCCAGTGTTTATCCTCCAGCACCATGCCAGGACTCCTTGTGATGAGCAGTCCAGTGCTTATGCTACAGCACAAAGTCAGCATCCTGCCACAACTAGGCCAGGGCCCCTTGCACACTGTCCTATACACCCCTTAGCCCTATCTCAATACCCTGAGCACCCTGGACTCCTGCTAGCTACTGCAAACCTTCTCTCCAGTCCCACAAGCATCCTGTATCTACCCCTTCCCACCACCCTGACCACCTTTCCACCAAAACCTCTACCTTCTCTGCCTTTCCACCAAAACCTCTACCCTCTGGAACCAAACTTCTCATCCCCTATCCCCAGACAAAACTCTCTAGGTTACCCCAAACCCGCTTAAACACAAAAAGCCCAGCCCCCTTGTCCTGACCTTTAGAGATGCTGAGGAAGCCCAGTCTCAGCTAGGATTTGAAAAGTCATGAGGGAGTTTGTACTGGGACATGAGACAGTGGGGTTTTAGCTTGGATGAGGAGGAAGCATTAAAAATGGAATCGTGGAATAAGGTCGTGAATCTGGTTCTAGTCCCTTTCAGTTCTCAAAGTCAAGGGGAAAGTCTGATTTGGTGCTAGTTGGCTTATTTCCTATTTTTTATAAACTTTCAATTTTAGAATAGTGGTGTTGTTGTTAGGTGCCATTGAGTCGGTACCAACTCATAGCGACCCAATGCACAGCAGAACAACACACTGCCCGATCCTGGGCCAGATTTACATAAAAGTTTCAAGAAGGTTACTTCCAGCATATTCCACATCCAGTTTCTCCCATTGTTAACACTGTATCTTATTTTCAACACTAAAAGCACCTTCTACAGTCATAGCAGGGATGGGGAGCTGGATGCTGATAAACATGCTTGTTTACAGTGAGTTTGTTTTACTTTCTGTTACCTTCTATTTCCAACAAGTGATACTACTCAACTCCATTCTAAAATCCAAATAAGCTGTGAAAAAATGTAAAATTGTTTCTTTTGTAAGTTTGAAGTCAAAGCTCTTTTGAGGATAGCTATGTAAAGTCTTGTTACCATGTTATCATAAAGGGTGTGCTATGAGGAAGGACCAGTCCCTGGAAAAGGACATCATACTTGATAAAGCACTCATTGCTGTCTGGTCTATTTCAACTCATACTGACCCGATAGGGCAGAGTAGGACTGTCCACAGGGTTTCCTATACCTGTAAGTCTCTCTTCTTTCTCTATCAGAGCAGTTTGTGGGCTTGAACTGCTGACTTGGTGATTAGCAGATCAATGAGTAACCTACAACAACACAACCAGGGCTCCATGATAAAGTAGAAGGTCAGCAAAAAAAAAGAGGAAGACACTCAGTGAGATGGAGTAACACAATGCTAAAATAATGGGCTTAAACATAGCAACAATTGTTAGGATGGTGCAGGGGTGGGCAGTGTTCCGTTCTGTTGTGTACAGGATCGCTGTGAGTCAGAACCAACTCGACAGTACCTAATAGCAACAACAAATAAACAGTTTTATTTCACCTAGGGTAAACAGTCATACATTTGTCTGCAAAAGTATACATTGACTCTTTGCCCTGTTGGGGCATGAAGTAATGTGTCAATCCAGGTGCATTCACTACTTCACCTTTTTAAAATCAGGGGGAAAAAATCTAATTTCAAAATATGGGTGGCCCTGGAAGATGCCCATCGATGGTTATAATATAAAGTTTCTTATCAAAGTAAACATAAGTAAAAAGAACAAGCATTTAAAGAAAAACAATAAATAGATTATAAGTACGGATGCTATGCCGAAATTGATCTGGATTTTTAGGTTCCTCTTAGACTCTTACTTTAAAAAAAAATAAATAAATAAATTATGACACTTCCTTTCAAAATCAAAGCAGACACTTGGCAAACAAAAACAAAATGAAGGCTCTGCATTGTCTTCGGGACCCAGTCCAAACACCTCAGCTGGGATTCATCTGTGCTCTAGCCCACTCACCTCCCCAACAACTATCCCATGTCCTCCTCATGCTCTAAATTTGCTCATGCTTCCTGGCCTTTGCACATACTAAGCTATCTCCTTGAAGTACCTCCTTCCACTTTTTTCCCTGAAAAATTCCCGGTGCTGTCCCTAAACTCAACTCAGGTGTCACCAGACCCCAAACATGATTGACACTTCTATGCCTATAAGGAGAACTCAGCCCAAAGACCTGAAAACCCTTACTCCCTTCTGCTCCCCATTATTTGATAATCTCTACTCCTTGGAATCTTCCTGTCCAGCCCTGGCTGGGTGGGGCCTATCCACAGCCCTTTATCCATACTGTGATCAGTATTTACAATTTTGGCCTCTCCCTTTGAGCTCAGCAGAAAGAAATGTGGCCGAGCACATTCATCTTTCATCTAGAACCATGCATGTGCGGGATTTGAACTGAAGGAGCTTGGTAAACATGAAATGGACAAATGATGAAGTAAATGGATGGATGGATGGATGTGTGGGTGGGTAGATGGATGATGGGTGGTTGAATGAAAAAGAATGGACAAAATTTTTTTTTTTTTCCTGTACTTTTAAAGAAATGTTTTATTGTGAATTATGTGATACTTTACATGGGACACCATTAGCTTTACATTTATTCTGTTTCATTGCCATGGTTACAATCACCTCCATGCATCATCAACCAACCAAAGGGTATACCCTGCAAGCCTGCTCCCTCCATCCCCCTATCCCTCCAACCCCCGGTCGTCAGCACACAGACCCCTCTCCCTCTATGAATCTAAAGTCCCTAGCCATTCCATCTCTCCATGTCATCATCTCTGTCTCCATCTCTGGCATCACTGCTTCTCTGGGTAGGGTCCCGCTTTCAGCTCTTCTCCCTTGAAGGTCCCAG
>NW_006408612.1:4855125-4861526 GCF_000296735.1 Chrysochloris asiatica
ATTCCAATCAGTTATAGGCAGAAGACGGACTTACAAGCTTTCTATGGTAATATTTCTGGCTATTCCTTTCTCTACTCTATTTTATAATGGTATGCCAGGGAAACCAAGATTAAAAAGATAGCCAAGCATCTTAACATTATTTCCCCCCTTTTCCCCATTCCAACCGTGTCTAAATCCCTGTATCCCAGAGCCTTGTTGGTTCAAGGTTATGCATACATCATTGTTTACCTCTGTCCCACTTAGCCTATACTAACCTGCCTAATTGTTTTCCTATCCTCTTTGTTCTTCCATTCCCCTCCCCCTTCTTTTTATTGCCCTCCCTCTCCAGCACCCAAACTATCCTGTGTCTATTCCCTACCCTGTGCTCTACCTTCCCCTCCCTCCCCTCACCCCACTTTCCACATCCTGGTAACCAGCAAAGAAGCCCTACCCCCCACCCCTTTAGTATGTGTTCTTTTTCTTAGTCTTTTACAGTAGTGGTTCTATGCAGTATTTCTCCTTTTGTGAGTGACTAATTTCACTCAGCATAATGCCTGGACAAATTCTTATCCTTAGAATTTCTAACTTATTTCACATGCCATTACCTAAGCAGAATGAAAAATAACACTAACCAGATAATAGTCTTCTAACCAGATGTGTGGAGACAGAAGAAGAAAGGAATGAAGGAAACCAACACTCCGCACTGCACTGCACTCTCTGCGTGCATTTTTAATAAACTAACATTCTAGTGATATCCATCGCTTACTGTCCTCATTTGAAGTGGGGAACTGGCATTCATGATACAGTTAAGGTACATCAAATGGCACTGGACTGATTTGATGATACAACATTTATAAGTGAATCATGAGGCAAGATCCTCAATGGCAATGAGTAGCTGCCACGAGTGAACAGGGCAGGAAGCATTGAAAGGTGTCAGGCTACAGAATTCTGGGTATTATGATCACCAAACTTCAGCACTAGGGAAGTAGCTCTTTATGGAAAATCCATTCACATGCATGACCCAGTAATGATCCAAAATAGGAAGTCTATATCTCAATGGTGACAAAAAGGCTAAAATGTCATTGGTATTCAGTACCTTGGAATACTATTCCTCTTACCTTTTTTCCAAGGAGCCCTGGTGACACAGTGGTTAAAACACTTCCCTGCCAACCTTAAGGCAGGCAGCTCAAACCTGTCAGGCAGTCTGTGGGAGAAAGATGAGGCAGTTTACCTTCCTAAAGTTTGGTTGTTTTTAGGTGAGTTGGTTCTGACTCATAGTGACTTCCTACAACAGAAGGAAACACTGCCCAGTCCTGTACAATTATTGTTATGTTTGACTGCTTTATTGCTGCTACTGTATCAATCTATTGTGTGGTGTGGAGGTCTTCCTCTTTTTCTTTGAATCCTCACCTTTACCAAGTATGATGTTCTTCTCCTAACAACATGTCCAAAGAATGAGCAATGAATTCTAACCATTCTGGCTTCTAAGGAGGATACTGGCTGTACTTCTTCCAAAATAGATTTGTTTGTTCTTCTAGCAGTCCATGATACTTTCAGTATTCTTCTCCAACACCATAATTCAAATGCATCAATTCTTTTATTGTCTTCCTTTTTCATTGTCCAACTTTTACATACATATGAGGTGATTATAAATACCATGGCCAAGGTCAGATGCATTTTAGCCCTCAAACTAAACATCTTTGCTCTTGAACACTTGAGAGAGACACCAGATTTGCCTAATGCAATACATCTTTTCAATTCTTGGTGGTTGCTTGTGTTGATTGTGGATCCAAGCAAAATGAAATCTTTGACAGCTTCGATCTTGTCTCCATTTATTATGATATTATTTATTGGTTCAGTTGTGAGGATTTTTGTTTTCTTTACATTGAGGTGCAATCCATACTGAAGGCTGTGGTTTTTGGTCTTAATCAGTAAGGATTTCAAGTCCTCTTCACTTTCAAAACAAGATTGTATCATCTGCATATTGCAAGTTGTTAATGAATCTTCCTCAAATTCTGATGACACATTCTTCATATAACCCAGCTTCTTGAATTATTTGCTCAGCATAGAGATTGAATAAACATGGTGAAAATATACAACCATGGTGAACACCTGTCCTGATTTCAAACCACTCAGTATTCCCTTGTTCTGTTCGAACAACTGCCTCTTGGTCTATGTATAGTTTGTTCATAAGCACAATTAAGTTTCTGAAATAACCATTCTTTGCAATGTCATCCATAGCTTGTGGTGATCCACACAGTAAAAAGCCTTGCATAATCAGTAAAACAACAAGTAAACATCTTTCTGGTATTCGCTGCTTTCAACCAAGATCCATCTGAAATCAGCAATGATACTACTTGTTCTATGTCCTCTTCTGAATCCAGCTTGAATTTCCGGAAGTTCCCTTTCAGTGTACAGTTGCAAATGTTTTTGAATTATCTTCAACCAAGTTTTATTTACAAGTGATATCAATGATATTCTTAAATTATTTCCGCATTCCATTGAGTCACCTCTTCTTGGAATGGACACAAATATTGATCTCTTCTAATCAGTTGACCAGATAACTGTCTTCCAAATTTCTTAATACAGGCAAGTGAATACTGCCATTACTGCATCTGTTTCTTGAAAGATTTCAATTTGTATTCTGTCAATTGCTGGAACCCATATTATTTTTTCTTTCTTTTCAGTTGTGACCTGTGTGATAGTTTACATGGGAGAACATCAGCTTTACATCATGGTTTCATTGCAATGATTACAATCTCCTCCACACATCATCATTCAATAGTATTTGCTTCCATTCCCTCTGTTTTCCTTTTTCTTTGGGGGTGTGGGGTGGGGGATGGAAGGGTGGGGAGATAAACATAAACACACTCAGGAATGTATAATAATTTAAACACCAAAGGGCACATTCTGCAAGCCTGCCTCCTGGCCGCCAGCACTCAGTCCCTCTCTTTCCATGAGTCTAGAGTTCTCGACTGTGGAGCCTATTTTTTGCCAATGGCTTCAGTGCAGCTTGAGCTTCTTTCTTCACTACAGTTTGGATTTCTATCTTCAGTAACATCAGTTCTTGATCAAATTCTTGAAATCGAATATGATTTGAAAATTTTCTTTTTTGGTACAGTAACTCTGTGCATTCCTTTTAGCTTCTTTTGATACTTCTCACATCATTCAATATTTTGCCCATGTAGTTCTTGTTGTTAAGTACCATCAAGTCAGTTTCAACTCATAGAGATCCTGTATAGAGTTTTCAAGGAGTGGCTGGTGGGTTTCAGCTGCCAAACTTTCAGTTAGCAGTCCAATGCTTATTCTATAGTGTTTCACCAAGAATCCTTGACTATTTCAACTCAAAGCATGAGTTTTTTCTTCAGCTGCTTCAACTTGAAAAATGCTGAGTGTGTTCTTTCCTTTTGTTTTTCTAACTCCAGGTCTTTGCACATTTCATTATAATGCTTTGCTTTGTCTTTTTGAGCTGCGCTTTGCAATTTTCTATTCAGCTCCTTTACTTCCTCATTTCTTCCATTCACTTTAACTTCTCTACATTCAAGGGCATAATTTTAGAGTCTCTTCTGACATCCAATTTGATATTTTCTTTTTTTCCTGTCTTTTTATTGACCATTTGCTTTCTTCTAGATGTCATCCCAAAGCTTTTCTGGTTTGGGGTCATGAGTGTCTAATGCATCAAATCTGTTACTGATCTAGTCTCTAAATTCAGGTGGGATATATTCAAGATAATATTTTGGCTCTCGTGAACTTGCTGCAATTTTCTTCAGCCTCAGCCTGATCTTGCATATGAGCAATTGATGGTCTGTTCCATAGGCTGCCCCTGGCCTTGTTTTGGCTGATGATATTCAATTTCTCATCATCTCTTTCCATAGATGTAATCAATATGATTCCTATATTCCACCTGGTGAAGTCCACATGTACAGTCAACTTTTCTGTTGTTGAAAAAGGTATCTGCAATGAATTAATCATTGGTCCTGCAAAATTCTATGATGCAATCTCCAGCATCACTTCTATCACCAAGGCCATATTTTCCTACTACTGATCCTTCTTCTTTGTTTCTAACTTTTGCTTTCCGATCACCATCCCAATTGCATGTTTGGTCAATTTCAGACTGGAGAAGTTGGTAGAATTCTTTGATTTCACCATCACTGGTTTTAGTGGTTGGTGAGTAAACTTTAATACCAGTGGTATTAACTGGTGTTCCTTGTAGGCATATGAATATTACCCTATCACAAACAGCATTGTAAATCAAGAAAGATTTTGAATTTTTCTTTTTGACAATGAATGCGGCACCGTGTCTCTTCAGTTTGTTGTTCCTGGTGTAGTAAATCATCTGATTGTTAGCTTCAGAGTGGCCAATACCAGTTCATTTCAGCTCACGAATGCCTAGGATATGGATCTTTATGGCTTCCATTTCATCTTTGATAACTTCCAATTATCCTAGATTCATATTTTGTCTATGTTGTTGTTTATGTGCTGTGGAGTCGGTTCTGACTCATAGCGACCCTGTATAGGGTTTCCGAGGCTGTAGATCTTTACGGGAGCAGAAAGCCTCATCTTTCTCCCGTGAAGCAGCTGGTAGTTTCAAACTGCTGACCTTGCGGTTTGCAGCCCGATTCGTAACCACTACCTTATAGCATCTTTTAATATTGCACCTCAAGGCTTGAGCTTTGTCTTCTATTCTTTCAGCTTGAGAAATGCTGAGCGTGTTGTTCTTCCCTTCTGTGTTTTTAACTCCAGGTATGTACGTTTCCTTACAATACTTGATTTTGTCTCCTCTAGCTGCCCTTTGAAATTGTCTGTTCAGCTCTTATACTTTCTCATTTCTTCATTTCCTCAGAGCTTCTCTGTGCTCAGCTGCAAGTTCAGAGTCTCGTCTGACTTCTATATTAGTCTCCTCTTTCTCTCCTGTCATTTTAATAATATTTTGTTTTCATGGGTTATGGTTTCAATGTTATCCTGTGGCACTGTGGGTTAATACGTCAGACTGAAAATTTGTTTGAATTGCAAGGTCAATGGTCCAAACTCACCAGCTGCTCCTTGGAAACCTTACACAGGGTAGCAATGTGTTGGAATCAACTCGGCGGCGCTCAACAACAACAACAATAGCTCTTCTGGAGTCCTGGTGTGGCACTGTGGGCTAATGCGCTGGACTGCAATGTTGGTCTGGACCACAAAATCGGCAGTTCAAGCTCACCAGCCACTCCTCGGAAACACTATACAGGGTCACTATGGGTCGGAACAGACTTAACGGCACTCCACAACAACAACATAGCTTTTCTGGTTTCTGGTCATTGGTGTCTAATGCATCAAGTCTGTTCTTCAGATGGTCTCTAAATTCAGGGGGGATATGTTCAAGGTCATATTTGGGCTCTCTTGGACTTGTTTTCTTTTTTCAGCTTAAGCCTGAACTTGCCTGTGAGCAATTGATGATGTGTTCAACAGTCTGTCCTTGGTCTTGTTTTTGTTGTTGATATTGAGCTTCTCCATTGTCTCTTCCCAGTTATAGTCAATTTGATTCTTGTGCATTCCATCTGATGAGGTTCAAGTGTATAGACTGCCTTTTAAGTTGTGGTAAAAAGGTATTTGCAATGCATAAGTCATTGGTCTTGCAAAATTCTATCATGTGATTATCAGCATCATATTCCACCAGGGCCATATTTCGGTAAAGATTTACAGCCTTGGAAACCCTATGCAACAGATCTACTCTGTCCTACAGGGTTGTTATGAGTTGGAATCAGTTGATGGAAATGGGTTTTTGGTTTGGTGCCATTTTTCCTTTTCTTTAATTTGACATATGAGGGGGCTTCAAAAGTTTGTGTAGAATTCCATTTTCTTCAGAACTTATTAAAACCCCCTTTATATAGCATATTCATTAATGAGTAAAGTTTAGAGGTAAAATCTCTAATTATAGGATATGAGGAGATTATCTGGCTGGGGTGTATAGATCATCCCAAGAATCTGGATCTCCTGTACTCAGGCACAGCTGTTTAATTTATAAGTTGCCAGTCTCCTCACCTAACCTACAGTAACAATTGTTGTTGTTGTTAGGTGCCATCAAGTCAGTACTGACCCATAGCGACCTTATGCACAACAGAATGAAACACTGATCCTAGGCCAACCTTACTACTGTTGCCACGCTTGAGTCTATCGATGCTGCCACTCAGCCAATCCATTTCGTTGGGGGTCTTATTCTTTTTCCCTGACCCTCCACCTTACCAAACATGATAGCCTTCTCCAGAGACTGGTGCCTCCTGACAATATGTCTGAAGTATGAGAGACAAAGTTTGGCCATCTTGGCCTCCAAGGAGCACTCTGGTTGCACTTCTTCCAAAATGGATCTATTGGTTCTTTTGGCAGCCCATGGCACTTTCAATATTCTCCTCCAACACCATAACTCAAAAGCATCAATTCTTCTC
>NW_006408612.1:4861874-4895287 GCF_000296735.1 Chrysochloris asiatica
AAGTCCTCTTCACTTTCAGCAAGCAAGGTTGTATCATCTACATATCGCAGGTTGTTAATGAGTCTTCCTCCAATCCTGATGCCATGTTTTTCTTCATAGAACCCAGCTTCTCGGATTATTTGCTCAGCATATAATTAGCACTTGGTAATTTGGTCTTATCCAGCCCCTAGAATTTGTTATTGTAGTTGCTACCAATATGATGTTACCTTGGAATAAATAATTTAGAAATGACCTGTTATTAAGTAACCAATTTAACCAGGTTTTAGTTTATTTTAGTCTGGTCGAGTCTTCATATAACCCATTTTGGTATCATTTATAAATCAATGCATTAATTTTCCACAGAATTTTTAAGTGTTGTCAAAGTCTTAGAGTCTTACAGTGGGGATCAGGATCCTTTTCAAAAATGACATCAGTTCCCTCAGAAAGCAGTACCTATGGAAACGTAAGTGCAATGCTGACAAGATGCAATCTTGCAAGAAAGTTTTCTATAACCCACTAAGAACAACAATGCCTCCCACTCCCACCCCATGCCCCATCAGGCCCTAGTCACTCTGACTTACCGGGATTCCTGTGATTCACACATATACCCCCTTTGCACCTACCATACAGGGAAGTGGACATCAGTCTGCCTAGAACAGACCTTCAGTCATCAGACTGTGAATCTTGAGCTAGGGCCATCCCGTGGTGCCCCCTAGGAGCCCAGCTGTTTGTCAATGGGCTACATGGGAACCATTTGAAGAGTTTTTCAAACTGTGCTCCATAAAACTGTTCTGAAGTCAAATAAATGTGATGGAATGGAAGGTAATTTCAGATATTAGTTTCATCCCCTCTTTCCCAATTTCACACCTTTCATAAATGGTGCCAACAGTACATCGACAGGGAACTACTAGAAACTCAAGCTGGATTCAGAAAAGGATGTGGAACTAGGAATATCATTGCTGACATCAGATGGCTCTTGGCTGAAAGCAGAGAACACCAGAAATATATTTACTTATGCTTTATTGACTCTGCAAAGGCTTTTGACTCTGGGGATCATTATAAGCTATGGATGACATTGTGAAGAATGGATATTCCAGAACACTTGATTGAGGTCATAAGGGACCTGCATGTAGACCAAGAGGCCGTTGTTAAAACAGAACAAGGGGATACTTAATGGTTTAAAATCAGTACAGGTGTGTGCTGGGGTTGTATCCTTTCACCATACCTATTCAGTTTGTATGCTGAGCAAATAATCCAAGAAACTGGATTATATGAAGAAGAGGGTGGCATCAGAATTGGAGGAAGACTCATTAACAATCTGCCATATACAGATGATACAACCTTGCTTGCTGAAAATAAAGAGGACCTAAAATACTGATGAATATCAGAGACCACAGCTTTCAGTATGGATTGCATCTCAATGTAAAGAAAACAAAAATCTTCATAACTGGATCAATAAATAACATCATGGTAAATGGAGAAATGATTGAGGTTGTCAAAGACTTCAGTTTGCTTGGATCCACAATCAACACTCATGGAAGGGGCGATCCAGAAACCAAATGATGTGTTTCACAAGGCAAATCTACTGCACAAGATCTCTTTAAAGTGTTGAAGAGCAAAAATGTCAATATGAGGACTAAGACATGCCTGACCCAACCCATGGTATTTTCAATAGCCTCATATGCATGGGAAAGTTGGACAATGAATAAGAAAGATCTAGAAAAATTGATGCATTTGAGTTATGGTGTTGGAGGAGAATATTAAAAGTACCATTGTTATTGTTAGGTGCCATCGAGTCTGTGCCAACTCATAGCGACCTTATACACAGGAGAATGAAATACTGCCTGATCCTGGGCCAACCTCACTACTGTTACCACTCGTGAGCCCGTTGATGCTGCCACTTAGCCAATCCATCTCGCTGGGGGGTCTTCATCTTTTTCTCTTACCCTCCACCTTACCACACATGATATCCTTCTCATGGAATGCCAGAAAAACAAACAAATCTGTGTTGGAAGAAGTACAGCAAGAGTCGTCCTTGGAAATCAAGATGGCCAGACTTTGTCTTTCATGCTTTGGACATACTGTCAGGAGGGACCAGTCACTGGAGAAGTACACCATGCTTGTTAAAGAAGATGGTCAATGAAAAGGAGAAAGACCCCCAATGAGATGGATTAACACAGTGGCAGTAGCAGTGGGCTCAAGCTTAACAACAATTGTGAGGATGTTGTGTTATGCATAAGCTCGCTATGAGTTAGAACTAACTCAATGGCACCTAACAGCAACAACTATATGTACGTATATATATGTGTTTTTTTCTGCTTTTTTTACTATGCACCTGGATGGAGTAAAACCTGGAGTAACTAGCTAAGTGGTTAGTTGTTTTTCCATATGCTACTTGGTACATGGTGCAAGTTCTGAGTTGTGTTTTAATGTAAGTCACTGTACTCTGACACTCCCTTCTCTCAGCACCTGGGTTGCATTAGAGCTCAGTCCTCACTACCTGGCTTGGGGCTCATACATATTGGTGCTCATATGTTTTGGCTGGACTTAACTGAACAAGTTTTTATGCTATTAGTTTTTGATCCAGTGATGTAGGAGATAAATTATTTATTTTACTTGATGCAATCTGTGCTTTATGTGGAATTTGAAAATAAGTTCAGCATTGCTCATCAACCTGCAAATCCTGCATTGACTGTATTTACGGGAAGTACTTCTCTCCTAAATTGGTCCGTGTTCCTTGGATTCATTTTCTTCCCCCGCCTCCCCAAGATCATTTAGTTAAGCAAATTAGCTCAGTGAGCACTGGACTGGGATCCAAAAGGTCGGCAGTTCAAAGCCACCAACTGCTCCTTGGAAACCCTAAACGGGTTCACTGTGAGTTGGAATCGACTCCACAACACACAACCACCACCACTGCTAAATAGGACTTCTTTTGTGGCACTGTAGGATTAACACCAGACTGCTAAACCACAAGGTCAGCAGTTCAAATTTACCAGCTGCTCCCTGGAAACCCTATATTGGGTCCCTATAAGTTGGAAACAACTTGCTAGCACTTAACAACTAAATAAAAAGGCCAGGTGGAGCGGTGGGGTAAGTGTTGGGCTGCTAACCAAAAGGTCTGCAGTTCAGATGTAAGAGCAGCGCTGCAGGAGAAAGTCTGCTTTACCGCCTCAGAAACCCTATGGGGCAATTCTTCTCAGTCCTAAAGGGTCACGATGAGTCAGAGTCTACTCAGTAGCAATGAGTTTGATGCTAAATAGGAGGTCTCTTTGTGGTGCAGACTGTTAATGCACACTGTTGTGTGTATTAACCTAAAGGTTGAAGGTTCAAGTCCACACAGAGACACCTAGAGGATCTACTTCCACAAAATCCTACAGGACACAGTTTCACTCTGATACCCATGAAAACCCATGGTGCACAGTTCTACGCTGATGCCATGAGGTTGTCATGAGTCAGAATTGATTCAGTGGCTACTGAAAGTGGTAATGACAAATAACTAAGTCTACCTTGGTTGCCTGCAGTCAAAACTAAAACCTAGAATGAAGGAAAATTGTGCTTACTCTATTTAGGGTTATGGCTTGGCTTATTTTAGGCTCTGAGGAAGTGTTAACTTGACTGTTTTTGTTTTTCACAAAATGTTGGGGATTTCCTGGAGTCGTTTTTAATCTTAACACCTCAATTGTACTCTCAGGTAAATATATGAAAGGCAGATATCCTGGTCAACTGGAGATGTACACACCATAATTGTACAAATCTCCAATGTTGTCTTCTGCCAATTTGACCCAGCAGTTCCCAAAATGAGACTTGGCCATATTCCCACATTTTTGGGGACACTTAGTATATGTATTAGAAAGAAGAAAAATCATGATTAAAAAAGAAAAGTTAAATCCGAAACAAATTTAAGCCTCTGATGATAAGGAGGGGTTAGTCCCTGGAGAAAACCATCATGCTTAGTAAACTGGAGGGTTAATGACAAAGGAGAAGATCATCAATGAGATGGATGGGCACCATGGCAACAGCAATGGGTCCAAGCATCACAATTGTGAGGACGGTGCTTTATTCTGTTATGCGTGGGGTCACTATGAGTTGGAACTGACTCTGTGACCTAACAACAGCAACAATGATAAAAATGGGTCAAGTGCTGGAGTTAAAGCAAAGGTTAACATAGATAAGAAATGAGGAATTTTTGGGGTTTTAATAATGCAGGTAAGCTTTTATAGCAAAAGAAGAACACAGGTCAATTGCCTCCGGCAGTAGGAAAGGATGTTTATGGCTGGTTTCCAATGCTTGCCAAAGTCTGACCCAATTAAGAACTCACACTCTGAACTAGAAAGGCAAAAACATTTTAAAGAGAAAATTTGAAAATGGCTGTTCAGAAATATTGGCCCTCACTCTTCTGTAGATCTGTTATTGAAAAAATATTTCATTTACAACATTCTACTTAACTAAAGCACACTACATACAGAACCAGAGGAATTAAAATACTCTACTTTCATATGAACACCTGGATATTTAACAGTATTTAACAAACTATAAAGAAATGATGGTATAAGAGTCAAGCAGGATAGTAAAGATTGAATTGTGTTTCCCGCAAAAAACTGTCAATTTGGCTGGTGCACAATTTTCGATATTATGAAATCATGTTATGTGTTGTAAACCCTCAAGGAAACCTAGTGTTGCAGTGATTTAAGCAGTAGTTCAAATCCACCAGCCAGTCCATGGAGAAAGATGAAGTAGTCTGCTTCTGTACAGATACCTCGGAAACCCTTTGGAGCATTTCCGCTTTGTTCTATGGAGTCACTATGAGTTGGAATGGACTCAGAAGCAGTGCATTGTGTTTTGGTAAATCCTCACCTTTATGAAATGAGATTACAGCTAGTTATGTTAGGCAGGATGCAATCTATAGTATCCGGTTGTATCTTGAGTCAATCTCTGGAGATATAAGCGATTCGACAAGTAAACAGAGATCAGCAGGACCTCCTTGCCACCATGAAAGAAGAGGCAGGAGCAGAGCACATCCTTTGAACCCAGTGTCCCTGTGCTGACAACCTCCTAGACCCAGGAGGAGATTGATGCCAAGACACTTGGAGATCTTCAAGGACTGATGGGCCCACTGATGTTGAAAGGAGATGAGAACCTTCCCCGAGAGCCAACACACAGAGCAAGGCTTCCCCTGGAGTTGGTACTCTGAATTCAAACTTCTAAGCTCCTAAACGGAGAGAATAAATGTTGGTTAAAATCATCCACTTGTGATATTTCTGTTATAGCCGCACTAGATGGCTAAGACACAGGAGATGGGGAATTGCTATTTTTGAGCCAGGATAGAGTGTTGGTTACAAACTCTCTTAAACATTGTAAGTTCTGTCAAGTGAGGTATATCTGGAGGCTTTCCACTACAAGTACCAGGACAATGCTTAAATAATAAAACTCCACTGCTATGGAGTTCATTGTGACTTCTAGTGACTCTTGTTGTTGTTGTTGTTAGGTGCCATCGAGTCGGTGCTGACTCATAGCAACCTTAGGTACAGCAGAACGAAACACTGCCTGATCCTGGGCCAACCTCACTATTGTTACCACGCTTAAGTCCATTGACGCTGACTCTACAGGGCAGAAAACTGCCCCACAGGGTTTCAGAGGCCATAAATCTTTACAGAAGCAGACTGCCTCATCTTTCTCCTGAGGAGCAGCTGGTGAGTTCAAGCTGCCAACCTTTTTGCTAACAACCCAATGCTTAGCCTACTGCGCTACCAGGGCTTAAATAATCGTTCTCACACAAAACAAGCCATCGAAAGGGAGGCAGTTCTAGGATTGACTGACAGCAGAGCAGAGGCTGTTTCTGTGCCTATCTCTTTCCCATAATGCCGAGCATCTAGACCTCAGAGCCAGAGGAAGAAAAGAGGAGACAGTCTACCATCTTCCTCCCTTCACCAGGGAGGAAAATCTTGCCCTGGAAGCTCGGCTCCCCTCCTCCCTATTTCACTTCTTTATAGTTTATCGGCCAGAACTAGGTTATCTGCGTATCGTGACAAAGCAGACGGGGAGCACTGTAGCCTTAGACCAACAAAAACGGACCTTCTGGACTGGGCACACTGTCACTCTATTGAACAAAACAGATTGTGTTAGCAGGGAAATGTGGGGGGCAGGAGTAAGTATAAATCGATAATGGATGAAGGATCAATAGACTCTGTGTCATTCCTGGTGTAGCACTGTGGGTTAATGTGTCAGATTGCAAAGCCTTTTGAACTGCAAGATTGTGGTTCAAGCCCACCAGCTGCTCCTCGGAAACCCTATACAGGGTCCCTATGGGTCGGAATCAACTCAGTGGCACTTAACAACAACAGGTGAAAGGGAAGGTACTGGTACCAATGCCTGAGTTGGCCATCACTACTGAAATGGAACATAAGAGACACGGACCTTCTCCAAAAAATGACTTTTTGTTTTAGTGTCTTTGAGTCAGTTCCCACCCTTAGCAACCCTGTATATGGTTCCTGAGGAGTGGCTAGTGAGCTTGAACCACCGACCTTGCAGTTCAAACTGACTTTTCAATCCGGAGCATTAACCCACCATGCCAAACCAGGACTCCAAATAAATGAAAAGACACAGATGAAAATCCTGGAACCCTTAGTTTCAGAAGCAAGTTTAGAGACATATTTGGGGTGCTTGCTTCAGGAGAAGCTGAGCAGGGACTGTGATCAGGAAGACTGTCTGGAGAAGGGCCAAGACCATCTTGAACCTTTGTGAGCAGGTTTGGCAACAGAAGGTGGCCTGGCAGAGCAGAGTCCCCCATGCTTCCCTGATGACCAGCAGTGTGGCCAGCTCCCACCCACATCTCCCCCTGCACAGACCCTGCTCTAAGGGAGTTCAGAGCCAAGTGCTTGGGAGGGACCGGCTGAGTGGCTTGGGTACTGTTTTGTGCCTGGATTCAGAAGGACTCAGCTTAAGGTCTATTGAAAGAGAAAATATGGAGGAAATACATCTTTCATTTGTTATATTGTTTTAATTGGGTTAAGAGTTAAGTAATGGGATAGGCTCATTCCTTGGAAAGAAAACTTGGCTAAGTCGATTCCTTCCACATATACTTTTTCTTTAAATCTGTTTTCAAATAAAAAAGGAATGCTGTCCAGAGGTCCCTAGAATTCACCCCAAAATGAAACAGTACAATAAACCAAACAATCTAAATCACTTACACACAAAATTTGACCAAAGCAAATAAGCTTGTTCTCCTGCTGAGATCAGAAGAGCAGCGGACTGGAGGCTTTGTTCCAGTGAAGAGAGCCCTGAATTCTAAAGATGAGGATTCCTCAGGGGGCAGAGAGACATTAGTAAACAGCTGGTTAATCCACTCAGGCCGGAGCCTTGGAAGTTCAAGATGTCTCTCCTGTCCGAACTTCCCTAGGATTCTGAAGGATTGAAATGAAAGGTTATGGCGGTACACAGCACTTAGTTTTCTTCCCCTGTGTATGCCATTGATACCTACCGCCATGGCTGCTACCCCTTACTGAGAAGGAAACTTTTTTTTGAAAAAGAGTAGTTGACCTAAATCTGAGAAACTGCTCAGATTTGGCAGACCTCAGAAGAGCAAGAACTGAGGAATTTCAGCCACAAAAATAGAAAGAAAAAACCTAAGATTCCATTCTTCCCTACTTCCAGGAAGTAGTTGAAAACAGAAAGCGGGATAAGGAAGAGCGTTCATTCTCTCCGTCCTGGGATGCTGCTCAGGTTGATAAGTTACTGTGATACTTCTAAAGTAATTGATACAAGGTTGGTTCAAACCCCACTATCTCTGCCCAGTCCAACATTGAAAGGGTTAGTGAATGGTGATTCTGTCCCAGCTCTTTGTAGCCTGGTTTAGAAAATTAAAAACAACAAAGCAATCAGAGTAGGTTGAAGAAGGGTAGGTAAAAGCTTCTATTTCTCCTTCAGACCCATTCCCTCAACACCCCTTCTGATGATGGCCTTGACTCACACTTCATGAGCAATCAGAAGTGACACATCCCTCTGTCCTGCTTATTGCAAGCACTCCTCAGAGATAGTGCAAGGCTGACTCCCAATCACCTCCAGAAAGTGAGGATCGCAATAAAGTGAGTCGCAATAAAATACTCTTTGGGCTTCCCAGTGTATAGAAGAGTTATCTGCAGTCACATAAGTGTGGAATAATAGCATTATGAAAAAGTGTGAAATATTGTGAGAATGCCCAAAGATAGAGATAGAGATGTGAAGTGAGCACGTGCTCTTGGAAAAATGGCGCTACTAAGTGTGTTCAATGAAGTGTTGCCACAAACACTCAGTTTGTAATAAAACGAGGGCCTCCTGTACAGTGGAAGAGGTGACCCTGCATCCACCAGAGGCCAGTCCATCTCCCTGTGCTCCACCCAGATCCCATCTCCACTTGCTCCTTAAGGACAGCTGCACCTCTCCCCTTCCTCCCCTGCCTCACGCGTTCCTCTTCTCCAGGAGCATTCCTCACTGGTGTCAGGACGCTGGCGTCATCTACACATAACTCATGGTGTCACCCACCCTGTGGACCTCCTCCCACATGTACCAGACCATGAAGAATCCTTAGTATCATTTATTATCACTTTCAATCATTGTGTAATATGTGACATAGTTATAAATAGCTTACATGTTAATATTTCTTAGATTATATGAATACTAACAACAAATTTATCTTGTAAAACCTTTCTACACTGAATTTCAACGTTATTTGTAACAGCATTATTAATAGCAGAGCAGGAGCCTTTCTTAATTTTTTCTCCTTCTTTTCCTTTAGTTACTACTTCATTCTCAAAAAAGTGTAGACATAGGTTCACAGATACTAATTACCACAATACTGTACCTAAAACACCAGAAAATTCGATAAAATCAGTGACTATAAAAACACTGGCAGCAATGAGAACAGTAGTGCGTGCAGTCAAAACCACGTGTCTGGAAGCATCATCATAATTGGGTAATAATCACAGTTCTGACTGAGTGCACTGCTGATGTTAAAGTGCCATCAAGTCAGTTCCTACTCATAATAGCTCTGTACAGGGTTTCCAAGGAGAAGCTGATGGGTTTGAACCACCAACCAGCTATCCAGTGTTTATCCTATAGAGTCACACCCAGCAGTGAAAGGTGGACGTGTATATACCTACAAGGTATATATTAATAAGGAAGATCATAGAAGAATCAATGCATTTGAATTATAGTGTTGGAGAAAAATATTAAAAATACCATGGCCTGCCAGAAGAATAAACAAATCTGTGTTGAAAGAAGTATAGCCAGAATGCTCCTTGGAAGCCAGGATGGCAAGACTTTGTCTCTCATACTTTGGGCATGTTATCAGGAGGGACCAGTCCCTGGAGAAGGACATTATGCTTGCTAAAGTAAAGGGTCAGCAAAAAAAGAGGAATGCCCCCAATGAGATGGATTGGCACATTGGCAGCAGCAATGGGCTCAAACATAACAATAATTGTATTAACAACCTGCAATATGCAGATGACACAATCTTGCTTGATGAAAACAAAGAGGACTTGAAATACTTACAGATGAAGCTCAAAAACTACAGCCTTTAGTAGGGATCGCACCTCAGTGTATGAGGGTAAGTTAAAAAGTGTCTGCACTCTGGCTGTATATTTATTTTAATTTTAATCAACTTTTAGAAAATACAACTATATCGTTTTTTGACATAATTTTCTTGCTTTCAAGACACGTTGTCCATCTGTTAATAAACTTTCCTGTTAAAACATGTTTTACCAATGTACCAGTGTCTTCACTTCTTCATCAGAGGTGAATCGTTATCCTCCAAGGGCTGCTTTTAGGAAACCAAACAGGTAAAAGTCCAATGGAGTGAGATCAGGATTATAGGGAGAATGTTTTAACATCTCAAAATTAAGCTTTTGCAGAGTCAACAGTGTGGGCAGAGCTGTGTGGACATGCATCATCATGTAAAATTACAATGCCCTTGGATAGCAGTCCTCTGCACTTAATCTGAAGTTTAGGCTTCAGTTCTTCAGTGAGCATCTCACTGTAAAGTTCTCATATCTTTTTACCAGACAGCGTTCCAATACTGGCCCTTGAGAATCCCAGATAACTGTAAGCATCAATTTTCCAGCTGATGGTTGCCATTTGAACTTTATTCTTGATCAGCAATTGAGGATGTTTCCATTTCATACTCTGCCGTTTACTCTCAGGCTCTTAGTGAAGAATCTATGTCTTGTCACCAGTTACAATTTTTTTAAAAAGAAACTACCGTTCTTCGACTATCGGTGCAAATTTTGTTTGCAGATGTTTAAATACTTCTGTTTATGCTCTCCTGTGAGTTTTTTCAGTATCCCTCTCACACAAACCTTTTGAGATCCAAGTCTATCATGGATTATTTTGTAGGCAGAGCCATGCCTGATTTGCCACATAATCCACTGTCACTCAGTTATACAACAGAAGCATTTCCCAGTGTTGTCATTAGCCATGAACATGAGTGAACATTTTATTATAACTGGAGTGCACATAATTTTTGACTCACCTCATAAATAAAACAAAAATTCTCACAACTGGACCAATAAATAACATCATGCTAATTGGAGAAGGGATTTCTGGTGTGGCACTGTAGGATAAGTATTGGACCAAAAGGTCGGTTTCAACCAAAAGACCAGCAGTTCAAATCCACCACCTGCTTCTTAAAAACCCTATACAGGGTTGCTATGAGCTAGAACTGACTCCAAGGTACTTAGCAACAACAATTGGACAATTGGAGAAGATATTGAAATTATCAAAGACTTCAGTTTGCTTGGATTCACAATCATGATTGTACTCATGGAAGCGGTAGTCAAGAAATTAAATGACATATTGTATTAGGCAAATTTACTGCAAAAGACCTCTTTAAAGTGTTAAAGAGCAAACATATCAGTTTGAGAACTAAGGTCACTTGATCCAAACCATGGTATTTTCAATAACTTCACATGCATGTGAAAGTTGGACGGTGAGTAAGGAAAACTGGAAAATCGATGTATTTGAATTATGGTGTTAGTGAGAGACATTGGAAAGTACCACGGACTGCCAAAACAAACAAATGTGTCTTGGAAACAGTACAGCCAAAACGCATCTGAAAAAGTCAGGATGGAGAGATTTCGTCTCTCGTACTTTGGACATGTTTGTTGTCAGGAAGGACCAGTCCCTTGAGAAGGACATCATGCTTGGAAAAGTGGAGGGTCAGCGAAAAGAAGGAAGAAGACCTCAAAAATGTGGGTTGACAGAGCAGCAGCAACAATGGACAACATAGCAACAATTGTGAGGATGGTATAGGACCAGGGAGTGTTTCATTCTGTTGTGCACGGGGTCGCTGAGAGGAAATCTACTCAAAGACACCTAACAACAACAACAAAGGCTACCCATTGAAGTTAGCATCAAATCCAAGCTCTTCATCATGCATACAAGGCCCTGAATAATCTAGAACCAATCTCCTTCACTCATTACCTTTGAAGCACTCCCATCTTCTGTCTATTCTGATGGGTTTCTTCCTGCCTTTACAGCCTCTGCACTTTCTGCCTGGAATGCTAGTGCCCCACCTGTTCAGATGGCTGGATCCTTTTCAGTCAAGTCTTAGCTTAAAAGAATACATGAAAGTTCTCAAGATATTATGATGTAATTTTTTATGTATTTTTACATTGTCTTCAAGTCTTTGATTAAATATATATGTAAGTATAGGATGATTCCATTCATGTAAAATATAGATCTTGTTGTGGTGGTTTTTGTTAAATGCTCTCCAGTCAGTTCTGAGGCTGCACAGCTTTGTTGTTATTGTTGTTGTTATGTGCCGTGGAGTCCGATGCATAGCAACCCTGTACAGGGTTTTCTGAGGCTGTAAATCTTTACGGGAGCAGAAAGCCTCATCGTTCTCCCGTGGAACAGCTGGTAGATTCGAACTGCTGACCTTGAGATTAGCAGCCCAATTTGTAACCACTACGCTACCCTCATCTTTTTCCCATGCAGCGCTGGTTGGCTCAAACGGCCAATCTTATGGTTTGCAGCCCAGGGCTTCTTGTACAAAACCATAGTGTGCCTGGCCCCCCCCCAATATATACATATGTTGTTATTAAGTGCTGTTGAGTTGGTTCCAACCCATATCAACCCTGTAGAGGGTTTCTGAGGAGTGGTTGGTGAGCTTGAACTGCTGTCCTTGAGGTTCAAACCAACTTTGCAGTCCAATGCATTAACCCACAGCACCATACCAGGACTCCAATGTATACATATACATGTACACATAGATGAAAATTCACAAATAACTATTTGGAAGGATTTTTGTTGTTGTTAAGCACCGTTGAGCCAGTTTTGATTCATAGCGACCCTGTATAGGGTTTCCAAGGAGCGGCTGGTGAGCTTGAACTGCCGACCTTGGGGTTCAAACTGACTTTGCAGTCCAGCACATTAACCCACAACGGCACACCAGGACACCAGTTGACTCATAAAGCAATATGAGTAAGAAATATTTCGCAGTTTATATAGATGCATTTTCTTCCTTTTAATGACTGGACTGTGTTTTTTGTATGCATGTATTTGAGTTCATTTCACCATTTTCCTATACTGATAGATATTTAAATTGTTTTACTATTACAACTGAATCTTATTATAGATTATATGGCTTTCAATCTTTGGATCATAGAAAATAATTTACCTTCTCATTTATGGAAGTTAGTCTTTTATCATAGTTTCTGAAATAATACAATCTGTTCAATTGTGAAATGTGGCCATCTTTAGCATAAACAAAAATTTTTTATATGTAGTTTATACATTGATATCATCTCTAACCCATAGCTTTAAAATATTAAAGTACATAAGCATTTTATGAAGAAGCTATTTGTCTAGCAAGGTTGTGTGCATAAGACTCTAGCATCCAACCCTTTTTCTGAAAGATGTATTTTTTTCTTTTTCTTTTTAAAAAGAATGGAAGTATAATTTAATACTGTAAAATGCACAAATCTAGATTATACTGCTCAATGAAATTCTACATATGTATACATCTGAGTAACTGCTACCATAAATAGAAATATGTAACATTTTCTACACTTAGCGGTCTGAGGGACAGCACATTTTCATTGAGTAGGAACATTTTATCTTTCAAATTTCCACAACTCTCATTTCTTTAGGATAGGCAAATTTATAGCAAAAGACCTCTTTAAAGTGTTAAAAATCATAAAGTCCTTTATGATTCCTGTGGTACTGATTTGGACTAGCTTGGAAAATAGAGAGGAAGGGAGAGGAATAGAGGAATCGTGGCGGCTCTGTTTTGGTTGTTTCTCTTCTCTAAAAGGAGCTCGGATAGCGTAGTGGTTACGAATCGGGCTGCTAACCTCAGGACCAGCAGTTCGAAACCACCAGCTGTTCTGCAGGAGAAACATGAGGTTTCTGCTCATGTAAAGATTTATAGCCTCGGAAACCCTACAAAGGGTCGCTCTGAGTCAGAATTGACTCGACGGCACTTAACAACAATAACCACATATGATTAATTTTTAAAACTTTTTATTGTGAAGGTTTATATAGCAAATCAGTTTCCCATTCAACAATCCATACATATTTTGTTGCATGTCATTGATTGCAATCCCATAATATAACATCACTTCTCCCTATGTTTCCTGTTTCCAGCCCTCCTTTTTTCTTCATCCTTTTAAACTGTGTTCTTGGGTAAATGTTGCCCTTTTGATCTCAAATGGTTGATTATTCTAAGGAGTAATTACCTTGCTAGCATTATTGTTCTCTGTATAAGCCAGTCTACTGTTTGACTGAAAACTAAACTCTGGGAGTAAATTCAATATCAGACATGAAGGCTGGCCCCAGGACCAGAGTCTCAGGGGCTCCAGCTCTCTCTATCTGACCAATAAGCCTGGCTGAGTTTTGTCTCACATTTTTCTCCCACTCTATCCAGGACCTTCTAATGTGGTCCCTTTTAGAAATGTTGGTAATGATAGTCCAGCACCATCTAGTTTTGGTCTCAGGAACAGGGAGGTTGATGTTCACTTGGTCCACTGGACTAATTGTCTCTGTGCATCTTTGATTTTCTTTACTCTTGGTTGCTTGGGATGGAGAGACCAATTAGATGGACTTTATGAAGCTTAGATGGGCTTTCATAAGCCTCGGTAGTGACTCATCAAGGTAGGATATAGAATATTATCCCCAAGGACTATGTCATGCCAATATACCTTGGTGTCCCTGGGACTAAGGTTCTGGACCCTCAAGTAACCACATAATATATCTTCAAAACTCTCATGGATATTCTAGGCTGGGTCAAATGGGGAAACTGGATTGTTGAAATGTTTCAAGTTATTTGACCCAGGATGACAGGAATTTTCATTCTACTCTTCCAAACTTTAGATATACTAAACCCAATATGAGTCATTCAAATAATGCTAAAGTGTATTGATTTTCAAATTAAAGAAATTAATTATCTTTTTTTTTTTTTTTTTTACAGAGGAACAATGAGATGTTCTATTTTGGTTAAGGAATCTGATTTCTCCAGGTCTTTACAAGAAAAGGAATAAAAAAGAAAACTGGAAAAGTGGTAAGCCATCGATGGTCTCAAATGTTAAATTGAGCTCTTTTGTCTTTCTCCTTTTCATTTTTCATAGCTGTTTAGGACAGTATTTTAGTTTCATTGTGTGTTGAATAGAATTTCGTTGGCTAAACTGAAAATGTAATCACAATTTTTCTGTGAGAAAACTAATGCCAACTTCCAAATAGCTAATTTATAAATTAATTTTTAGAACATAGTTTGTTAATGACCTGTCATCCTGAATAAAATTATTTAATTTAGCTGTGTGATCTCAGACAAGCCACTTAATCTTTCTGATTCTCAGTAATTTCCGATTTATAGAATAGATGAGTTGGTCAAGATACTCTCATATGACATTTTCAATCTAAATGTTTAATGATTTACATGAAGTCCTGGCATGTTGTTGGAAAAATGTCAACATTTATCATTCTATTTAGCTGTTTCATTTCAGAATATTCTTTAGCAACAATAAAAATTAACATTCTTTCTGCAAGATAGGTATTTTATGTAACCACAGAAAAGCATGCTTCATATTTTACTTACAATACCAAAGGATTAGGCCTGTTGATAGTGCTTACTTTTAGGTGTGATTGAAAGAAACTAAATAGGAATGGGAATTTGTTGACTGGAGTCCTGGTGGTGTGGTGCTGTAGTACAAGTACTGGACTGACAACCACAAGGTTGACAGTTCAAATCCACCACCTGCTCCTCAGAAACCCCATACAGGGTCACTGAGTCAGAACCGACTCGATGGCACTTAACAACATTGTATGTCTGGAACATTCCTCAGTTCTTAAATACTAGGCTGTTTAATTCACACATTTAGTTTTATTTTCATTATACAGACAAGGAACCTAAGCCTGGATTGGGTACCAGTGCATGGCAATATCCAAGTGGTGGAAGTAGAACCTGAATCCAGATCTGATTACCAAATTTTATCCACACTATTTGTTGTTGTTACGTACGGTCTAGTCAGTTCCTACTCATAGCGACCCCATATAGGGTTTCCGAGGAGCAGCTGGTAAGTTTGAACTGCTGACCTTGTGGTTTGCAGTCCAGTGCTGATCCTATAAGCACCACTTCAGAAGTCCTTTCCATCCTATAAAGCTGTGTTAATAACACCAAGAACAGAGGCCATAAACTTCAGATAAGGTTTAGTGGAACATGTATGCTACAACAGAAATATAATCTCTTAAATATAGTACTTTAAAGTACTTTGAAGTTTATTTTTCTCTCCTACACCAGACCCAGACCCAAGGTCAGGAGGCAGGTTTGGGGTAGCTCTGCTCCAGACTCCTTCAGAGATGCAGGTCAGTTCTATCTGAGTCCCCTAGGGTGTCATGATTAAATGAGTTCTCTGAAAAGAATGGTGCACACACATCTAGGCTTTAGTGTGACATCTAGAAGCAGTCTTATCACTCGGTCACAGTCCAGGGATGAGAATTTGGTCATAAGCCCTACACCTGGCTGTAAGGAAGGCTGGGAAATAATCTGTAGCAGGACAGATAGCACTCAGCTTGACAGCTAGCATACCCTCATAGGTCATCTTCTTGGAGGAAAATCAGTGTAGATTGGATAAAAACCAACCTGCAAACAATCTCCTTCAAAAGAGAGTTTATAGTTATGATTCTGAGAATAGAATACTCTGTAGTTCTCTTATCAAGGGGACTGGGATCCAGGACTAAAATGTAAGGAGGATATGACATATTCCTGGTAAACACTAAGGCAATCAAGATGATTATCTCCCAGAAAAAATGGTGCTTTGCATTGAGACCAGGAAATGGAGAGTCAAACAATAGGATTTAACTGTTTCTCATATTCCTTCAGCAACAGATGGCACTGACTTTATTGGACGGGCTCTCTGGGCCTTGAAATGCAGGCCACAAATGGTCACCTTACACTTTCTTCCCTTGTTAGTCACTTGTGAAGGAGGTAAAAACACTATCATCCCTAATAAAAAGGCAGACACAGAACTGCTCTTTGCAGTGGCATCAAAATAAGCCATTCCCATTCTCTGGAACTGTGACTATCACTCAAGTGACTGAGTTCATGTTGTATTAAGCAGCATTCTAGAGTTGGGAAGACTGTGAGAATGAATAGCCCCCCACCCCCATATCTCCCATACTCACCATTTAAGTGCCACTGAACCAGCTTTGACTCATAGGGACCCAGTGTGACAGAGAAGTGTCCTACAGGGTTTTCTTGGCTACAATCTTTATGGGGACTGACAGCTAGGTCTTGGTGATTACATGCTTGTGGAGTCAATTCCGACTCATAGTGACCCTGTACATGGTTTCCGAGGCTGTAAATCTTTACGGGAGCAGAAAGCTTTATCTTTCTCCCATGGAATTGCTGGCAGTTTCAAACTGCTGACTGTGAGATTAGCAGCCCAACTCAACCACTATGCTACCAGAGCTCCTTAGGTCTTGGTGGGTATGAATTGGCAACCTGTTAGCAGCGTGTTACAATGGTACATCTTCCATTCTTCTTGTTAAGTAACGTTGAGTAGGTTCAGACTTGTAGTGACCAGTTATAGGGTTCCAAGGACCGGCTAATGAGCTTGAACAGCCCACCTTGTGGTTCAAACCGATCTTGTGGCCCAGTGCTTATCCTACAGTACCACACCATGCACCCTTAATTATGAACCCAACTTTTCACTGTGGTCCTACTAATAAACTGTCTTGTTGATCAACTCAGCAGAAATGACCCAAGCAGGAGACATCCACTAGAGGTCCCTAAAGTGATTTCCTAGAGGAGATTTAGGTTTCTTTTTTAATTTCACACTCGCCAAGCAATTTTGTTTCAAAATTTTGTCTCTTCAGTGGACACAGGCACTAGACAAAGTACTCCAAACTAAATTTTAAGATTTTCTAACAGGTTTTTTGTTTTTTTTTTTAGCACTTATTGAGATGTTGAGCAGTTTTAAGCATTTTACATGTATAAATTCATTTAAATCCTTACAACCACCCCATGAGAGAGGTCCTATTATCCCCATGTTACAGAACACAGAACAACCTCAGAGTGATTAAAGAATTTGCCTATGGAAGGTCACACAACTAGGTGGTATAGTCAGGATTCAAACACAGGTCTCCTGACTCCCGAGTATGAGTCTTGGCTGGCTGTGTGCTGTTAAGTTGGTTCCAATTCATAGCAACCCTGTATAGGGTTTCCAAGGCCATAAATCTTTACAGAAGCAGAAAGTCTCATCTTTCTCCTGCGAAGAGTGACTGCTGACATTGTAGGTGGGAGGGAGCCCAATGCGTAACCCACTGTGCCGTCAGAGACCCTTGAGCAAGGGGCCTTGTTGTTAAACATTGTCAAGATAGTTCCGACTCAAATCAATCCCATGTAGGGTTTCCAAAGAGCAGCTGGTAGATTTGAACTGCCGACCTTGTGGTTAGCAGTCCAGTGCTTGTCCTACAGCACTATACCAGGGCTGAGCCATATATACTTTATAGGCTTATATCTTAAATATAAGGAACACCTTATATATTTATAGCAGGAACACCTTCTAGTGTACATTAACAAATGGCACTCTAGTTGATAAATTAGATTCCCACAAGACCTGAAAGTATCACACACCCAGCATCAAGTACACAAAACCAAGTACCTGCACTACAGAGCCCAGGGCCACATCCAACGAGTGGTGTGGCAGGTCTGTGAACTGCTGCCAGGTGGGCCAAGTGAGTTCCTGCTTTGTCAGAGTTAATGGCAACCCAGGAATTTCACTGAGATACTAATTTACAAAGACCCTGGAGAAGAACAACATGCCTGGTAAACAGAGGGTCGGTGATCGAGAGGACGACCCTCAGTGAGATAGACTCTGACACAGCGGCTGCAATAATGGACTCAAACAACGACTGTGAGGGGACACTGTTGGCACCTAACAACATGAAGGAAATTCAGGCACTGTCAAATTTTATGAGGGATCTCAAACAGTCAAAAAAGGAGTCAAAAAAGTCATTAAAAGTCAAACCTATAGCTTTTATTCCATTACCAGTGTATTTTTACAAGCTTAAAATCCATTGAGATCAATTTTCCCATTTAAGGCAGTTTGTCATTAGAAACAATCAAACATTTTTGAAGTCTCTGGCAAAATAAAGAGAGCATGGTATTAAGTGAATTTAAGTAGACAAATCAGAAAAACCTAAGAGGAAGGAAAGGAAGGGATTTTTGCTGGCTCTGATTTTTTGGATGAGGGGACAAGATTGTTAAAGGAGCTTTGAGAATATAAATATAATATAAGGCGATAACGAGAGAGAAACACCAATCTGGAATTCTAATGAAGGAAAGAAAGCTGATCCAGTCATGAGCAAGAAGACTTACTCCACCATGAAACTGGGACATTTTAAGTGAACAGAAACTCAATAACTAAATTAATGGTGAAGGAAAAGTATTTGTGCTTCTTTGGGAGATCTGGTTCTGATCTGGCCATGCCAAAAGTGCAAGGTATGAAGGTAAGAAGATAAAACGAACTAAATGTCACCACAAACTGCTTTCAAACTTTGGGTACAAAGCAAATCTGTTGTTTAGCTGTTAAGTGTCTTTGATTTGGTTCCAAGTCATAGCAACTGTGCAAAGGATTTCTGAGGATATAAATCTTTGTGTGAGCAGAAAGACTCATCGTTCTCTCACTGAGTGGCTGATGGGTTTGAACTCCCGACCTTGTGGTTCACAGTCCAGTACTTATCCTACATCAAGCAACCTTTAACTACAGAGGTAGGTGTAAAATGAGAGTTACATTATAATCTTAAAAAGACATGAACTATCAATACTAAACGAATAAACATTAAGATATAAGCATATACCTTTATACGTGGATAAGTTCTTTGAGATCTCTACTTTTGTAAGAAATATCCTTAAAATTGTGTATGTGTATAGAATGTTGTAGAACTTCTAACCAAATTTAGCATTTTTAGCATTTAATTCCACCCCTAATGAATGCAGTTACCTCAAAATTAACTTCTTTCTCTTATTAAAGGTTCTCTTCTACAATGTGCAATTATCACATTAGAGGTTAGAGAAAGTAAAATTACACAATCTCAAAGGCTTTTAATGAGACTCCAAACTTTTATTCTTTAAGAAGTTTATGCATTTTGAAGAAGTCTCAAAACTAAGATGCTTGTTTCCTCTTATACTGCTGCAATTTCTAACAATCCACTAATCTATATATTACTCTAATACAGAAATAAGAATTTTTTTCAGGAAACTCAGTCAACTATACATGTCCTTGAGGTTCATTATGATTTACCTGGCTCTGAATCCTCATGAAATATTCTTCTCTATGCAGTCAAGTGCTTGAAATCACCTTTTTCTTGCCTTTGGTGCTACATTGGGTAACTTTCAATATTAAGCTTCTGTGTTTCTTTAATACTCCCCTCATCTTCAAAGTAAACTGCATGTTACAAAGCACCAGAGGCAGAGATGGGCCTGGGAGTGGATACTCATTCCACTGAATTGGGTATGGATTGGGACCAAGGTCTCCCAGGACTGTAACAAGGGAGAGAAGGGAGGGTGGAGAGAGAATTCTAAGACTATCTTAGAACCAGTATGTGAGATTTTGTACTCACTAATGATTGAAACAAAAATATGTAACTCACCAGAATCAAATGGGGCAACTGCTGCAATTTGATACTTTCAAAGGAAGAATTGAAAACGAACACTCTTCCATATGGTTAGAACCACCACCACCACTAATCCCATCAGTTTCGCAGCAGAATTTCTTCCCTGGATGTTTTTCTTTTTGGTCACAGTCACCTCTGATATATCCTTTGTAGCATCACTGCTATCATCTTTCAGTAAATGTCCATCTACAAATTAATTAGCTTTTTGGAGGCAAATCCCTGGTATACTATTCTTCTGACTCCCATGAAAGACTCACTTTTAAGATACAATTGCAGCTGGCCCACACTGCCAGCTACTGTGTCACACACACGCCTTAAAATTCTGTAATCAGCAGCCACCAGGTGCCGTATCGCACTCAGCACACCAGTCAGTCAATACAGACATCCCCAAACACACCAAGGCTGGTTTTGTCAAATGTTTTATTGAGTGTAGACATCTGGAGTACTGTAAAACATGCATTATCTGTAGATTCAAAAAGGAGCAAGCCACATTGTCCTCACTGTCAAATGTGTCAGGCTTGGCATACATGATGGAGATTAATGAAGTATCATGAGAGTAATATGGTTCCTGAAAAGCTTTTACAATTTGGAGGAGGGTCTTAATCACGTGAAAAGGAAAGCTGTTCACATTTAGTGAACCTGCATTTCATTGGAGGTACAGTTATTTGTCATTTTAAAACAAATAAAAATAATTTTGTTTGTAGAAGATTCCCACCCTTCCCCAAACTTTATTTGTCCCTCTAGTTTTCAGAAATTTTAATTTAAAAACAAAAACAAAAAAAACTTATAAGCCTTTTAGAAATTGTATATTTATCGGAGCAATAACTGAAATTTACTTCTTCTTCGGTTGCTGAGGTGTATTGAATTTGAAGAAGATAATATCTCCATCTTCAACAATATAATTTCTGCCTTGTTGTCTATACTTTCCAGCAGCCTGCAAACAGGAAATATAGAGGATATGGGTTATTATTTTGCAACTAAATACATAAGGTAAGTGGTAGAAGTATATTTCTTTGGGCATATTAAAAAAGAGAGAGAAAAGGAAAACCAAAATGTAGGAAGCTCTACAAGCTCAAAACTTGACTTACAGTGAAACCAAGTATTACTGATTTGGTTAGAACTAGATTTTACATATATACATAATCATAATGTATTCTCCACTAAATTGTTGGTACATAAATGTAATTATACCAATATCATTAAGTTTCATTACATGCTGTTTATGGTACATTTCTGATGTGTCTGCAAACATCCAGCAAGTCACTGTAACAAAACAGATCAAACCAGGCAAGAAAGAAGACTGTATAACTAGTTTAAAGCGGCTGCATTTACTTAAATTCTTTGGTGACATCGGTGATAGCAAAAAGGTAGTTTTCTCTAAGGGAAACTATGATCAATTATAATGTGCAAATACTGAACTATTGCCTTTTAGAGTTTTTCATTTAGTCTTACTAATGACCATAGTTATGAGAAGAATCTAACAGGCTGGAATTGTAAATTGATTTTTCCCCACTTGTAAATTAGTAGGCAAAGCAACTGATTCCACCTGCTGGCATAGAGATCCAGATGTGCAATATGTTAGTGATTCAAAGAGAAATAAGCAGCAGTTACGGGAACCCTCGCCTGACCCTGTGGCACAGCACACACACACACTGTGTACTAAGCACAGCAGGCTGGTCAGCATACCCAACCTGGGGCCACGTGACCCAACCAATGGCTATTCAACAAGGAGGAACTGAGGGTCTTCTGGAATAAATTCTCTCAAGTATATTTTCTTCTGCTAAAATTTGTTGAGAATATGAAACCTTTGCCCAATAAGATTAGTACTTAGCTTTGCAGATATCGATAAAAATGTGTTAACACATAAGAATGTGTTAAGTATAATTGTAACAAAATACTAACAAAGATCATACATCTGAGATGAAGATCAACAAATACGACCACAGAGCCATAGTGAGCATATTTTCAATGAACTCAACTACATACAAAATTAACCCAAAAAAGTTAATGTACCGTAACATTCTACAGTGTGTATATATATATATATATATACATACACACATTTTTTTCCACATGAATTTTATAAAGAAATATAATATATATTGAAGGCCTTGTGCTATTTATTTCTAGAATCAAGCTCACTATTACAAAAGTATATATAGCTAATTTAAATCAAAAACATAATGACATGACACAAATGGAAGTTTATATACTTTGTTACTACTTAAGTTCACTATTAATTAAAAGTGACAGTGTTCCTTTAAATTCTCTAGAGACCATTTAATCCATTTCCACTGCTATCAGAAACACTGGTTGAAAAAAAAAATCAATACCCATTTGTGAATCTTGAGTATGTATTAAACAAGACACGTCTAACCAGTTCATTTGCACTTGAAAGCAGCCATCTGTAGAAGCCAGCTTTGCCTAAGCAGATATGATTGCTAATAATGTGATATCCCTGTAGACTACAAAGCCCACACAGAGCTATTCAGTATATAGTTCACAGCGCTGGCATTAAATTAGTTATGCTGCACTGGTGTTAGAAACACATAGACATACATACACATACACACAATCTTGCTCTCAAACCTAAACTACTAGATAATATGTAAGGAAATATTTGTTGAATAAAGAAGCATAAAGCAATTCATAAATGTATCTTACTCAGAGTTCAAATTTTCAAACACTAGTTTTGGAGGTTAAAAACCATGTAAAATACTGTATGGTATTCTAGGCTGAAAAACCACTGGTTAACCTTTTTAATTTATGCCTCAGTTAGAGCTAAATATTTCTAAAAGAATGATAAATTTTTTACAGCAAATATAAAGTTTCTCTATATAGTTAAAGGAGTATTCATAATTTACACAAATCTTCCAAGTATATTACAACATCACCCTCTTTAAAGAACTGGAAAAAACCATGTGAGGGTATAAAAAAGAAGCACCTGATTTCTGAATCCTAGCAGCAGAAAATGTCCCTGTTTTTCATCACCCTTACTCTGAAAAATATATATGCCAATATGATGCAGCAAGTTGAAAAATAACCTTACAGTCTTCAAGTGTAATTAGTGTAACTAATTAGTTTAAGTTCAATCTGAATATTTGCATACCTATCTATCAATACAGATGACACCACTGAAAAATTAATGACTGTTTAATTATAAACTGTAACTTCTCTCTTTTTTAAAAAACAAAATGGTACTCATTCCACACTGAACCAATTATACCAAGATTTCTTCCCTCCTCCTTCTAGGGCTCCAACAGTTCTATGAAAGTCCTGCTGCTCAGTCTGGTCTTTCTAATAATTCCAATGAGAACAAACTCAACTTGAAATAAACTTCTTTGCATTCCTTTCAAATTATGAAGTAGCAAACATAAGAGGGCTCTCTCTAAATTCTCTATTATTTTCTAAGGTAGTTTCCAAATACCAAATCCAATGAAAGATAAAGAAGCCTTCCTACAATGTCAATTTAAATCAGCTGGCCTATCTGCTCACTAGATATGACACAACCATTAGGTTTCTCTAAGGAAAAACGGAGTCAAATGAAATTAAGTTTGTAATAGAATTGAAATAATTTATTACTCATGTATAATGTTGATTCACTATTAGTGGCTACAAATCAAACTATACTTATTAAAGAACAATTTTGGATCGGCCCTCTAGTGTCGAGAAAGTAAATCAAATTCCTAAAGATGTTTTTTGAAAAAAAAGTATACCAGCAATCATCAAGTTTCAGCAACACCAATTTCATTTAACTAGTTCTGTCCCTTTCCTTAAATGAATCCTGATCATCTACTTCAGATATGCAAATGTAGTAAGTATAATTTCCACTAGCTATTAGTGAATAGAAATTCTTGATAATTTTAAACAAACTTATTTTCAGTTATAGAAAAAAATGCACAAAACTACTGACAATTCACTTTTTTCCCTCCATGATGTAAAAGTGTGAATATCTTTAGCTTTTCAGTTGGTTAATAGTAACGTTAAGCCTTTGATAATATTATTATTTCACTTTAGACTACATGGTTTAAAAGACAATTACCATTCATTTTTATCACAAGTATCAATGGAAAATTGTAAAATAAGTATCTTCCTATCAGTGGAAAATGGCAAAATATGAAAATAGAAAATTATTCCCTACCTTCACTGCATTTTCAGAACCTTCTTCTTTAAAATCTTCGTATTTCATTACTTCAGCCATAATGAACCCCTTTTCAAAATCTGTGTGAATCTTTCCTGCAGCCTGAGGAGCCTTCGTCCCTTTCTTTGAAAGGAAAGACCGGAGAAAAGTAATTGTGCATTTAAGATGATTGATAATAAGTGTAGTTTCTTGCCTCTGACCTACAGTTGGGTGAAATTTAAACTTAAATTTCAGCTAAAATGTCAGGTATACAATCAGTATATTTTCAACATTGAGGCACGATCTGTACTGAAGATTTAGCACAGATAAACCAGTAGGTTATTACAGATATACAGCTTTATTTTTCCTATGAGTCACCCATAGTCTTATTGATTTAGATACAGTGGTCTGCTTTTGGTATAGGTTTCATTTCAATTTTCTGTTCTTCACAGCAAAAAAAAACACCAAAAACAAAAAACCCAAGATTTTTAGGTAACTTTCCAGCTGAATTATCAAAGGTTTTAAAAAGATAAAAAGCACTCAATATTTCAGCTCATCTAAAGAATATCTATAAAAATACATAAAGGGATTTTTAAAATGTATTTCCAACAAGTAATATAATCTATGTTCTGCAAATCATTTTGAAATTGTCACAAAAATAAAATTCTAATAATAATTTCCCAAAGATACTGCATGATATATCCTGCCTCTAACCATCGTGAAAGAAAATTCAAGTTGATATAGAAAGAGAAATGTCTTATAATTACCTCATATGTTAAATTACAAGGATATACACTCCAAACACATGAAACCACGGAAAGAAATGTGAGCAATAATGGTGACCTAAAGGCTGCTTAATAAAGCATGTTAAAGTGATAAGGAGTCTAACGCTATAAAGCACAGTTTTTACAATAAAAGATGTATTGGGTTAATATGGCTACTCACTGATGCTTACCTGACTAAGTATCTTAGCACATTAAATCATGGATACGTACAATCAGTCTTAAGAGAAACCAGCTTTCACTGTTTCAAGCCAAGAGCACGTCATCTTTCCTGCTGCAAATACTTAAGTTGGGAAGTTTTAAGGCTTAAAAATAGGCCTTTAAAAATATATACAGTAAAAATAAACTCTGGAAATTGGTTTACCAACTTGGATATGCTTTGACATTATTTTCTAAGTCTGTATAATAGGACCTTGGATAGAAGTCAATCAAACCTTTTTTTTTTTTTTTTTTTTACAAAGGGGAGAGGAGCTAAAGAAAAGTGAATCTCACATCCCCACAACACATTTAATGTTATGTTGAACTGCCTCCATATTTCTATCCATACTTAATCAAAATAAATGTAACTGAATAAATTACAGTAGTCACTGAAACCGAAATCAAAGCAGTACTAAAAATGCATCATGTAGTACATATTTAAAAAGCATAATGAAGGACTGGGTAAGATGCTGAGTATTTCTAAAAGTTCGGGCATTATTTTTATATTCACTAACACACTATTCAGGACTACATATATTTCAAAATATTTTTCAAGAGTAACTACCATATTACAGCATATTTACATTTAAAAGCAAACCATTACAGTTCAGTTTCTATTGTCCTCTGGGAATAAATTAGTCACTTCTCTCTGATCATAATCAGTATACATCAATATTTAAAATACTCATCACATTTTTAAAGAAACACGATTGAATAAAAACATTGTAAAAATAAACACTACTGCTATGAAATCAAATAAAAAATAAAATAAAAGCATGAATGATCACATATTGAGTTTAGCTTTTTGAGCCCAACTGTGTATCTACGAAGAGCATAATGATGTCATATTGCTTTTATTGCTGAAAATGTAATCCGAGCAAAGCAAAGGAGGAAAGAACCACCCGCAACCCAAACAAACTTAGTGAATACAAAATGAAAAGCAACATCAATTTCACTGCAGACAAACCAAGTCACACAGATTAAGCAAGCACAATACTGGTGCGTCTTATCTCTGACCACAGGAGGAGGGTAGACAGATTCTACAGGATGAAGAAATTCAGACTATGTAATAGGCAGAATCAATTGTTACCTGCCTCAATCAATGCCGCTCCACTTTCACTGTTCAGCAGCTCACAAATAATTAAAGTTATCCTGGACAAAAACCTCATCTGTAATGACTAGCTAACCGCCACCATGACAAACTTCAAAGTCAGTGATATCAATCTGAATTCAATAGTGTGGAACTGGATATAGCTGATGAATAAGTATGAATCTTACCCTGATGGTCCATGCACGCACTTCATCTGGGCCTGCAGTGAAAAAGTATTCTAGTTGGAGTGCTGCAAACCCAGCCTTAATGATCTTTGGCAAAGCACTGAAATAAAATGAAACAAATCCACTCAACATATAAGTTGATTGTGCCAGAGATGGGTGTAGAGTTAAATTATTCATTCAAGAAGAAATATTAAAAATATTGATAAAGGATCACACAACTTTTTATAAAACACTTAAGAGGCCAGAAAGCATGTAACTATTTCTAAACACCTCTTCTAAAACTGGCTTTAATTGTATTAATCTGAAGATATAATTTTGTTTACTATTCAAAACAATGAAGAAAAAAATTAGAATTGCCTATGCTATGACTCTTTTCATCCGATGTTAATTATTTCCAGGACATGGGTCATAGAAGCAACATGATGTGTTTGAAATTCAATGTTTAAACAATACATTACTGTTACTCAGGAAAAAATTTATGGCAACCAATTCACCCTTTCCCTCCCCCACCAAACATGACGAAAGAGTTTTGGCGATCATTCCTTCTCAAAAATATACATAACTAATACCTATGTTATAATTAAAACACTGTACAGAGATGACAGATGACAGTTAAAAACTTAATTTAAAATAAATCTTTTCACTCTGTCTCATGGTAAAGAAAGGAGAAGATTCCCTCTTTATAATGGTAATTACTCTGTCATTTATTATTCTATCAGCGCAAGCAATTAAATTACTGCAAGGAAATAGTTGATAATAAAGTGTGGGGAAAATGAATGCTAATTAACCTTTGTGTCATGTTCGCTTCCAGATACTTCTGTCTCTCCTCAGCACTCAATTCTTGCAACTTGAGTTCCAGGGCCCCACTAAAAGGAATGACCAAGGCACCTGGGTCACACTTGTCCACCCACTCTTTAATTTTTATCAACCTGTAGACAAAAAAGGGCACAACATTATCTTGTAGTGCATGCATGACTGTACCACATTCATTATTATCAAGTAGCACATACATATTCATAAGAATTGCACGGTTTTATGATGCCATCTTTTTGTGTATAGCTTTCCAAGGTCAAGGCATTAACAGGCAGCAATTGCTTCAGGTGTACGCCATAATATTTTACTGTAATCTAGTTTTACTTTAACACATTATCTATAGGAACTATTACACAAATAGTTTTAAACTTTCTTTAGTTACACTAAATTTGTTCAGCAATAACACCTATGCCCTTGAATAAAACCTCAATTTTATGAGTTCTTATTATTTTCCTTATTTTACAAAGTAACATTATTCAAAGGAAAAATAAAATAAAATTCCATTTGCTATGTAATTTTGAAGAATCCTTAGCAGAAAATAATCTGCTCCACCCAGATATCTTTATGCCTGGTTCAGTTCCTTCTTGGACTAATAGAATTTACAATTGTCATGCTTTTTAGGGAAATGTTTGCTACCCCAAACAATCATGTCCAGAAAAAGCAGATTTGCAAATCGTATAACAAACAAACTGTTCCTGTGAAGTTGAGCCATGAATGGTTAAGAACTGTTGTTATTAAGTGCCCTTGAGTCAAATTGGACTCAAATCAACCCTGTGTAGGTTTTCAATGCTGTAAATCTTTGTGGGAGCAGAAAGCCTCAACTTTCTCCCACAGAGCAGCTGGTGGGCTTGAACCACCAGCCTTGTAGTTCACAGTTCAGTGTTTATGCTACAGAGCTCCCAATTTGAACTGTAGAGGAAATAAACTCCTTTCATCACAAAGGGTTTGAAAGCCAAATCCGCTAGGAATCGAGATCATACTTGTTCTTGAAAAGACAGTACTGGGTGGTTTTATTCTTCCAAAGTGGTAATTAGAACCCAAATAAAATAAGTGTAGTGAACAGATTCATCAAGTTCCAATCCTACCACTTCACTAGCTTTTTATTTCTGGGCAGTTTTTTGAAATTTTCTAAACCTTAGTTTTCACATCTGTAAAAATAGAGGTAATAGTACATATTATATTATAAAGAACCTGGAAAATTATGCCTGGAAAGTAGTAAACCAACAAAAACATTAATTTTTGATTCTCAGAATACATTTTTATTATTCTGAAACTGAGTTGAGTATAGGCTCAACTATAGATTCCATGGAAATTTTCTACCTCAAAAATCTAGTGCACATCAGAGTCTTACACAGTCTCACTAATTTGCTATAGTTCAACCAAGATTTTAATAACTATTCTTGCAAAAAGCTGTTAAGAAAATATTTTAAATACTTAATGTAAATGTCACTTTAGGAGAAAAGAAAATAAGAACTAAGCCATAAATTTATCAACACTCAACTATAAAAGAAAATGTCACGGGATTAGAGGATTTAGGATGTGATAAAGTTCATATAACAATTTATGCATGCTTGCTGTAAAAGGACGCTATCAGTGATTTTTTTTTTTTATCTTCATAATAGTAATAAGTATTTTTCCTTTCACTCACATAACTGAAAAATGGGCCAAATGCTAAAGTTTATTTTGGAATAAGGTTGTTGTTGTTGGTAAGTGCCGTTGAGTCAGTTGCGACTCATAGTGACCCTGTAAAGAGTTTCTAGGGAGTAGCTGTTGAGTTTGAACCGCAAACCTTGTGGTCCAGTGCTTATCCTCCAGTGTCACACGTGGCCTTTAAAAGATCAAATCCAAACTGGTATTTTCTTTTCCAAAATTATTTAGAGTGGTAAATAAAAAGGGCAAAATTTAAATTAGTATTGTGGTGCAGGGGGGGTTAATGTGCTGGATGGCAAGGTCGGCAGTTCAAGCTAACCAGCTGCTCCTTGGAAGCCCTATACATGGTCACCATGAGTCAGAACTGACTCCATACCACTTAATGTTACTTTATAGGCTCCCACTTTCAAACAAAACATTATATTAAAATGTTATTAATGGTGCAGTAACGTTTTTACTATACAAGTCAGAATGAACTATGTAATTTTTTAAATGCAGTTCACATACTAAATATACATTCAATGAAAGTAAAATAAAGCAAGCCCATGTAAAAGGATAATATAAAAACACCATAAACCTTTTGTTTCATGAATATGATCAACATATCAAATAAACTAGAATTGTTATGAAACAACAAGGTAAGAAATAATTACTTTGGCTAAAACATCAATTCAGAATAATAGTTCTACCCTATCATTTTAACAGCCTTTCCTACCGAGTCCTCAGAAGGATTATTTGCATTCCTCAGGTGTTCTATTGTACAATTCAGATGAATAAAGACTTACAAATCATTCCTCTACCGCCAATGTGAGACTTTGATCTGGTGAATACACCATTGTACCTTAACTATAATTGGCAAAAAACCTGACAGTGCAGAGCATCACAAGCTTAATAACAAAGGAGAATATCTCAAAGTGTTGACAGATGATCTTCATAATGCAGAAGCGGAGCTGGTACATGTTAGCAATAAATGAGCAGCGAGGTCTAAAGGTCTCTAAAGTGACTGACATCAGACCTGCTACAGCCTCACTGAAAGTAAAGGTGCCGTAGCACTCTCTGGAAGTGAGTTAGGCTCTTTGCCTGCAAGCTTCACTTTTGTGACTTTCACTGTCATAGAAAACATAGGGAAGATGAAAAGTAAGTTAGGCTCTTTGGCTGTCTGCTTTACTTTTGTGACTTTGACTATCAAACAAAAGTGAGAAATGTCCCCAAATGATTTTTAATTACACATTTGAAAGAAATCTTGCATAATTAAAAAATCTGAGTTGATTTCAAGATTATAGACTGAAATATATATATGTAGTGTATCTGTTTGGTCTGATGGTTATGACAGTGCGATAATGAGGCCAAGATCACAAGTTTGAACCCCATAGGGACCCGTCACCTTTTTGCAAAAAATGTCTATTCTATTGTTGTAAGCCAAACCCCAAATCATAGCTAGTCATCTCAGAAAATGTGTGCTATTGGCATATGAGGGATATGGAAAAGTAAAGTTGACACTCTCTTGGCCCAATTTTTAGCCAAGCAGTAGGTAGGTATTTGGGATGGGGCAACAACACTAGTAAGGTATGCTCGCCATGGAATGGTCAATCATTCAAAACCAAAAGGGCAACATTACAAGTCGGACTGCTAACCTCAAGGTCAACAGTTTGAAACTACCAGCCGTTCTGCAGGACAAAGATGAGGCTTTCTGCTCTCATAAAGATTTACAGCCTCGGAAATCCTGTACAGGATCGTTATGAGTCGGAACCGACTCCACGGCACACAGCCACCACCAGTTGAGGAGGGAAGGGAAGGAGGGTGGGATGGAAACAGCGACCACAGGGGGAAGTAAGATAACTTGTTACATGGAGGGGAATATAATCTTGAAGATGAAACAAAATATAAGATTTGCTGAATGTAAAAACTGATGATCCTTTCTATAAAAAGTTTAAAAAAAAATTAAAGTTGAACTCAATATTAGAAAAACAAATTTTAAGTACATTTGCAAAGTGATGGAATAACCTCCAGATAGAAATGTTAGCAAATGTCTAAAGAAAACTATCCAATTACAGTAATAATATCATCATAATAATGATGTTATATCAAATTATAAGGAGGTGGGGGGAAAACACAGTAAGATCAGATGACTCTCAAAGAGCAAAATAACATAAAGACATAACATAGTCCTCGTTTTACAGATTACGGTAGGGGCACCATGATTAGGCGACAGGGGCACATCTGTGAGGCTTTGAGAGAAGCCTAGATGACTATACACAAGAACTGCCATGAGTTGTATTTTTCTCCTTGGTAGGGATTCCACAAGCAAGGAGATAAAGCAGGGACTATCGGAGTCCTGGGGTGGCGCTGTGGGATCAGCACTGGACTGCTAATTACAAGGTTGGTGGTTAAAACCCACCAGCCTCTCTGAAACCCTATACCGGGTTGCTATGAGTCGGAACCGACTCGATAGCACTTAACAACATCAGTTTTTATTAAAAGTCCTGGTGTACATAATGCTGTAGGATAAGCATTGGACTGCTAACCATAAGGTCTGTGGATCAAACTCGCCAGATCTTCTTTGGAAACTCTACACAGGGTTATTATGAGTCAGAACGGCCTTGATAGCACTAAGCAACATCAGTTCTAAGACAAAATGTGTGATGCTTTGAGATACATTGGCAGGTTGTGATCTGTTAGCTAGAAACTTGGGCAGATGAGATTTTTAATCTTACAGAGGATGATATTAAATGTCCAAAAGTTTACATTTAGTCTTATAATAATGTGACCTTCTTAGCCAGTCTTGAAATTTTTGATGCCATAATTACTATAGAGTTAGATTACATTGTTTGCATATCTTTCCCAGTTACTAAATTTATTTCTGTGGTACTGATGTGGCACTGTAGGATTAAGCACTGTGCTGATAGCTGTATGGTCAGTGGTTTATACCTATTAGCCACTCCTCGGAAACCCTATATAGGGTTGCTATGAGTCAGAATTGACTCAATGGCACTTAACAATTTTATTTCTAAGCATTCTTTTTCTTTTGAAAATTACTCAATCTTTCTTTTTGGTGACATTTTACTTTTATTTAATACATTCTTTGTCCCTTTCAACATTTTAAGCAGATTAATGTAAAACTGCTCTAATTACTTCTAGTTCCTTGGGTGTACCACTGCTAGGGAGCCCTGGTGCTGCTGGTTTCTGTGTATGTGCTGTGTGTATCTGTGTGGCTATTATGGCAGCAGCTGCTATCTTCAGGAAAGTCCCTCAGTCCCCTGGGTTGCTGAGGCAGATCTATGGGTTAGTTTTGTGGTTGCTTCCTCTTGGGAGAGGATGGGGGAGTTTCCTGGGCTCTGAGTCAGTTTTTGTGGTTCTAGGTTTAGGATTTTGGCACCAGGTTACACTGTTGTTGTTAAATACCATCAAGTCAGTTCTGACTCATAGTTTACCTGTAGAGGGTTTTTAAGGAGTGGCTGGTGGGTTTAAACAACTGACTGTGTGGCTAGCAGTCCAGAGCTTATCCTACAGTGCCACACCAGGACACTAGGCTATATAGGAAGGGCAAATTAAGGCTCTGGACTGTGAACCACAAGGTCGGCAGTTCAAATTTACCAGTTGTTTCTTGGAAACTCTATACAGGGTCGCTATGAGTTGGAACTGACTCGATGGATGAGTGACCTGACACTGAGGGATTACAATGGCAAGAAAGAATACTTGTATGAGTTGTTGAGTGGAAAGCGGATTTGCTCAGTAAACCTTCACCCAAATTACAATTCCAAGTCATAAAATAAAATAAATAAAAGACACCCCTTTTGATGTATGTAGGAGTTCTTGCATTACTCCCAAATGTTGCATAGAATGACAACGGTGGCCTTTCCTACTCAAAGTGTGGTTTCTGAACAGATACCACCACATTATTAGGGAGCTTGTCAGAAACATAATCTTGGCCCCACTCCAGATGAGAATCTGCATTTTAACAAGATCCTCAAGTAATTCATATGCATATTAATCTCTCAGAAGGACTTTTAAAATAAAAGCATATTAACTAAAAGCATGAAAACCTGAGAGGACTATGCAGACCAACTGACAACTCAGTAAATGCTGACTACCTATCCCACTGGTATAGGAGACGAGAGATAAATGATAGAAAAAACTGAGGAAGAAAGTCACTAGGCTTTTAGGAAATACAAGTGAAATGTTTGCTCTGAATCCTCTACAATGCCACAGACGTTTCAGATTCACAGGAAAAATAACTAGTTTAGATTGTTTCTAATTTTTATGACTCCCTTATTCTATTAAGCCTCAAATCTTGGAAAAACATTACATGTTAGCTTCAGAGTCTAGATTCAAAATCTCCAACAGAGAGGACTTGGTGAAATCTGAATTCATATCAAGTGAAGAGATATTATCACAAATAGTTCCTCACAGAGCCATTGTCTGAAGAACTCCAGTCATTCTTATATTACATC
>NW_006408612.1:4895387-4900724 GCF_000296735.1 Chrysochloris asiatica
AATGTTGTTAAGTGCCATCAAGTCAGTTCTGACTCCTATCAACACTGTATAGAGTTTCCGAGCCGTGGCTGGTGAGTTTGAACAGCCAACTTTGCAGTTTAAACCAACCTCACAGTACAGCACATTAAACCATTAAACTGCTACACCAGGACTACACCACACACACACACACACACACACACACACACACACGGGTGAATAACAAATTATCTACAATGGTTATATTAAAACACCCGTCGATGTCCTCGAATGACAACATTGAGCATGCATGTGAAATGATTCTGTCGAATACGTGTAGATTTATGTGGCAAATCATTTGTAAATCAGCCTATAAAAGAATCCATGATACACTTGGGTTTTCAAAAGTTTGTGTGAGATGAGTACCGAAACAACTCACAGAAGAGCATAAACAGAAGCATTTGGACATCTGCAAACAAAATTTGTATTGATAGTCTAAGGAAGGTAAAAGTTTCTTAAAAATAATCGTTACTGGTGACAAGACATGGATTCATCACTATGAACCTGAGAGTAAACAGCAGAGTATGGGATGGAAACATCTTCAATCACAGACTAAGAAAAAATTTAAAAGTCAGTCATCAGCTGGAAAATTGATTCTTACAGTTTTCTGAGATTCTGAAAGGCCAGTATTGGCATACTGTCAGGAAAAATGTTCAACAATCAACAGTTCTCATTATGGTGAGATGTTCACTGAGGAGATGAAGCCCAAACTTCAGATTAAATGTAGAGGACTGATATCCAAGGACATTGTGATCTTGCATGACAACACACATCCACACACCTCTGCCCACACTGTTGACACTCTGCAAAAACTTTGTTCTGAGGTGTTAAAGCATCCTCCCTATGGTCCTGATCTTGCTCCATCAGACTTTCACTTGTTTGGTCCCCAGAAAGCAACCCTTCAAGGACAAAGACTCACCTCTGATGAAGAAGTGAAGATAGTGGTGCATTTGTGGCTCACAGCTCAGCCTAGAACATTTTTTAATAAGTGACTAGGAAAGCTTATTGACAGATGGACAAAGTGTATTGAAAAGTAAGGAGATTTTGTTGAAAAATGAAGTATTTGTATTTTCTAACAGTTGATTAAAATAAATTCTACAGAATGCGGATGATTTTTGACTCGCCCTAATATATATGTATGGAGTCCTGGTGTGGTGCTGTAGGATAAATACTGGGCTGCTATCCACAAGATTGCTGGTTCAAATGCACCAGTCACTCCTTAGAAACCCTACACAGGGTCATTTTGAGTTAGAACCAATTCAATGACAATAATAAAAAACATACATACATTCTAGAGAAATGGGCATTGTTTTTGCAGCAAAAAATTGGACTTCAGGTTTTTTGTCTGAAAGATTAAATTTTGCAATAGATCTTTATTTGATTAGCATGTAAGAACTGCACAGAAACAATGTTACATCTATTGTTCAGAAAAAAGGGTTCATTTTTCACTCTTGAGAAATTTCCAGATGCCACTGTTGGCCATTGTGCTATAACTCAGGATATAATTTTCAGCCTATTTCCTTTTTCAGTCTGCCTGTCCCACTCCACAATCCCCGTTCAGTCCTTTTTCCTAGTGATAAACAGTTCAAGGCTGGCTGTGGCCGTTTTGCACTGCCGTTTGGTTTTAAGTGGAAACTGTCACTTTAAATTTCAAGGAGATCTGTGCACATGCATAGTAGAACCCTCCAGGGTTGGGGTTGGCGTTGGAGTGTCCACTTCCTCAGGCATCCCCTCAATTCACCAGAATGGAGGTGCGCAGAAAGCAAGAGACCAATGAACAAGATACCAAAAAAAAAGAATGTCCACACGTTATCTCTGCGGTTCTGTCAGGCGACCGTGACTGCTCTGATCTGTTCCCCACTTGGTCTTGCCCAAGGTGACGGTTCCGGGAGCAGCTGAGTGTCTTGAATTAGAAAGCAATGGGTTTCTTGCTTCTGCTACAAATTCCCCTAGCTGTAAACCTTCCAACCTTCTAAGTACTTCTTTATGTGTGGTTCAGAGTTCTGGGAGCATCCCGAGACTGCTTGGTCCAGTATTCTGTATTGTTGCTGATAGAGCACCTCACTGCACATCTACCCAATCTACCATCTTGTTTGTTCTCAAGGGTTCATTTCTTAAAGCTCTTTGCAATGAATAAATAGGAGGGATCATCATGGTTAGGTCTAATTAGTTTGATTCAATCACAATCATCCCATTTTCAGTGGCAACTGGTTTGGCAGTGGGTGTGAACCAATTCTGGTCAATGGGGCCAATGAAGCATAAAGGGGAGCAGAAGCCTGCTGGGGCTTCAGAGAAAGGTTCAAAAAGACTCCTTTGTCTCTTAAAAGCTCGCCACTCCAGTAGTTCAGCAGTTACAAGGGGGGACATCTTTGTCCTTGAAACATCACAGGAGCCCAGCAATAACCAACCCTGCAGACAACTTATTACCATGTATTATTGTTGTTGTTGTTGTTGTCGTTAACTGCCAGTTGAGTCAGCTTCGACTCATAGTGACGCTGTACAGGGTTTCCAATAAGCGGCTGGTGAGACTGAACTACTGATCTTGTGGCCCAGCCTATATTGGTACTGTCTTTTGCGTTTTGTAGCTGAAAGCACCCTGATACTGATAATGAGCTAACGCTGATTTGTTCTTTAAGATACTAGCTCTTCCAGAAAGTTTTCCCTGAGCTCCAAAAATGTGGTTAGGGATACATGAGTAGGCATGGCCACCACATGCTACCCTACATCTTAAATTACTTTTTATTGTTTTTAAAAAGGCACTGCAATTAATCTGTATTTGATGAACATGCAAGAACTGTATGGAGACGTTTTGTTTCTATGTTCAGCAAAACAGGTCCCATAGCTCTTTGCAAAGATTAAACAGGAGCTATCATCTTGGTAAATCCTACATTTTCTAGGCGGCAACTTAGTGAAAACTAAGTTCAGCCATTAAAAAGAGAAGGAACTACTGATAAATTAGTGATTTGGCTTTGTTACTGCTGTACCTACAGAACATTTTCTGAATAGATAACAATGTGGAAAGAGCTTTAGCTACCAACTAGCTTGAGCAACTCCAGGCAGGCTATTTAACTCCTGACTTTCAGTTTTTTCACTTGAAAACTGGTTATATTTGTTTTCAATCTGCCCAGTGTTCTCTAAAGGAGCTCCCTAGGTGCTCGGAGAAAGGGAGGGGAGAGGAAGAAACAGTGAAACTTTGAATCCTCCACACTTGTATTTCAACCAGAGTCACTACATTTTTGTGTGTTTGGCTTCTGCATGAATTTCATCCGAAGAAAGGGCACATACGCTGCAATGTAGGCTCTGTCTCCCTGAATACACGAACTCACTCTTATTCTCAGCATCCTTTTCCTCATCTCTTTCAGGGGATCAAAGGTAATGCTGACTTTATCTCCACAGAGTCGGGCTAAGGAAACCCTATCACTGCTACCATCCACATTCTTAGTTCTCACCACTCAGGCAGCTTCTTGTCCAACCTCCCCACTGTTTAGTATCCTTTGCTGACACTGTACTTTACCAATCATGATGCTCTTCTCCTGGGACTGCCAACCTCCTTTTTAAGAAACGTTCTAGCTGTACTTCTTGCAAGACAGATTTGTTCATTCTTCTGGAAGTCCATGGTATAGTCAATAGGACATCACTCAATGGGACATTACTCAGCCATTAAAAAGAGAGGGAACTACTGATAAATGCTATAACGTAGATGAACCTTGAAATATGCCATACACAACAGGTCACCTATATTACGATTCGATTTATATGAACTGTCTTTGAGACAAATCCCAAAAGACAGGAGGTAGATTAGCTGTTGTCAGGAGTTAGGGTGGGATGAGGAAGGGAAGGGAGGGAGGGTGAATGAGCATGGGATTTCTTTTTTGGACTGATGAAAATGTTCTGGAATTAATTAAGACAGTAGTGATGTGGCACAAATTTGTGAATATACTAAAATGACTGGATTGTACACTTTAAAAAAGGGAAATTTTATGGTGTCTGATTTATTTCTTAAAAACAAAACAAAACTAACAACAAATCTTAAAGATAAAAAATGAAAATGCTAACATTCTGTACACTATGACCTTATAATATTGGACCTCCCTGTGAAGGAATTTAATCCAACAGAGGAAGTAGAAAGTTTGGAGCAATGCAAACACCAATTCAAATTTCGGCTCAATGGCTTTCTAGTTATAAGATCCTGGGAAAGTCATTTACACTTCCTGAGCATCAGAATTTTATCACCTATAACAAAAAATGACATTGACCCTCACAGGTTGATGGAATCCTGGTGTCTTGCTGTAGGATAAGCACTGGATTGCTAACCACAAGGCTAGCAGTTCAAACCCACCAGCCGCTCCTTGGAAATCCTTTACAAGATTGCTCTGAGTCAGAACCAACTCGATGGAATATAACACCATCACAGGTCGACGTGAGGAGCACAGTGCTGAGAACATAGGAAGCCTTCAAAGGTTATCCAAAATCAAAACTTTCTCCTATTAGTGAGCGTGCACCTCTCTTACTAGTCATATTGCCCAGAGTTAAAAATACTGTGAAGAATGCCTTTTATTAAAGAATGGGAGCTCTTTTAAAAAATCAGCTCTCTAACTCTGAAAGAAATTTTTCTTAGCTCAACCTTTATAGATAAGGAGGTAACTGGAAGGGATCAATTTAAGCACAGTGGCTGTAAAATACATATTTAGCAACTGTGTGTAAAGCATTATGCTATATTGGAGGGATACAACTTTATATCAGAAGGATGCTACTTTGAAAAGGAGGTGTAAAGGTTGGGGGAGGAAAAACAAGTCAGTAACAGCATGTAGGACTCCTGGTGTGATGTTGATAAGCTGGACTGCAAAGCCGGTTTGAATGGCAAGGTCGGTAGTTCAAGCTCACCAGTCGCTCCTTGGAAACCCTATCCAGGGTTGCAACCAACTCAATGGCACTCAACAACAGCAACAATAGCAGCATGTAGTAAGTGTTATAAGAGGGGAAAATAAGGTGCCCAGACAACACTGGGGGGGTGCTGGGGATGGACAGGGAGGATGCACAACCCCAATAAAAGATTTTGGCCTCATTAGAGAGATACAAATCAAAACAACAATGAGATATCATCTCACACCAACAATAGCAGCAAAGATGAAAAATGTAGAGGGCAATAAATGCTGGCGGGGATGTGGAGAGACTGGGACACTCTTCTTGCATTGCTAGTGGGACTGCAAAATGGTCCAACCTCTCTGGAAAGCAATATGGCGTTTCCTCAGAAGGTTGAAAATAGAAATATCTTATGATCCAGCAATTCCTCTACTTGGTATTTACCCACAAGAAAAA
>NW_006408612.1:4902527-4949468 GCF_000296735.1 Chrysochloris asiatica
GGGACCCTACCCAGAGAAGCAGTGATGCCTGAAATGGAGCCAGAGATGATGACGTGGAGCGATGGAGCAGCTAGAGACTTTAGATCCAGAGAGGGAGAGCGACTGTGTCCTGAAGACCTGTGGGGGCAAGGGGGAAGGATTGCATGAAGGGGATTGTAATCATGGCAATAAGACGATGTAAGATAGAATGAATGTAAAACTAATGTTCTCCCATGTAAACTATCACATAATTCACAATAAAACATTTAAGAAAAAAAAAAAAAGAATTAAAAAAAAAAACAAACGATTTTTGCCTCACATAAACCAGGACCTTGGGGCAAAGAAATTAACACATTTAATAGTGTTTTCAGTTATGTAAGTAAAACATTCCCGCCCTCCCCCAGGTTAATTAAGTTGTCTTAGATATGTCATTCATGATAGCGCTGAAATTTTGTGAAGCCAGTAAGAAACGTCCAGGGAGAGCTAAATGTGAGAGTGTGTGTCAGAACTCACTTGCACATACATCCTGTCCCAAATACATCTGTGTCCCTGAGGTTGTTACTAATCCAACCTCTAGACAGCACTTTCAGATTCTAACAAAGGAATTCATGCCCTCCCAATCCCATATTGCCAAACTCTCTCATTATTTACATTGTGGGTCTCCTGGTGTGGCACTCCAGGATTAGCACAGGACTGTGAACTACAAGGTCGGCAGTTCAAACCCACCAGCAGCTTCTTGGAAACTATGAGTCGGAACTGACTTGAAGGCACTTAATAACACCACCACCACCAATTTACCTTGTGGGATACATGTGAATTTCACAAAGGAGGAGACACAGGAGTATGCAAAGCCAGGCCAAAAGGAAAGAAAGGGGAAAGCCATTGCTTTTGTAACTTTGGATAATAACGATAAAAGGGATTTAGGGGTGAAAGAGAGACCAAAACCCATTGCCATCCTGTCGAAAGAGAGACCAAAACCCATGCCAACCCACTCCAACTCAAAGCAATGCTATAAGACAGACTAGAACTGCTCCACAGGGTTTCCAAGACTGTCCATTTTTATGGGCACCAACTCCTGCATCTTTCACCCACAGAATGGCTGGTGGGTTTGAACTGCTGACCTTTAATTTATTTTTAAATTGGTGGTTGTTGTTTTTAACCACGGTGTCATGAGGGCTCCTTAAAAGAGAGACAAGCACTAAAAAAGAGAAGTGGGTTTCTCTTACCTAAACTTCAGTAGCTGCAAACAGGTACAGGCAACTATTCCTATTAATATGTTACGTTTTCAGAGAAACTAAGTGGAATCACATTCGATGAGAAGTGAAGTGATGTAAAAACACTCAATATCCTTTTCACGACCCATGGTAAAACTTATAGTTACTTCTCAAATAAGACTTATTTTGCTGTGTTGTTCCTGCTAAGTCAGTACCAACTCATAGTGACCCTATGTACAACAGAATGAACACTGGCCAGTCCTGCATCACGCTCACAATTGTCATTACGCTTGAGCCCACTGCTGCTGCCACTGTGCCAATCCATCCTGTTGAAGCTTTTCCTCTTTTTCACTGTCTCTCCACTTTACAAAGCATGATGTCCTTCTCCAGGGACTGATCCCTCAATATGTCCTAAATGTGAGAGATGAAATCTCGACATCCTGGCTTCTACGAAGCATTCTGACTGTACTTCTTCCAATATAGACTTGCTTGTTCTTCTAGCAGTCCACAGCACTTTTAATATTCTTCTCCAACATCGTAACTCAAATGCATCAATTCTTTTATGGTCTTCCTTACTCATTGTCCAACTTTCATAAGCATATGAGGTTACTGAAAATACCATGGCTTGGGTCAGGTACAACCTAGTCCTCAAGCTGACATCTTTGCTCTTCAACACTTTAAGGAGGTCTTGAGCAGCAGGTTTGCCTAATGCAATACATCGCTTGATTTCTTCACTGCTGCTTCCATGAGTGGTGATACTGGATCCAAGGAAAATGAAGTCTTTGATAATGTCAGTCTTTTCTCCATTTATCATGTTATTTACTAGTCCAGTGGTGAAGATTTTTGTTTTCTTTACAGTAAGGTATAACCCATATTGAAGACTGTGGTCTCTTATTTTCATCAGTAAATATGCTCTGTTATAGGGATATTTTAACATAATTTGATGTGCAAAATCTTATACAAACTCTAACTGGCTTAATGGAATTTTTTGATATAAGACAAAGAGTTATTAGAAAATATGTGGGTGTAGAATCAAATCTTCTAAAATTTGTAACTGGTTTCACTGGTTGTTAGTTTATCTTAACAATCAGTAATAAGTCAGCAATCATGTTTTGCTGAAAAGTCATATACAAAATGGACTTTCATAAACAAAATACAAGTATCCTTTTAATTTAATGAAAATAATTCTATAATTCCAGGACTCCTACAGATAATATTTTTGGAACTCATGCAGCTATATAGCACTGGGTCAGACATAGGAGTGATACTAGTCACCTATAGAACTTTGTAAACTCACAGCTTTCTCACCTGCAAATAAATATAAGAGCATCTGCTTCATAGGACTATCTGAAGATAAAGTGAGAACGTATATATAAAATGCTCCGCATAGCATCTAATTCAAAGTAAGTTCTCAATATCTGTTGTTGTTGTTATGTGCTGTCAAGTTGGTCCTGACCCTGTATAGGGTTTCTGAGGCTTCAAATCTTTGCAGGAGTAGAAAGCCTCATCTTTCCCCAGGGAGAGGCTGGTGGGCTCAAACTGCAGACCTTGTGGTTGGCAGTCCAGTGTTATCATTATAATTGGAGCCCTGGTGTGACACTATAAGATAAGCACTGGACTGCAAACCATCCAGATTGGTGGTTTAAACTCACCAGCCGCTCCCTGGAAGCCCTGTAGGGGTCACTGTGAGTGAAAACTGACTCCACAACTTAACATCATCACTATCATTACTATTTAAGAAGTGAAGAGTGGCTTTAGTTTTTTTTGAACACCTCAATGTTCACACCATGATTTCTTAAACAGAATTATATTGTTAACCCAAAACCCAACCCAACCTGCTGCTGTTCAGTTGATTTGGACTCCTGTAGTGATCCTACAGGACAGAGCAGTACTGTCCCCAACAGGGTTTCCAAGCCAAAAGTGTTGAAAGAAGCAGACTGCCGCATCTTTTTCTTGCAGAGTGGTTGGTGGGATTAAACTATCAACCTCAGAGTTAGCAGCTGAGTGTTATAAACACGTGCTACCAGGGCTCTTAACTCTGCGGTTACTCACTTGTAATCTTGCAACTAATTTGATTTAGCTGAGAAGGTGGGGCTAAGCACTAGCTATTTCAAACTGAAGGCATTTCTTCCCTTTATTTCCCCTCTTAAATTGTTCTGTCTGCTGTATAGAAAATGAGGCTCATTAAAATCAATGCTGAGTGATATTCCCGAAGCTTTTAAAAAGCGGGGGAAAAACTATTTAGAGTTGAAAATCTCAAACAAGAAATAGATCTGAGGTAAGCCAGTCAGAAGTACATTCAACTTGGTTATATTTTAAGTCACTCTTACTCAAAGTAGTTTGTGTAGGAATCAGTTGTTCCATAGCTCTGGGTTTCAAGAGTGGCCTGTCATACCCTCTTTCCCTGGTTGGACAGAGACACAAAACCAACAAGGCATTTATTTATTCCTTTGTTTCCACTCCGAGGGTAAAGGTTGATTATTATACTTACCTTTTCAAATAAATTAATTCATTTGAAAGGAAACCCCAAAAATAATTGTGTTAACTATAATATGGCATATCAGAATGACATTTAAACCCACTTTAAATTTTGTTCCCAGTGGAGTCACAGAACAGGTTTCTGAAAAATCTTGTAAAGATTATTATTAGTCACTAAGTGTACCTTGTCTTTCCATTATAATGAAAGAAAGAAAAAAAAAGGATGAGAATATTCATTCACACAAAAAGTATTTATTAAATGTTATATTGAGTTATAGTGTATGTCAGTCATTGTAATAGCTAGGTGCTGGTGTTTAGGAATAAAAACAGCTATTTGCCTGTGTCCACTTAGTTTACCAGGCTCTGTCCAACTCAGTACCTACTAGTATGTATTTTATTGATGAAGTGTTTATATTTCATAGTACAAGAGCTTTAAAAGTATGTGGACAAATCTCATTGGCTCTTATTTTCAATTCTCCATACACTTTTTAAAGCCTCTCTGACAAAATTGCTATTTGTCTATCCGTTTTCCTACTGATGGTCATTTGAGTTGTTCCCAGTCTTGGGCTATTATGAATAAAGCTAATGTAAATTTTTAAAAAATAAAAAATCACTTTAAATAACACCAAAAAAACAAAAACAAAAAAAAAACCCAAACAACTCATTTCATAACACAAAAACGTCTCATATTCTTTTGTTTTAGGGAGTATATGTACTGAATGGAGTTCAGGTATGGCACTCCACCACAAGGTTAGTTTGAACTGCAAGACTGGTGGTTCAAATTCACTAGCCACGCCTCAGAAACCCTAACAGGGTGGCTATGAGTAGGAACTGACTTGATGGCACTCAACAACAACAACAATATACTGAACCACCACTCATCTGTCAGTTTGTCATACTGTGGCAGTTTGTGTGTTGTTGTGATTCTGGAAGCTATACCACCACTATTTTAAATACCAGCAAGGTAAACCCAGGTGGACAGGTTTCAGCTGAGCTTCCAGACTAAGACAGACTAGGAAGAAAGAGAGGTGAACTACTTCTAAATGCTTAGCCACTGAAAACCTTATGAATAGCAGTGGAACACTGTCAGACAGAACCAAAATACTGAAACATGATGAACAACATCAGAATATTGTGAGACATCATGCTATATAAAATGAACCTCTCAGATTGGAATGCCCTGAAAATACAACTGGGGAAGAGCTGCCTCCTTAAAGTAGAATTCGCCCTGATGACATGAATGGAGTAAAGCTTTGGGACTTTCATTTGCTGATGGGGCACAACTCAAAATGAAGAGAAACAGGTGAAAACATCCATTAATAATTGGAACATGGAATGTATGAATAAAGTATGAATCTCAGAAAATTGAAGTTGTCAAAAATGAAATGAGTAAAGACGGATATCCTAGGCATTAGTGAGTTGAATGGATTGGTATTAGCCATTTTGAATCTGATAATCACATGATTTACTATGCTAGGAAAGACAAATCGAAGAATGGCATCACATTCTTCATCAGAAAGAACACTTCAAAATTTATCTTGAAATATAAAGCTGTCTGTGATAGGATAATTTCCATACACCTAACAAAAAAGTACTAGATTGCAAACCACAAGGTTGGTTGTTCAAACTCACCAGCTGCTCCTTGGGAACCCTGTACAGGGTTGTTATGAGTCAGAATTGACTCGATGGCGCTTAACCACAAGGACAAACCAGCTAATACAATTATTATTCAAATTTATGCATCAACCACTAAAACCAGTGATGATGAAATAGACGAATCCTATCAACTTCTTCAGTCTGAAATGGATCAAATATGCAATCAACACATATTGATAATTACTGGTAACTGGAATGCAAAGGTTAAAAACAAAGAAGGATCAGTAGTTGGAAAATACGGTTTTCGTGACAGAAATGAGAAATGATACTTAAGATATCATGATCCAATTTTGCAAGACCAATAACTTCTTCATTGCAAATACTTTTTAAAACAACATAAAAGACAACTATACACATGGACCTCACCAGATGGAATACACAGAAATCAAACTGACTACATCTGTTGAAAGAGACAGTGGAAAAGCTATCATCAGTCAAAACAAGGCTAGGGGCAAATAGTGGAACAGATCAACAATTCTCATATGCAAGTTCTGACCGAAGCTGAAGAAGATTAAAACAATTTTAATTATCCTGAGATCATCTCAAGAACAAATTTGATACATTAGACACTAATGACCGAAGACCAGAAGAGTTGTGGGATAACATCAATAACATCTTACATGAAGAAAGCAAAAGGTCATTAAGAAGACATGAAAGGAGGAAAAGACCAAAATGGATGTCAGAAGAGACTCTGGAACTTGCTCTCCAGAATCGAGATGCTAAAGCAAATAGAAGAAATGAGGAAGTAAAAACTAAACAGAAAATTTCAAAGGGGAGCTCAAGAAAACAAAGTATTACAATGAAAATGTGCAAATACCTGGGATTAGAAAACCAAAAGAGAACACTTCTCCAGCTGAAAGAACTGAAGAAAAAAATTCAAGCCGGGAGGTGAAGTATTGAAGGATTGTACAGGCAAAATCTATACAGGGTCACTATAAGTTACAACCGACTGGATGGCATTTAACAGTAACAACAACAACGGGCAAAATAATGAATGATGCAGAAAGCACCAAAAGAAGATGGAAGGTACACACATAGTCACTGTACCAAAAATAAATGGATGGTGTTTAGCCATTTCAAGAGCTAGCATATGAGTACTGAAGAAAGAAGTCCAAGGGCACTGAAGGCACTGGTAAACAAGGCTCTGGGAATTGATGGAACACAGATTGAAATCTCTCAAAAAGCTGAAGCAGCACTGGAGTCACTCACTCACTGATGACAAGAAATTTAGAAGACTTATAATACCTGGAGAAGTGACAGGAGGAGTCCTGCTGTGGTGCTGCAGGTTAATGCACTGGACTGCAAAGTCGGTCTGAACCACAAGGTCGGCAGTTCAAAATCACCAGCCACTCTTCAGGAACATTACATAGGGTCACTATGGGTCAGAACCGACTCAATGTCACTTAACAACAAAATGATAGAAAGCGAACCATATATGTGCCCATCCCAAAGAGAGGTAACTCAATGGAATGCGGAAATCACCAAACAATATCATTAACATCACATGCAAGTAAAATATGCTAAAGATATATTTTTAAATGGCAGCAACAGTATACTGACAGGGAACTATCAGAGGTTCAAGCTGGATTCAGATAAGGATGTGGAATGAGATAAATCATTGCTGACGTCAGATGGATCTTGGCTGAAAGCAGAGAATACCAAAAAGATGTTTACCTGTGCTTTATTGACTACACAAAGGCTTTTGACTGTGAATCATGATAAGCTATGGACAACGCTGTGGAGAACAAGTATTCCAGACACTAATTGTGATCATGAAGTACTGTATATAAACAAAGAACAGAACAGGGGAACACTGAATGGTTTAAAATTAGGAAAGGTGTGTGCCAGGGTTGTATTCTTTCACTATACCTATTCAATCTGTATACTGAGCAAATCATTTGAGAAGTTGGATTATATGAAGAAGAACATGGCATCAGGATTGGAGAAACGGCCTGTGATACACAGCCTGTGATATACAGATGATACAACCTTGCTTGCTGAAAGCAAAGAGGACTTAAAATACTTACTGATGAAGATCAAAGATGACAGCCTTCAGTATGGGTTATACCTCAATGTAAAGAAAACAAAAATCCTCACTACTGGGCCAATAAATAACATCATGGGAAATGGCGAAAAGAATGAAAATGTCAAACCTTTATTTTACATGGATCCATGACCAACATTCATGGAAGCAGCAGTTAAGAAGTCAAACGACATATTGCATTAGGCAAATCTGCACAAGACCTCTTTAAAGAGTTCAAGAGCAAAGATGTCAGTTTGAGGACTAAGGTGCACCTGACCCAAACCATGGGACCCAAACCATAACTTCATATGTATGTGAAAGTTGGACAGTGAATAAGGAACACCATAGAACTGATACATTTGAGTTACGGTATTAAAGAATATTAAAGGTACCATGTACTGCTAGAAGAACAAACAAATCTGTGTTGTAAGAAATACAAACAGAATACTCCGATCTCCTCTTTCATACTTTGGACATATTATCAGGAGGGACCAGTCCTTGGAGAAGGAAATCATGCTAGGTAAAATGGAGGATCGGCGAAGAAGGACAACCCCCAAGGAGATGGACTGGTACAGTGGCAGCAACAATGGGTTCAGGCTTAACGATGATTGTGAGGATGACACAGGACTGGTCACTAGTCGGAACCAACTCAAAGACACCTGTTGTTGTTTTAGGGGCCATCGAGTCGGTACCAAATCACAGTGACTCTTTGTGCAACAGAACGAAACACTGCCTGATCCTGGGCCAACCTCACAATTGCTGACACGCTTGAGCTCACTGATGCTGCCACTTTGCCAATTCATCTCACTGGGTGTCTTCTTTTTTTTCTCTGACCCTCCACCTTACCAAACATGATAGCCTTCTCCAGCGATCGGTCCCTCCTGACAATATGTCTGAAGTATGAGAGACAAGTTTGGCCATCCTGGTCTCCAAGGAGCACTCTGGCTGCACTTCTTCCAACACAGATATGTTTGTTCTTTTGGTAGCCCACGGCACTTTCAATATTCTCCTCCAACACCATAACTCAAAAACATCAACTCTTCTACAGTCTTCCTTATTCACTGTCCAGCTTTCACATGCATATGAAGTTATTGAAAATACCATGGCTTGGGTCAGGCACACTTTAGTCCTCAAGCTGACATCTTTGCTCTTTAACACTTTAAAAGATCTTGTGCAGCAGATTTGCCTAATGCAATATGTCATTTGATTTCCTGACTGCTGCTTCCATGAGTGTTGATAGTTGATCCAATAAGAATGAAGTCCTTGACAACTTCAATCTTATCTCCACTGATAACAATATAGTTTATTGGTCCAGTGGTGAGGATTTTTGTTTTCTTTACATTGAGATATAATCCGTATCAAAGGCTATGGTCTTTGATCTTCATCAGTAAGTATTTTAAGTCCTCTTCACTTTCAGCAAGCAAGGTTATATCATCTGCATAAAGCAGGCTGTTAATGAGTCTTCCTGGTTGAATAAGTATGGTGAAAGAACACAGCCCTGTCGCATTCTTAATTTTAAACCATTCAGTGTTTCCATGTTCTGTTTCAACAACAGCCATGTACAGATTCCTCATGAGCACAATTAAGAGTTCAGGAATACTCATACTTTGCAATGTTGTCCATAGTTTGTCATGGTCCACACAATTGAAAGCCTTTGCGTAGTCAATAAAGCATAGGTAAACATCTTTCTGATATTCTCTGCTTTCAGCCAAGATCCATTGGACATCAGCAATGATATTCCTCGTTCCATATCCTCTTCTGAAACTGGCTTAAAACCCTGAAAGTTCTCTGTTAATGTATGCTTGCAAGCATTTCTGTATCACCTTTAGTAAAACTTTACTTGCGTGGGATATTAAAGACATTGTCCGATGATTTCCACATTCCATTGGGTCACTTCTCTTTGGAATGGTCACAAATATGGATCTTTTCCAATCAGTTGGCCAGATAGTTGTCTTCCAAATTTCTTGGCATAGATGAGTGAGTACCTCCAGTGCTGCCTCACTTTCTTGAAAGATTTCAATTTTTAATCCATCAATTACTGGAGCTTTGTTCTTTGCCAACTCCTTCAATGCACGTAGTATCAATATATTGAAAGGTGGAATGACTGAATCACAGGGTAAATGTATGTTGAACTTAAACTGCCCATTTTCTAAAGTGTTTGCATCAAAGCATGAGAGTTCTGGTAACTTTATTTTTTTACTCACATTTGGTGGCATTTATTATTTGCCTCTTTTTGATGATTAAAGATGCTGAATACCTTCTCATGTTAATTCAAATATCTTCTTTTGAAGTGTATGTTCAAGTCCTTTGTTCATTTAAAACCTTGGGTTGTTAGTGTTCATGTTGTTCATTTGTAGGAATTTAAAAAATATATAGTGGATACACAAGTCCTTGTCAGATAAAAGTGCTGTGATTTTCTTCTTCTGTGGCTGGTGGTGGTGGTTATGTGCTGTGTATTAGGTTCTGACTAACAGCGAACCCATCATATAGGGTTTCCAAGGCTGTAAATCATTACGGGAACAGAAATCTCATTTTTCTCACATGGATTGGATGGTAGATTTGAACTGTCAACCCAGTTAGCACTCTAGCTCCTAATCTACTACACTACCAGGGATCCTTGGTCTGTGACGACTCATTTTCGTAATGGTATCTGTTGATTAGCATTCTTTTAAAATTATAACAAAGTTTAATTTTGTTTCTTTTATGGTTATTACTTTTTGTGTCCCATCCAAGAAATCTTTGCCTACTCCAAGGTTGTGAAGATATTCTCCTGTTTCAATGAAGGACCATACACAGAAAAAATAACAGTGAAAATGTGTAAGGCACATTAAGAATAAATTAGGGATAATGCACTAGAGAGCAAGTTTGATTTGAACCACATGGTTGGAGGTTCAAATTCACCAGCCGCTCCTCAGAAACCCTACAGAGAGTCACTGAGTCGGAACTAACTTGATGGTCCTTAACAACAAGTGATAAACATAAGCTAGGAAGTGACTGTTGAGTCCAGTTTGACCCATGTGACACAGTAGAATTGTCAATCAGGTTTTCTAGGGTATAATCTTTATGGAAGAATCCTATTGTGGTGATGTAGGATAAGCACTGAACTTCAAGCTCAGTTTGAAGTGAAAGGTTGGCAGTTCCAATTCACCAGCTGCTCCTTGGGAACGCTATATAGCTTTGCTATAAGTGGGAACTGACGTGATGGCACTTTAACAACAACTATGTTTATGGGAGCAGAATGTCAGATCTTTCTCCCATAAGGCCACTGAGTGGGTTCAAACTGCCAAACTTTGGACTGATATCTAAGGACGTTACCATTGTACCACCAGGGTGGGTATATGCCGTGGAGTTGGCGCCAACTCAGAGCAACCCTGTATAGGGTTTCCAAGGGTATAAATCTTTACAGGCGCAGAAAGCCTCATCTTTCTCTCATGAACAGCTGGTAGATTTGAACTGCTGACCTTGTGGTTCTCAGCCCAACTCATAACCTACTACACTACCAGGGCTCTTTCCAATGCTCCTTAGGAGGCTGTTATCTAACCCAAAAATGAAGTTGATTAGTCGTGTACCTCAAGAAGAAAGGATGAATAAGGGTCACATGTAGAAGAAAAAAGATGTCATTTTGGTGAATAACTGAATATGGTGTACGAAAGAAGATACTTTAAATTAATTTGAAGAACTTAAGCCTAAATGAGTCAGAGAATGGTGAAAGTAGCTTCTACTGTGGATGGTTAATATAAGAAAACAGTAAGAAGACTAGTATTATACATTTTAATCTAATGTGATACTGCTGACAGGATAAATAAACTTGAAAAGTGCCAACATGAACTAAGGCTATAGATTTGAGAATCAGCACAGCACACTGCTTCCCAACATCCACATACCAGCATCATCACCTGGGAACTTGTTGGAATTGATACTTCTCAGGTCCCTACAATGTGCATTTTGAACTAAGAGTACAGATTTGAGAACTGATTGTCCGATAAACAGTGAGTGAGAATTGAAGGCCCAAACTCAGAAGGCAAGTGAAAGCAGTCAACAGAGTCACTCAGTGAGTAATCACTAGGGGAGAGTAATGGCAGCAAGAAAACAGACCGTCTGAGTGTCCAAGCCCACTTTATTCCAAGACACACAGTATGGAAGCCCTCTTTCATCCATTATAGACCTCTCCCCACAAAAAAAAACTATGGGGGGGGGGTCATAGAAGCATATTATTCATGATACATTTTTTATACTAGCTCTTTTTAACTAAGAGAAATTTGCAAACAAAGTGATAAAATTCTCCTATATAAACCACATTTCTGTTCAAGGGAAAGAAGAAATCAACTGTCAGGCATTATACATATGCTTTTGTTGTTGTGTTGTTAGGTGCCATCAAATTGGTACCAACTCATAGCGACCCTATGCACAACAGAATGAAACACTGCACGGTCCTGTGCCAACCTCACAATCCTTGCTACACCTGAGCCCATCACTGCTGCCACTGTGCCAATCCATCTAGTTGGGGGTCTTCCTCTTTTTCTCCGACCCTCCACTTCACTAAACATCATGTCCTTTTCCAGGGACTGCTCCCTCCGGACAATATATCTGAAGTATGAGAGACAAAGTTTGGCCATTTTGGCTTCCAGGGAGCGTTTTGGCTGTACTTCTTCCAACACAAATTATAATGACATATATACGTTCCTTTAATACTTACAATAATGCTTTGAGACAGATGTGACTTTATCTACAGCGATGGACACAGGATTTAAAAGCCAACTTGGTTCAAATTCCTTTTCTATTCTTATCAAGCTATCTACCTATGTTTAAAACTTTAGTGTATTGAACTACATTTTTCAAATTATATTTATTCACTTTATGTACCCAGAAGTTTGCATAACTTTTTGCCTGTAAGTGACAATTAAGAGTATATAAACTTGTTCAAGCAAGAAGGAAAGAAATGGGCTATTGTGTGAGAGACAAATAAGAGTCAAAACGACTTTGTAGTTTTCAGGTTATTTTTTCCCTTTAAGGTTAGAGAAATAACAACTCTTAGGGAGGAAAAACTGATGATACAGGAGAGATAGAGAGAAAAACTGCTAGAATACATCCTTCAGTAGCGGAATGAGGACATAACAACATAGAAAAGTGGAGAGCATCTTTGGCTAAAAGAATACAGATTAGGGGTCAGCCACATGTTTTTGTATGGCCAGCTATGAAAGAATGATTTTTATATTTTAAAAAAAATTAAAAGTAATTATTTTGTGACACAAGAAAATTACATGAAACTCAAATTTCAGTGGCCATGAAGTCTTAGGGGAGTCCTGGTGTGGCACTGTGGATTAATGCGCTGGAACACAAAGTCAGTTTGAACCACAAGGGTCAAACTCACCAACAGCTCCTTGGAAACCCTATACAGGGTCACTATGGATTGGAACCGACTTGACGGTGCTTAACAACAATGTTTTAGGGAGTGCAGTGGCTCTGTAAGATAAACACTGGACTTGAATCACGAGGTTGGAGGTTTGAGCCCACTAGCCACAAAGATTTACAGCCTTGGAAATCCTATACAGAGTCACTGTGAGACGGAATCGACTTCACAGCACTTAATAACAACAATAAAGTGTTGGGCCCATTCGTTTAAGTACTGTCTTGGCTACTTTCATAAAACAATGGGAAACTAAAAATGTTTACTTCCTGATCTTTCAGAAAAAGGTCTGATGACACCTGTTATAGACTATGCTCTAAACCCTAGATTTACCTAACTAGAACAGACTGGCTTCCAGGGGTGCAGCTATTTATATTAGTGAAGGCTAAAAGTCAGTATTGGAGTCAGTAGGGGGTAAACTCAACTGATTCTCATGGAATTAAAATTTTTATGAAACAGAAACACATGAAACAAATAGGCAAGATTATATAGCTTTCAATAAGTGGTCTGCAGAAAATAAACAAGATGCTGTGACAGAAAACAGAAGGAAGTCTGGAGATGACTTTAGACAGGAGAGTCAGTCAAGGAGTTTCTGAGGTCACAAGGAGCCAACAACAGTAAAAAAAAAAAAAAAAGGGGGGGTGGTCAACAGACTGCAGACAATGAAATCTTCAATTTCCACAGATAGAGAACAGATCGAACTGGAGAAATGTATACACTGTAAACAGCTCACACATAGAACATGTTCCCGGATGAATTTTCCAATGGTATTTTTACTACAAAGTACACACAGTGTAATTATATAATAGGTCCAAATGGTTAAGGAACAAAATACAAATTAAAAAAAAAACAAACAAAAAAAAACACACAACAAAAAACCACTGTATAATTACTTAATTACCCGAGAGATAGGAATGGTTCCAGGAAACCATTTCTGCTTATCAGGTACTTACAGTAACATTTTTTTTTTTTTTAAATGGGGAAAAATATTTCACACAATGTAAGTTTTGTAGGATACTAGCAAATGTTACCCTGACAAAGAAAGTGTAAACAGTAGGTATTTCTTAATTGCTTAAAATAATTAAGCTTTTCCTACTTTTTTATTCTATGAATATATTACAACAATTAAATATCACAAGTGATGTTTAAAAGATAAATACTAGAAACGATCGAATGTTCTTTGGTTGTAATTCATGTATAGCTAATGTAACATAGCATGGCTAGCTGAATTTTGACAAATTACAAGGTATGAACTTTGGGAAAGAGTTGGTGTCATTTGGTCCTTAACTCTAAATTCGTTTCTGGCATACGTATACTAGTATAAACTATTTAAAATATGACATTGTCCATCCTGTAGGTTGTCTACGCTGTTTGTTCCATGCCTTAAAACAATTAATTGTTTTATTATCTTGTTTCTATGGTATAACAACAACTTTCTACTTAAAATTTAAGCAGGATGAAACATTTCAAAACAAAACGTCCAGCAATCTTTTAAGATATTTATAATCCAATTATGTAATTTTTACTTCTTCCCCTGGGGTGGGGGGGAAGATAATTCATAGCCTTCTCAACCATTTGAAAAGCCAGAAACAGGTCTCGGGAAACATAAGGTAAAATTCAATGTAATGATTCATAGTGTCTCTAATAGAAAGATTCAGCAGTTCTCAATCGAGACCTTTATTCCTTCTCTGAATAAATGATGCCTGAAATTTTTATTCTTGTTCTAATGGAATTTCAATGGCCTTCACTGCAAATCTACTGGAAATTTTTGCATATTAAGTGGAAAAAATTAAATGATGTTAACCACATTTTAATGTGATTAAGGCTGACAGGGTCATTATTTCTGCTAATCACTCAGTTTAAAAAGCTCAAACAAAACTTTATAACAGACAAGGTTTTTAATTTTCTGTATATCTTGTTGGGGGAAAAAAACTATTGAAAGGGGGAGAAAAATACAAAACCATAATATAGTCTTTGACAAAAACCAATGAGTAGTTCCTACAATTTGCAGATGGGTTTCATTATACTTAATCTGGTGATGTAAAAACAAAAATTCAAAACAATCTTAATACTGCACATGCTCCTCTGATTTCTTTCCTTTTAAACACGAAGAGGGTAAGAGAATGCACTTTGTAGAATTTTGAGTTCTGTGTTTCCTATTTGCTGCTAAATGGAAACAAATATCATTTTTTACTTTAGATCTTACAGCAAACTAAAAACAGAATTAACGCATAATACTGCCTCAAACAGTTCTTCAGTGTTGTTTTTCAGATTAATTCTATGCCATGTAACTACAAATATTTCAAATATATTAGGGTAAAGTACAAATATTCATTGACAAAATGCTCCAGTAAAGGGTAACCCTAATGAGAAGAATCAGGAGTCCAGTGATTAGTAGGACTTATAGGGAATTTGTCTTTTTAACCCATATGGTTTTCTAATAAGGATTTTATTGTGTTTCACCGTAATTGTATACAAGAAACTTGATACTAATTAGTAAGTTAAGATTGCAGGTATATTTGATGTAATTTTGGCATTTTATTTGTAAAGAACTATTTTTTAAAGCACACCATTATCATCTTGAAGCAAAAATGAGTAGGAATTTAGTCTCAAAGACTTAATCAGTATTTTCTCAAACTTTCTGAGCATTTCAATATTATCCTACATATATATACCACCCCCAAAAAAGGCCATCTAGGGACACAACAGATATAACTATATAAAAATGAATTTTAAAAATACCTCTCTGCTTCTTTTTGTTGGCTGTCAACTGCTTTACTGATTGATGCTGGTTGTTGAAAATTCTATCTTCTGGTGACTAAAACAGTGACTTCTAGACACAGTTGAGGACTGAAATTCATTTTGACATGTGAAGGTCATATGACTATTCCTAATCTAGTAGTTATAGTTATTACAGAAACAAAACTTAATTAGCTTTTAGAAAAATAAGACAAGAAAATGATTTTTTAAAAAAGAAACACACACCTGAAGTTCAGGTAGTCTAATTTGTATTGATTCACCCCAATCTTGTAAACTTAAACCAAATTGAATGACTAAAAAGAAAAGATTTCCTACATAAAAGAAGGCTAAGTAAATATTTTTTACATTGTCATTTTCTAACACTGGCTGCAGCTCTGATCATTGCAAACAATACTCAAACTAACAATTATAAAACTTAGCTACAGGTGCAGTACCTTTATCCCAAACTGATCATCCTTTTCATAGTAAATGCCTCAATTGCATGCAAATAGATAAATGAGTTTACCTCACTGATCACAATCTAAGCAGTTAACAAAAGCAGAGCACCTGGTCATAAACAAGTTCTTTGAAATGCAATTTTGTACTGAAGTTTGAGAAATTGCTGTTCGGCTGTCATATTAAAAATCATAACCAAACTACTTTTCAGGCTTTTATGAAGAGAGGATCATAGCCTACAGTATACTATAAAATATAAGGAAGAGAAGCTCAATATTAATGCTGCATTGTAGCCACAAAGCTTGATGTCTGTAGAAAGAAGAATTAATGTTGTTGGGCCTAAAATTTTTTTTTTAGTGTGATGCTATGCACTGGTGCATCAACTAATAACCCTCCAGAATTTCTGTGCTCATCTAAAAAGAGTCCCTGCTGAATGTTCTAATGCATCTTATTGTGAATCTTCAGCAAATAAAACTTCATGTATGAGCTCATGATGTGCTTTGCTGCTGGAAAGTCACAGACTCTGTGGGAAGCTCTTTATCTTCCCAGCAGTCAGTTCTCTGAGAACATCAGTGCAGCTACTGTAGTTACCTGTAGATTACTTGTATTTTCTCACATCTGTGTCCAGCAATCTAAACCATGATGATAAAGGGTCATTAGGTTTTGAGTGAGGAAGGGGATGGACTAGACAATTTGCTCTGATAAGCTCCTTGTTGGGAGCTCCAGTTTAGAATGTGAAATGTTGGATATGTACAGTTTTACACTAAAAGGAATAAAGACTTCCCCCTTGTCTGCACTAACAATTAAAAATGATCTGGTTTAACATCTCACAATAGTCTACTGATTCACATCTTATTGGGGGAATTTATAATTAAAAGTATTTAAGAGAAATAATTTTCTTCTTGTAAAATGGATGTCCACGCTCTATTAGCCACAGAGAATTCAGGTACAATTACTAAGATAACTGCTGTTTGGAGCCCAGCAAAGCAATTTCCCACAGTGGGACTTACAGTTCAATTTACCAGTTGGGCAAATATTTTGTGCTCTGTAGTGGCCTAGAGAGTTAAAAGCTATAGGTAACATTCGAGCAGTGTTATACTTGGAGAAAAGTTTCTGCAACCTGAATAGGTGGTTTAAATTTCAAAGCGAAGTATCCTAAAAAAACATTTCTCCAAATTAATATAATTTTTTAAATTAACTCAAAATACTGACATCTTGACATCTATCTCTTGCTCCAAAGTAGTAGTAGTTGTTGTTAAGTGCCAATAAGTCAGTTTTGACTCATAGTGGCCCTATATAAAGTTTCCCAGGAGCACCTGTTGGTTTTGAACCACTGACTTTGTGGTTAGCAATCAGTGCTTATCCTACAGTGCCATACCAGGACTCCAAAGTGTTGTTGCTGTAGTTAAGTGCTGTCAAGTTGGTTCCGACCCATAGCAACCCTGTATAGGGTTTTCCAAGGAGCGGTTGGTAAGCTTGAACTACCGACTTTGCAGTTCCAACCAACTGTGCAGTCCAGCGCATTTATTCACAGCGCCACATGAACTCAACACTATAGTTTATATCCATATTTGTGTTGGCTCCTACATCATTCTGAGAACTACATTTTTTCCAGTAATCAGCTGACAGTTGTCGTTAAGCGCCATTAAGTCGATTCCAACTCATAGCAACACTGTATACAGTTTCTGAGGAGTGGCTGGTGGGTTTAAATCGCTGACCTTGAGGTTAGCAGTCCAGTGTTTACTCTATAACACCACACCAGGACTCCAATCAGCTAATTTGTTGTTCTTGCTAAGTGCCAAGAAGTTGGTTCTGATTCATAGCAACCCTGCATAGGGTTCTCAAGGAGTGATTCTGGGTTGGAACTGTCGACCTTATGGTTAGTAGTCCAGTGCTTATTCTACAATGCCACAGTAGGACTTCAATCAGTTGACAGTATATATTATATTCTTGATTAGATTCAAGAATGGGAATACTAATTACACCATTTCAAATGGCTTAGTTTACTTGTGTCAGGTTATAGAAATATAAAAAAGAAAATGGGGTTATTTTTTGGCATTCTTCAGATCTTATGTGGCACATCATACAGTCAGATGAAAAGGAGACAGCTTTTAGTTAGTGAAAGACAACAAAAGCTTGGACAATGCTCTTTAAATTGGTATCAATAAATTCACATCTTTATTTAGGTATGTTTCATTCAGTGCAGTATTTTACCTATAAGGGAAAATTTTATGAGAAAAGAGAAAAATTGGAGCAAATAAAATTCTGTCCCACCTCCTAGAACTATTTTAAAATAGGAAAGGCATATAAATAAATACATATAATATTTTTAAAAGAAACATCAAGTAAGTGATTTTTTTTGGGGTGTGTGTGTAATAGTTTAAAAACAGTATTCATTTGGAGCATTTGAAGGCTTTCCAGTGTTGTTAGTGAATAGGAATAAAAATAATAAAATTCAAAGCTGTTTGCTGGCACTAGACACAAGTAAGCAATATTTTTCAATAGATGAAAGCTAAAGTAAGCATTTAAAAACTCCTGGTCTTTCTTTCAAATACATGAATTGTCTAAAATTCTCTTATGAAAGTCTGTAGAATGGAAGGTATGCCACTGTATAACCAATGTACAGACATATCTTAGAATAAAAAATATTGTAAAATATAACATCTTGGGAACTAACATATAACACCCTATGGCAATACGAGAACACAAATCCATAATAATTATGCATACACCAGCCACCGTAAACCTAAATCATTTCTGAAGACCTAAATGTGTCAAGAACTTTGACAATTATGACTGGAGCCAGGAAACTGTAGCAGTGCAGAATTTCTTATGAATTTCTCCAGTTACTTTTTGTAAATGCTGTCTTGGATGACAGCTTAATGTGTACCACATGCAATATTTATTCTTCTTCAGTGTCAGACTGTCTAGCCATCCAAGGGAATACAAAGAATGTCACTTATTAGGATAAAAGCACAAGGAAGGTAATCAAGGACATATGTAACATCAGCCAATCATGCCCTATTTCAACATCTTATTCCATTCATAACAGTTCAACAATTATTTGCTTACTGATAACTTGCTTTCAGGCTGTTTGTGTTCACCATAATGGTGGTTTGCATTTATTTTGCTCTTTAGAATTGGACACTTGCTGTGCCATATGTGTTTGTCAAAACTTTCTATCTTCTGTCAGAAATGGCTTAGCATATCAAATAATTTCTATTTGTCAGAAACTACTAATACAGCAATCAGTAACCCTTGATGTCAATAGGGCACGAAAATAACTGTAAAGCTGAAGATGCACAACTTAAACATTTCACAGCAAAAAATTCTATAAATGATACATACTAAGAAAGCAGTTCTTATTAGCGAACGCACACTTGCATACTTTGCCCAGCATCTGGGTAAGAATGATAGGCACTGCTTTTTCTTTTGTTTACATTTTCCAAGATTATGCAATTGACAGAACTTCCTAATCTAATCTGATGTTCTTTAAACTATCTACCCAAAATGTACTAGTGATAGCAAGTTGGTTGCTGTTGTGAAGTGCCGTTGAGTCAGTTTCGACCCATAGCGACCCTGTATAGGGTTTCCAAGGAACAGCTGGTGACCTTGAGCCGCCAACCTTGCAGTTCAAATGGCTTTGCAGTCTGGAGCATTAGCCCACAGTGTCACACCTGGTAGGAGAAGTCATATTAAAATATATATTTGGTCGTCCATACACATTTCACTTAATAACAGATCGAAAATAATGTCCCATAACACACCATAATCAGGGATTGTGCAACTGTAGAAACATAATTACTTAATCATACTTAATCAGAAAACCTGAGCCAGATATGGCTTTAACAATGTATCCTGATAACATTTAAAAGCTTTTAAGATTACTGACTATTATGTTGAGGTCTGAATGTTTCAATGTTTAAACTGTTTTTTGAGAGGTAACAAATAGCTGAGAGTCTCCCTTTTGGTCTTTTTCTTTTCCTTTTTTGTCTTTATGTCAGATTTGGCCTGAAGTAGATGTAATAAGTTCTTAGCCATAGAAATATACCATGCAAAACATTCTACATAATTTCACAAAATAAGACACAGGAAAAACAGTTTAAAAAAAAAAAATAAAAAAGAAAACATTGCCACAGATTTTTCTTTTCCTGACTAGATCTAAGAAATGTCTTCCAAACCACTGGTTTCCTTAGTTGTATGATAAGTATTAAAACGTAACTGCAGATTTTAAAAAGAAGCACATTGGACTGGGGAAAGATCCATTTTGATAGGGTTGGGCAGGTGTGATGCCACTATTCATAATTAACGCAAGGAGAAACACAAGGTTTCCTAAGTATTGCTGTTCCTTTTAAAAGTTTTGAGCTTTCAAAAATGACGTAAAAGCCCTCTAAAAGTGAGTTTTGGGGCATAAATATTTTAAAACAAATTTCTAATGGAATCCCAAATTAAAAACATTATCTGGGGACTAGAGGCAGGAAAGAGGAAACAAAAATGTAATGAGAAGCAGAGAAAATGCATACACAGAGTAAAATTCAGAAGACAGGACATTACATTGCAAAAAAAAAAAAAAACCCATATATTTAGGAGAAATAGAAGAAAATACGCAATTGTTATTCTTTAGTTCTTGAAAGAGGTTCAATAAATGTTTTAAAAACTTTTCACTCAAATTCATGAGAAAAGTATACATTTTATTGCAAGTGCAAAAAAAAGAATTTTCTAGTGAAAATTACACAAAAACCTAGACTGGGTGGAGAACAAACATATTTGCAATGTTTTATATAAGTAGGACTAAAGAGAGTTAAGAGAATTTATTGAGAACAGTCATCTCTCAGTGTCCGAGCGCAACTGGTTCCAGGATTCCCCTCCAAGGATACCAATATCTGAGGAAGCTCACGTCCCTTATGTAAAATGTCGAGTATCTGCATATAACCTAGCAATTCCTCCCGTATACTTTAAATCATCTCTAGGTTATTTATACCTAATACAATGTAAATGCTGTATAAATAGTACTTTATGCTCCTTAACACCCCTTGAAGGATTGCTTTGTCCATTTAATTGTTTTTAGGACACATTTCCCCCCCCCCCCAAATATTTTCGATAGATGGTTGATTGGGACCACAGAACCCACGGAGACAAAGGGTCAATTATAATTATTAATTGCCAGACCATGGAGCCTTGGTGTGGTGCTATAGGATAAGCACTGGACTGGCAACTGAAAAGTAGGCAGTTCAAATCCACCAGTCGCTCTTAGAAACTCTATATAGGGATGCTATGAGTCAGAACCACCTGGATGGCACACAACAACAACAACAATCTATGTATACATAAGGGGCAAATGGTATTGAGTGGTAGAATTCTCATCTTCATGAGAGAGACCTTAGTTAACTCACACTCAATGTCCTCTCCCATCAGTGGAGGCTTGTATGTTGCTACGATGCTAAACAGGTTTCAGCAGAGCTTCTAGACTAAAACCAAACCAAAACTCAAATCCACTGCCATCTAGTCAATTGACTCATATTGACCCTGTATATGGTTTCCAATGCCATAGACCTTTATGGCAGCAGAAAGACTCATCATTCTCTTGCAGAGTAATTGGTGAGTTTCAATTGCCAACCTTGAGATTAGCAGTCCATCCAGTACTTATCCTACAGTGCCACCAGGGCTACTTAGACTAAGACAGACTAGGAAAACAGCCTAGTGATTTCCTGAAAATCAACCAATGAAAACTCTGTGGATCACAAAAGTCTGACCTATAACCAATCATGGTTCAGGACCAGGCAATACTTCATTCAATTGTGCATGGGGTCACTGTGATTTTTGGACCCACTTGATGGCAGCTAAAAACAACATTTATATGCATACAAATACATATCTCAAACAATTATAAGCGTTAAAGAAAATTCTACTTCAAGTTAAATGGCTTTCTATCAATGAATAAGTTCACTTAATATATGAAAAAAATATTTTATTTAATTCTAAGAAAAAGTTATTTGACAGGTACAACACCAAAATAAGGAAGCCAAGCTATAAAAAGGCTTTTAAACTTCACTTTGAGCCTCTGATGCTCTTCAGTAAATCTGCTTCCCAAGACTGTAATAAGCAGTAAACTACATGAAAGAACATATGTAAGTATCCGAAGCCAAGTCCAGCATGTAACAGGTGCACCACAAATGGCAGTCATTATTTCTGATCTGAATGTGTGTGAACGTATATATCCAGTAACCAGTTGTCATCTAGTCAATTTTGACTCACGGTAACTCCACATATTTTAGAGTAGGAGTAGGAAGAACTGAGCTCCACAGGGTTTTCAATGGCTGCCATCTTTCAGAAGTAGATTCCCAGTCCTTTCTTTCAAGCCTCTGGAATTCAAAGCTCTGTGAATTGAAACCTGTAACTTTTCAGTCAGTTCTTAATCACTGGTTCTACCCAAGGACTCTACAGATAGATATATACAAGACCAGAGAATTTTCCTACAAACTTTTTGAAGCCCTTTTGAATATGGAGCCTTAGTGGCACAGTGTTGAAAGATGCAGCTGAAAACAAAAAGTCAGCATTTCTAACCCACTAGCCACATGTGCCGTCTGCTTTCATAAAGATTACTGACTTGGAAACTCAATGGGGAGTTCGACAGAGTCCTTACAGGGTTGCTAGGAGTCTGAATCTAATTGACAGCAATGAGTTTATGGCGCTGTAGGACAAAAGAATAGGTAGTCCACTTCTGAGTGATTAGCTCCTGAAAACCTTATGAGTTACAGCAAAATAATATCTGATAAAGTGTCAGAAGATGAGCCCCCCGCCCCTGGTTGGAATGCACTCAAAATACAACTGGGGAAGAGTTGCCTCCTCAAAGTAGAGCTGGCCTTAATGACAGGATGGAGCAAAATTTCATTTTGCTGATGTTGAATTTGTTCAATGCAAAATGAGAAAACCAGCTACAAACATCCATAATAATCAAAAGGTAAAAAGTATGAAATATGAATCTAGTAAAACTAGAAATTGTCAACAATGCAATGGAATGCATAAAGATCAACATCCTAGGCATTAGTGAGCTAAAATGGACAGGTATTTGCTATTGTGAATGACAATGACAAACTGAAGAGGAATGGTGGTGTATTCATTGACAAAAAGAACATTGCAGATCTATCTTGAATTACAATGCTCTCTGTGATAGAATAATATCTACATGCCTACAAGGAAAATCAGTCAATACAACTATTATTCAAACTTAGGCACCAACCACCACCAAAGACAGTGATGAAGAAATTCAAGAATTCTACCAGTTTCTTCGTAATCCTAGAATGTTGTTGTAGGATAACCGCTAACCACAAGGTTATTGGTTCAAACCTACGAGCCATCCTTGAAAGCCCTATACAGGGTTGGTACGAGTCGGAAGCAATTCAACAGCACTTAACAACAACAACAACCAATTTCTTCAGTCTGAAAATGATCAAACATACAATCAAAATGCAATGATAATTACTGACAACTGGAATGTAAAAGTTGGAAATAAAGAGGAGAGACTGGTAGTTGGAAAATATGGCCTTGGTGATAGCAACAACCTTGGAGATCTCATGATAGACTTTGGCAAGACCAGTCAAAAGAGCTTAAAATATAATTGATAAAGATGAAAGACTGTACAGCCTTCAGTATGGATTGCACCTCAATGCAAAGAAAACAAAAATTTCACAGCTGAACCAATAAATACATCAGGATAAACAGAGGAAAGATTGAAGTTGTGAAAGACTTCATTTTGCTTGCATCCCCCCTATCAACACTCATGGAAGCAGTAGTGAAGAAATCCAATGATGTATTGTAACAGGCAAACTGCTGCAAAAGACCTCTTTAAAGTGTTAAAGAGCAAAGATGTCAGTTTGAGAAGAAAGGTGTACCTGACCCAAGCCACAGTATTTTCAATAACCTCATATGTATGTGAAAGTAAGACAATGGAAGACAGAGAGTAAAAGAATCAATGCATTGAATCATGGTGTTGGTGAACAATAGTGAAAGTAATACAGACTGCCAAAAGAACAAACAAGTCCATCTTAGAAGAAATACAGCCAGACTGCTCCTTAGAGGCAGATGGCAAGACTTTGTCTCTTGTACTTTGGACATGTTGTTAGCAGAGACCAGTACCTGGAGAGGACATCATGATTAGTAAAGTGGAGGGTCAGTGAAAATTAGGAAGATTCCCCAAGGAGATGGATTGACACAGTGGCAGCAACAATGGGCTTATATATAACAATTGTGAGTATGGTGCAAGACCAAGCAGTGTTTTGTTCTGTTATGCATAGGGTCTCTATGAATCAGAATTAATTTGCCAGCACCTAAAAACAACAACGACTTCTTCATTGCAAATAACCTTTTTCAACAACCTAAACAGTTACTACTACACATGTGGATCTTGCCATATGGAATACAGAGGAGTCAAACTGACTACATCTGTGGGAACGGAAGATGGAGAAGCTCTCAGTATCACCAGCCAAAATACAGCCAGGACAAACTATGGCATAGACCCTCAACTGTTCATATACAAGCTAAAGCAGAAGCTGAAGAAAATTAAAACAATCCACGAGAATCAAAATATGGTCTTGAGGATATCCCACCAGAATTAGAGACCATCTCAAAAACAGATTTGATGCATTAGACACTAATGACTGAAGACCAGAAAAGTTGTGAGATGACATCACGAACATAATACATGAAAAAAGCAAAGGGTCATTAAAAAGATACTAAAAGAAAGAAAAGACCAACGTGGATGTCAGAAGAGACTCTGAAACTTGCTCTTGAATGTAGAGAAGCCAAAGTAACTGGAAGAAATGATGCAATAAAATAGTTGAACAGAAAATATCAAAGGACAGCTTGAGAAGACAAAGTAAAATATTACATTGAAATGTGCAAAGATCTGGAATAAGAAAACCAAAATGAGAGAAAATGCTCAGCATTTCTCAAGCTGAAAGAGCTGAGGAAAAAAATTCAAGCCCTGGGTTTCAATACTAAAGAATTCTATGGGCAAAACAGTGAATGTTGCAGGAAGCATCAAAAGAAGATGGATGAAGGAATACACAAAGTTACTGTACCAAAGAGAACTGGACGATGTTCAACCATTTCAGGAGATAGCATATGATCCTAAACCAATGATTAAAGGACTAAGTCCAAGCTACGCTGAAAGGAAGACTTTAGCAAAAAACAAGACTGCAAGATTGTTGGAATACCAACTGAAATATTTCAACAAAACAATGTGGCACTGGAAGTACCAACTCGTCTATGCCAAGAAATTTGGAAGACAGCTACCTTACCAAACGACTGGAAGAGATCTGTATTTGTGCCCATTCCAACAAAAGGTGAACCAACAGAATGCGGAAACTATCAAATAATATCACTAATATAATACAAGAAAAATTTCCCTAAAGATAATTTCAAAAATAAATCAGCATACCAACAGGGAGCTACCAGAAATTCAAACAGGATTTAGAAGACTCTGAAGAGGACATAGAATGAGGGACATCATTGCTGACATCAGATAATACTTGGCTGAAAGCAGAGAATATCAGAAAGTTGTTTACTGATGCTTTATTGACTGTTATTGTTGTGGTGTACCATCAAGTTAGTTATGACTCACTGTCACCCTACAGAGGGTTTCCAAGAGTGGCTGGTGGGTTTGAACTGCCGACCTTCTGGTTAGTAGCCCCATACTTACCCTACAGTACCACACCAGGGCTGTCTTTATTGGCTATGCCAAGGCATTAAACTGTACAGATAATAACAAACTATGGATAACACTGTGAAGAATTGGGAGTTCTAGAACACTGGCTTAGCTTTTCGAGCCAAAAGATATACATAACTAGGTATATGTATTATTGTTGTTGCTTAGTACTGTCAAGTCAGTCCCCACCCATAGTGACCCTGTATAGGGTTTCCGAGGAGCAGCTGGTGAGCTTGAACCACCGACCTTGCAGTTCAAATGGCTTTGCAGTCTGGCACATTAACCTACAGTGCCACACCAGGACTCCAGGTATATATATGGTGGTGGTTACGTGCTGTGGAGTCGGTCCCAACTCATAGTGACCTTGTACAGGGTTTCCGAAGCTGTAAATCTTTACGGGAGCAAAAAGCCTCATCTTTCTCCCATAGAACAGATGGTAGTTTCGAACTGCTGACCCTGAGTTTTGCAGCCCGATTCGTAGCCATTACACTACCAGAGCTCCTTAAGTATATGTACAGGTATCTTAAAATATGTCATTTATTGTTGAGCTCCTGCTGTGTACCTTGCTGTTGTTAGTGCCATCGAGGCAGTTATGACTCACAGGGACCCTGTAAAGGGTTTCCACAAATGGTTGATGAGCTTAAACTGCTGACCTTGCAGTTCAAACCAACCATGCAGTCCAGTGCATTAACACACAATATATGCATACAAATATATATTATACATACAAATATATATATGTATGCATACAAATACATATATATACACACACACACATATATATTGTTAAGTGCCATCGAGTTGGTTCCGACTCACAGCAAACCTGTATAGGGTTTCCAGAGAGCGGCTGGTGAGCTTCAACTGCCAACCTTGCGGTTCAAACCGACCTTGAGGTCGAGTGCTTATCTTACACACACACACAAATATATAAATATATGTTCGTATCTAAAATGTTCTTTCCATTGTATTATATTGACATGTACCAATAAAATAACGAAGATATTGTACAAATAATCCACTTGTACTTCATTTAATAAAGGAGATACATTTGTGTGCACGCACACACACATTTCTCCCAAAAAGCTTTCAAAAACAAACCCAAATTACCGCAAATGCAAAGAAACAGAACAAATCACAATGTGGTTAAAAACAAACACACAGAGCAATCAGAGTTTATATTTTGAAAAAATGATGGCTAACACATATCTTCTATGTAAAAATATATAAATTATTGTATTAATTGTTCCTACAATGCACTATTAAATTGTTACAAGTTTGGAAAATAGTTTTCAGAGAAATCATGAAAATAAAGATGCAATTCTAAATGGAAATTTTATATTACTTTCAGTTGGCATTCTCTAATAAGGTTATGATGAATTTGTAGTCTGGAATTTTATAGTGCATGAACTAACAACCAAGCCAGATCTAAATGAAATTTATAGTAATAGGAAGCATGGCTTGAATTTGGCATATTTATCAGGCCTTAACTATCTTCCTAGCATGATAAAGATCTCAACTGAGAGAGTATAAGGAACTCTGGAGATATGTATTACTTAGGTTCAAATTTTAGCATCTGACTGGCTATGTAACCTTGGTTAAATTCCTTAATCTCTCTATACTGCTTTCCCTTCTTTAAAATGAGTATAATATGGTACCCTACTTTTTAAGAGTGTCAGGAGTCTTCAATTCTACTGGCATTAATGATTACATGTTGACTAAAGATGACTATTACTAATACATGAACACTTCAGGTATTCAGAATTATCTACATTTATTCTATTTAATGATATTCTCATTTGCCTGTGCATTCTCACATCAATTCTTTCATCCCAGTTGTTTTGTTAAAAGTCATTGAGTCAATTCTGACTCATAGCAACCCTGTATAGGGTTTCCAAAGAGCAGCTGGTGGGTATGAAGTACCAACCTGTGGTTTATAGTCCAGTGCTGATCCTGCAGTGCCACACCAGGACTCCCTCATCCTAGTAGTGAAGAATTATTCTTACTAATACTTAAAAACAAATCAAAAGACGTGATTTCTGTAGTCTTTTGGGTTCTGTTTTGTAGCAATACTTTAGACTTGGCAAGCTGATACAATTCTTAATTTTGGTTTCAACAAGAGTCGCTTATCCTATGAAAAGCACACATTTATCTTGAGAGTTATTTCTTTTTATTAACTATAACTCAGTATTTGATGGAAAAACATCTTCTGGGCTAAGAGGTTGCTCCTTTTAAGTGCCATTGAGTTGGTTATAAGCCACTGAGTTGGTTTTGTTGTTGTTGTTAAGTGCCTTCGAGTCGGTTCCGACCCATAGCGACCCTGTACAGGGTTTCCGAGGGTATAAACCCTTACGGGAGTAGAAAGCCTCATCTTTCTCCCGTGGAGCAGCTGGTAGTTTCGAACTGCTGACCTTATGGTTCGCAGCCTGATTCGTAACCACTACGCTACCAGAGCTCCTTACTGAGTTGGTTTAGCAGGGTGCTAAATTTACTAAGGCAATATTTTCAAAGATTTCTGAAGATTTACAAATTTACTGTAATTAAGTGCAAAATTAAGTAATTAAATGTGAAACATTTAAGTCAAGTAGATCTATTTCCATTATTTGCCTGCTACAGGAACTTGGGCATGCTCTGTAATCTCTCCAACCCTTCTATCTGTAAAATGGGCATGATAATATCTATATTTCATAAAATTCAAATTTCCACATAAGTTTCATCTATTCTTTTATCAACAGTTTATCAATTTCTAAGTTATACAGTGCAGTGTTGGTGTGGTGCTGCAGGATAATGCGGTGGACCGCAAGGTCAGTCTGAGATGCAAGTATGGCAGTTCAAACCCACCACTGGCTCCTTGGAAACCCTATACAGGGTTATTTGTCTTTATTTTAATTTCAATATAGACTAAATGGACTAAACATAAAGATGTTTCCTACAAACTGTACTATTCTTTTTAATTTCTAAGGGAAATGCTATTACCCAGAAATACTGACGAATAGCCCTAGATTTTAATGACCAGTATATTTAGAGTATCAGAAAAGGCACCTACAATCTGTACAAATGAACGCACAAATTTTATCTGGGTTGGCTTAACCTATTCCTAAAATAAATAAATAAACCAAAAAACAAAAAATTTAGTGGAAAAAAAAGATAGCATTTTATTTCAGTAAAAATTCAAGATGAAGATAATCTAGTATAATGAAAGCAATATTGGGTTTGAGGAAAAAAAGGAAGTTATATATTAATACGTCAAGTAACATAGGAAAGTTGAAACATAGTAAAGTTCTAGATAAATGCAGGTTGCTATTATTATTTGCCAATATAGTTCATTTGAGATCATACGCTGAAAAACTTAAAAAATACTCACTGAATGTGGACAAACAAAATTACAAACATGAAAAAGGTAAGCTAAAACTTTAAGTGTGACATAATGGCAAATACTACTTTAAAGGTTGCCTAAAACACTTAACAACTGAAATATTTCTAGACTATAGGCAATCAACTACAGTAAATTAGAAAATAAATATCAGCCATTTTAAAGCCCCAAATTAAAATTCAGAACATATTTAGGATGTTTAAAAATCAATTTTAATGTAATATATTTGAATATAAATATGTAAGTTCTTTTCAAGTGGTTGTTTGCACATTTTATTCTTTTTTGATGGTGTATCACACTCGTATAAAATCTAAGGGTCTCTCCCTGACCTATTTTAAGCTCTGCACAAACTGGTCTGTTTCACTTTCTAAGCTCACGTCCTGTTTCACTCCATCATGTCACCTCAGAGCCTCTTGACTTGCTCCCTTTCTGCCTTTTCTGATCACTCTAAAATAGTAACATTTTTAGTTTGATTTAAGAAGCCCTAGTGGCACTGTGAATTTGGCATTGGGATGCTAACTGCAAGGTTGGTGGTTCAAAATCTACAAGCTGTTCTGTGGGAGAAAGATGAGGCTCTCTGCTCCCATAAAAATTTACAGTCTTAGAAATCCCATGGAGCAGTTCTCTTATCCTTTAGAGTCACTATGAGTGCTTTAAAACTATGGCAGCATCCAGGGCTCCTTAAAATCTGACGTTCCTAATTATCTTTGGGATACAGATTTTTTTTTTACTAAGATGATCTCTGAATCATTTAACTCAAGTTAGTGGGGTATAAGGGCAATTCTTTGTGTTTATGAATCATTCATAATTTGAAGAGCACTATATAGCTAGCTCTGGTAGTGTAGTGGTTACGAATCGGGCTGTGAACCTTAAGGTCAGCGGTTTGAAACTACCAGCTGCTCCGCGGGAGAAAGATGAGGCTTTCTACTCCCGTAAAGATTTACACCCTCGGAAACCCTATACAGGGTCGCTATGGGTCGGAACCGACTCGATGGCACATAACAACAACACCAATATAGCTAGCTAATAGGAAAGGTTTGTCTTTCAGTTCTTAGATGACATATGTGCATGTATGGGGATTATAGCATATGCTTCAAAATCATATGAGAGAACCCTTAGCAAAAAAATAATAATTTATTTATTTATTTTTTTTTTAGGGGAAAGACATCTTATTGTGGTTTGGGTAAAGTTTAGAGAGTAAATTAATTTCCTATTTAATAATTTATATACATTTTGTTTAGTGACAGTAGTTGGAGAATGTAATAGCACTCTTCCCATTTCTTTCCTGGCCCCCCCCACCCCCATTTCCATTTGCCCATGGTTCCTGCTCCTTCCTACCTTATGAACTGTGCTTTTAGGCAAATGTTGCCCTGTTGGTCTCCAATGACTAACTGTTGTGATGAGCAGGTTCCTTAGAAGTGTTACTATTCACTTTACAGGCCTATTGTTTGGCTGAAAGGTTATCTCGGGGAATGAGTTCAGTTCCAGTTGTGAAGAGTACATAAGGGTGTCTAAGTGGAGGATTCCACCAGTCTCTATCAAGTTAGTATATCTGGTCTTTTTTATGATTTTGAATTTTGCTCTACATTTTCTTCCCACTCTGTGCCGGAGCTCCTATTGTGATCTGTTCAGGGCAGTTGGTAGCTGGGCACCATCTACTTCTTATGATCTCAAGCTAGAGGAGGCAGTGATTTATTTGTGTGGTCATTGTGTGGTCAAAGAGCTTAAGCCTTTTAGAATCTTGAAGTTAGAGAAGGATTATAAAATGTTTCCCAATTATATAGAGTAAAATTCTTTGGCTAGTTTAAAAAGATGATTAATTGTATCACCCATAAATCTTTAGTCAGCAGATTGTGTCAGTAATGATTACAGCTACTCTTCTGAATGTACAAGGGGACTTCTAAATGGAATTAAAAGATAATGGAATTTCACCACAAACTTTTTGAATCCTGCTCTCATTACTTTCTTAAATTTAGTGGACCATTTTATAACAGAAGTCATTAGCTATAAACACTACAGACCAAAAATACAAACAGGGTAGATAAAATTCCTAAAACACATATATTTGGGTCAATAGTATTATGTTCATATAAAAAGATGTGCTTCCTTCTAGAATTATCTTTTTCATAATAAGAAGCACAAGTGTGGTACGGTGTCACTAAAACTTAAGTGACCTAGAATATGAGTACCTCTTGCTATGATGAATATGAAATTGCTGAGAGAGTAAGCAAAAGTTATTTAATGAAAACCAGAAAGAAGTTCACAAATATTACATACATAAAGGGAACTTCAGAAAGTTCATGGAAAAATTGAATTAAAAGATAATGGAATCTTTCTAAGAACTTTTATGAAGCCCCCTTGTATATTCAAATGCAAAAAGTACATTTGAAGGAAAAAAAAAAATACTAATTGGGTAAAAAAAAAAAAAGCACTCCCTACGCACCCAAGCCTTCTATTTCATGTAAACAACAACATTATTTTTCTTTAGTATGTTTAGTTTTCAACTCTAAGATTCTGATCTGAGGAAGTAAGAAATAATCAACTCAACCAAGTCCATTATTAGAATATTTTTTTGATATCCTAATTCATAGTGTATATGATATTTTTACAAAGTCTTATCAAATTATATATTTAAAAGCATATAGTTAGAAATTATCTATTAGTAGAAACACGAAATACTAAAATAAGGAAGGGGATCTTAAAATATTGTTTTGAATTCATGTATAATTTAGTTCCCTGACATAAACAACAAATCAGCTTACTGATTTAATCAAGCCCATATTTAGATTTCCAGAATACCTTTGACCTGCCCTATCACTCTTTCTCATCTGTCAAAGGAGTCAAGACAGACTAGTTCTCATAAAGGTACCACCATTAAAAACTCTTTAACCTATGAAATGCATTACAAATGGTACCTTGTAAAACAAATTTAGCTAAAAATGCCTCATACCAACATTCCATGAGATTTCAAATAGGCAGGAACACACTCAGAAAAAAGAATGCACTGTAATAACTACAATACTAGGTACTTCAACATGAAATTCATTAACACGCTATCCCACTCAAAACTATGTAAGCCACAAGTGAGAAAAAGAGAAAGCACAACACCAAGGAGATCCTGCATGGATATTTTGGGGCTTTCACCTGAGTAGTTGATGATAAAATGAAATATTAAAAAAAACCCAAAATTTATGTAGCTCTTCCTTTAAATAATAGGGTATGTTCCTGAAAAGTATTTATAAAAATTGAATCGAAATTTCAAATGTAGCTGGGAAGCCTCTTGAACTAAAAGTAAGAATTTATTTATTTAAGACCAATTAATCATTCCCATTTTATTAGCTTCAAGTAAATAAAATGTTCATCAATGTGCTATTTCCAAAGCAGCATGTTTGTGGTAAAATGTCTAGTTTAAATGAATCTTCTCAGAAATGGATGATCTCTTAAAATAGTTTTATAAATATATACAAACAGACATATAAAATTGTGTCAACAATTAGCACATTTTTTCCATATGCACATATATATATATTTTCTGAGAAACAGTAGCTGTAGCTCAAGAGAACAAGAAAATATTGGATGTATTTCATGATTCTCTTTCTTTACCAGGTATATAATGTATAGTATTCCCAAACTGGGTGTGTGGTGGCTCTGCAGGATAAGCCATAAACTGTGAACCACCAGACACTTTGCAGGAGAAAAGATGAGACATTCTGCTCACGCAAAGATTTACAGCCTCAGAGTCCCCATGAGTTAGAAATGACTCAAGGGCACTTAACAAGAACAAAAACAATTCCCAAATTACTTTTGGTTGTTATGTACAAATTATGTAGAAAACTAACAAAAGCAGAAAGGGGTTAAAACACACAAAACCCCCTGAAGCATGGCATTTATAACATTAGTAAAAAACACTTTTTCTCTTTAAAATTTTGTAAGCTTGACACATTGCCCTTAATTATATAATCACTTATAAGACCTTTCAAATATTTGTATAACCAATCTTCAATCAATTTCACCACTCAGAATAATTGACTGTTACATCGTATTAGCCAAAAGGTGATGCTAAGTTAACGCCAAGCCCACAAGGACATATGTAAATGTGTTGTGTTTGTGTGTGCACAAAAGAAGTCTGAATATCTTAAATTTTGATTATATTTCCCAGTTGAACATGGACATACAAAATAACAAACAATAAAATATAATTATCTTTTATCAACAGTTTTAGGAAAGGTAGGGGACAAGAGAGCACAAAAAGAAAACCTAATTGGTAGCTATGTACGTGTACAAAACATCTAAAATTAGTATGCCTCACTGATTTCATAAATGGATGGCATAATACTACTAACAGAGTAGCAAAGGTGCAAAGATTGAAATTCAAACCCCTAATTAAGCAATGGCTTGACAGTTCTAATGTCCTGTACCTGCTTGACATCATGACTCAGTATACGGTCTCAAATGAAGATTAATACTGCCTATAGTATATAATCTTAGTTACAAGCAGCAAGTGATCATGCTTAGAATACGAAATTCTGAAATACTCAAAAATTACTAGCATCCGTAACTAAACAAACAGCTACTAAATAGTTACATTCGTTCAAGGAATAGCAAGTTGTTAAAAAAAAAAAAAAATTTTCTGTGGATTTCCCTTACAACATCTTGATTACTGTCATATGGCCACAGCACAACTAACACAGTTGCCATGTCAGTTTCTCTTCAGGGACTAGGTCTTAATCATAAATCAACAGAATGACGAACCCAACATTATTAAAACAGTGAGTAGATTCTTGGATCCATTCCAGCTATTACATCTTTCAGAAGGTCAATATATACCTATGTTCAATAACACAACACATCTTTCTTTCAAAATATTTCCTTCTTTTCTAGGGTTGAAGAATAACATATTACCAATTAAATTTAAAGTAAACTTTAACTAGTAATTAAAATGTTGGTTACTTTTGAAATGGTGACCCACTATAATATAGTTCTAGGTTTCCTCCTGTGGCTCAAATCACTCATCTCTTCCTCTTTTCTGACCATTTCGAATAGTTTTCTATATCTAGGAGTCAGGAAAATATTATTTCTTCCTGCCTCAGTCTTAATTTGCTACAGTAACATTACATGCTAACCTTAAAAACAAAAGCTCTTTCTTCTGGTAAGGAGTAACTAGTACAAATGAAATGTAGATTTAAAATATCCCTCCCCCCTCTGCTCTCCATACCCCCACCAGAAAAACAACAAAAACAAAAAAACACAAATTAAAAAGATTTAGTAGTTAAATGCATTTGAACTATTTACATCTGCTTTTGGTGTTATAAATGATGAAAACCTAGTGTTCATATCCTTCATAATAAAAATTTATTCTGTACTTTAATACAAAGGCTATGTTGCATAAACAGAGGATTTAAAGCTGTAGCAGAATGACTGAATGAAAGGAAAATGGCAATCTTTCTAGCTCCACTAGATGCCATTCCCTATCACACGATGTTTCCCACTCATAAATACATGACAAATACTTCCTCAATCATTTTTTACGAGCAGGGATGCACAGGGGGTAGTCAATGGCTAGCTTGAGGGAAAATAGGAACAGCAGGCGGCAGAAACTGTACAGAAAATGGCTATGTGGTAAATTCTCTTCTGGAACATCACTCAGTTACCCAGTCTTTGATCTTTCAGCTACAATTACACTAACTTCCACAAGATCTGGATACCTCCCTCCAAAAAAAAAAAAAAAGCCACATATACCAATCCCAAAACAAATCATTAGTTATACATAAAATCTACTAAATTTTGGTTTAATAAAATGGGATCACATTGTATGCTCTACATTTTTATAAATTAAAAATTTGCTATTTAGACAAGAGTTTTCTTTCAATTGGCTATAACCATATCATCATCACAACTGGTCTCACAAAAAACATGGGGTGTCTGGCGACAGCTAAATCACAGACTGGCGTCTCCCAAGCAGTCTGTCTACCATTAGGGTCTGGGAAATGGTATTTACTATACAATTAGAGCCAGGGAGTTCTACCTGTAATCATCCAAATACAGGTGTGAGAAGCCCCTTTGGGCAAGGAAACTGACTCATCCCTTTTCATGTAAACTTTGATGTCTGTATTGTTTCAGGAAGCTTCACCATTCATACTACGATGAGATTATTAACTGAGGTCAAGTAATAAAATTTAAAATTCCTTCCCAAAGGTAACAATTTTTAACACATTAATCATCAAATTTGTAAGAATGTGAAACAAGACAGAACTGAATGTTTTAAAGTTAATTACCTGCTAGAGGACACTGACCAGTTTGAACTAAATTTTCATGTTAAGTTTATGCTTTCCAGAACATTGCCAATAAAGGGGATAAATTCAGCTTCTCATCAGGAACACAAAATGTCTTACAGCAATATCAACAGGGCAGTTTTAGTTGCGGTAATTTCACAGAATTTATTCTAATGATTTATTGGAGTTAACCATCTGACATTAATTATTGTTTTGGCTTCCAGTCTATGAATGTTTATTTTTCAGTTTAAAGCCTTCTCACTCTTTGATATCATATGGAAATGAGAATTTTTAATGGAAAATTGAAACCATGTGCATCTAAGTACTTAATGAAGTACAGGAAGAAACCGACAATGTATTTTAGGAGAATTCAGATATTTTGCTTTGGATAGTTCTGATTTGTTTGGATGACTTAATAATATAAAATACTGAGGGTCCAGTGATGCAAGTCAAAGTGAGCAGTATGCCAAATGTGTACAGGAGCACACATACGTGAATATAAGATTTCTGAAGTTATTAATGAAAGTAAATTGTGTACATTTTGATTACATGTCAAACATGACAATCAACATATGAATGCATAGATATTTCCTTTGCACATTTAAAAAGTATTTGAAACAGATATGTAGTCCTTTTATTTCACAGTTTTTTTTTTTTAAAGCAGTTAAATTGGATTTCAAAATTTATGCCCAGGTACAATCAAGCAGGTATTTTAAAGTTACATGTAATATAAACACAACTAGAAATTCTTATCTTAAAAAGTTTTACTACTCCAACTAGGCTCATTCTCATTTTGTAAACGAAATAGCAATAATGTCTAATGAGTTTAAATCTGAAAAATGAGTATGCTTGATTCAATAAGTCATATTACCTAATTTAACTAAGTCTTTAAAGAAAAAATGGGATTCTCTCAATCTAAATCAATTAGTAAACTGTTTCCTGAATGTAAACACTCGTAAAGCTTCCCCATACATTTGAAATGTTTAATAATATAGAGAAAAATGTTACAATCAAACATACATACTACACAAATATACAAGGGGGTCTCAAAAAGTTCATGGGAAATTTTATTATCTTTTAACTCCATTTTCCCATGAACTTTCTGAAGCTCCCTTATAGGTGTAGGTGTGTATATGATGTGTCAGGGTACATCTAGAGAGGAAAAACTTACCATTTGTTTTTCTTTCTAATGTAGTCTTTTTCAGAAAGATTAACTAAGTAGACCATTGGTTTTGAAGTCAGAAATAAGTGTTTATTCAAAACTTCAATCTAAAGTGGAAGACAGAGACAGGATTCTTTTAAAAAAGTTGAGTACATTATTGAATAATTTGAAAGCAAAATTTTTTTAAGCAAGTAGGCATTTGTACAATTCTTGTTTTCATGAAGGTTAGTTGTTATTAAATACCAGGAGCAGGGAGAGGAAAGCAAAACAGAAACAGAGCCTAGGAATATGCAATGGATGGCAGAAATAAAATTTTACTAGATAGAATGATTAAGTGTAAAATAGTGGCAACTCTAATTTGTTCTTTAAGAAATCAAAGGCAGTAATATATGGTATGATACTTATAACTTACCTCTTTGTCATTCCAGTCATGATAGAATCGAACAGGTTTCTTTTGATCTACAACCCATGATTTGACTTTGCACATTATGTCCTACACATGAAGAAAAAATAAATACAAGATGACAAATATGAAGTATTTTAAAAACTGAATATTAAATTTAAAAAGTTTTGTCATTCTCAAGATTAAAAATAGTCAAGTTTTTTAATAAAAGGAAATTAAGTCACAGATATTTTCAATATCTCAATAAAAAGCAAATATCAATGAAACATTGTTGTGGCATTAAAAAGCAAAATTAGTAGTGTGCTTAAAAATCTGAAGACAATTCAATCACACCAAAGATGAAATACTAGAATTAATAACATTTCAATAGTACCTAGTTAGTAATGTCATATTTAAGATAAAGGTGCTATTAGGAACTGGGGGGGTGGGGGTGAGAGAAGTTGAAAGACATTGAATTGCATTTTTTTCCTTAAAAAGAAAAACAAACAGACTAGATGAAATTGAGCCTATTACTGATGATCTACACTTCAAAATATTAAATCAACTGGCCCAAACACTCTTTTTTCTAAATTAATTTTTTTGCCAACACCTTCTCTTTGCCTACTACTGTCGACCCCACCCCCCAAAAAACCTGCCAAAGCCTCCATTACACAATGGCAAGAGCCCTGCACCAGTGACCTCCAACCAGCTGCATTCACTTTCAGAACATCTCTCTCTGCTGGAAATCTAAAGGCCTTTTAGTTAGCAAGCTAGTGTGCATTCAGAAGGAGTAACTGCAGGAAGAGCCCAATGTGCTTTGTTTCTCTGGCCTTTCTTCACAGAAAGATTAATCATCTGTGAAATGGAAACGGCAAACAGCAAGTGACACAAACTGAACCCTTCAAGCCTTTCCTCATCAGTTTTGTGGTTCTGAATCTAAAAGCTGCGTGTGGCAAGGTTCTCCTTACAGGCAGGTGTTAATAAAAGGCTCTCGGGTCTGAAAGGTCAAACTTAGCTCTTCCAGAAGAAGTGCATTTGAGAGTCATCTGTTGGTTTTTTTTTTTTTTTTCTGTTGTTAAAGATAATTTATGGATATGTTTTAAATATGCATTTTTCTAAAACTATTGCAATACATAATCATTAGTAAGCGGTTTTATAGATTTTCATCAATATATTTTCCTATACCATAAATCAATTATTCTTTTAGAAACATCCACTTGTATAAATTACCTCAATATTTAGTATACCTTCCTTCTAAATCTTGATGCCATCAACAGGAAACATAGGGGAAAAGCCCTATATCCTTAGATCCTGATTTGAAACTCTCTAAGAAAAAGTACTTCCCACAGATTTTAACAAGGAAGGAGCAAGCTGAAAACTTTTAATGAAATCTAACATATTCTGCTTAAGAATAATCACTTTTACTCTTCTATAACTGAATTTCACTCATAAATGTTTAAAAGTGGCTAATGTAACACCATTTCCTACAAGGAGAAGATCAAAGTGCTATATTACAAATGCATTATGATTAAAAAAGCCCTGTGCAGCCTTGCTATTAACTGTTCTTTAAACCCTAAAAGGCTTCCCATAGATCTCACTTGGCACTGCATATACAACCTTTGACAAGTAATGTAGACCATTTTTATTCATTGCCTAAAATTGTAGGCAATTATGTGCGTCACACTGGCCACCTGCAAATTCTGAATGCCTGCTCCAGTTGTCAGTGCAAAAAACTAATGTCGGAGGGGATTAATCTAGGGGGAGAGAGTCCTCTTTAATGGCTCCAGCAGGTGAAATGGCCCAGCTGGTTACTATGATGAGTGGCCAGAACAGCTTATGTAGAAACACGCAACAAGATTATATAAAAGAAGGAGAAAACAGTAGTACCATCTTATATTTGGTTCCATTAGCTTTTTTTCAATTAAGGGGAAAAAAATTAAGAAAAAGACAAAAGACAGCCAAACTAAAAATAAGAATGAAAATTAAAATTTAATTCTATAAAAATGTAAAATACTTTTGCAACTATAAACATTTTTATAAAACTAAAGAGCCTCAATAAATACTGATCGATAACTAGTGAAGGAATTTTTAAATTTCTCTTCCATTTGAAATTAACTAGACCATTATCAGACATAGAAATCATGTGAGAAAAGCTTTTTGGCATTACAGGCTTTGTTTTTTGTTTTTTAACATCAGCATATAATATTGCAATTGTAGTTGTTGTTGATAAGTGCCGCACCATCATTTGGTTCTGACTCATAGAGATCCTGTATAGGGTTTCCAAGGAGCAGGTGGTGAGCTTGAACCGCTGACCTTGTGTTCAAAGCAACTTTGCAATGCAATTGTTGTTATTACGTGCCATAGAGTCGGTACCAACTCATAGCGACCTTATGCACAGCAGAATGAAACACTGCCCAATCCTGGGCCAACCTCACTACTGTTGCACAGCTGTTTCTCTTCATTTTGAGTTGTGCCCTATCACAAATGAAGGTCCTGTGGGCTTTACGCCATTCGCATTATCAAGGTCAACTCTACTTTGAGGAGGCAGCTCTTCCCCAATCACATTTGAGTACCTTCCAACTTGAGGGGTTCATTTCCCTGCACTACATCTGACAGTGTTTCTCTACTATTCATAAGGTTTTCAGTGACTAAAGATTCGGAAGTAGTTCGTCACTCCTTCCTAGTCTGTCTTCTTCTGGAAGCTCATCTGAAACCTGTCCACCATGGGTGATCCTGCTGGTATTTAAAATACTGGTGGCATAGCTTTCAGAATTACAGCAATTCACAAGCCAGCACAGTACGACAAACTGACAGACGAGGGTGGTGGATGCAATTAGGAGCACTCAAATTGTAATTAAATAGAATTAGCTCAGACATTCTCAAGCAGTATATTCCTTTTAACTTCCATTTGATTTGGGTGAAAGTTTATAGTCCAGCAGTATTTTCCTTAAAGCCACATTCAAATCCTTTAGGAAATTTTTAGAAATTATAACTAAGTTTTTGCACAACTGCAAGTAAAAATATTTCAAAGCTTAAAAGATTATATTTTGTACTCAAAGCTCTCTTAATTACACTATAAAAGATTTCATGACCAAGAAAAGACAGGTTGATTAACTGTGTTAGTTTACTAAGAAAAATCCAAAGCAGACTGCCTTCAAATAAGATTCCCCACTGCCATGGAGTCGATTCTGAGTCACAGTGACCCTATAGAGGACAGAGTAGGGTATAGAGGGTTCCTTAGGGTTTTCAATATTAAATCTTTACATGAGCAGACAGCCTCATCATTCTCCCGCAGAGTAGCTGGTAGGTTTGAACTGCTGACCTTGCAGTAAGCAGCCCAATGCTTATCTCACAGCAGGACCAGGGTTCTTCGATTAACAGATGCGCATTGCTTAATGTCCACAATACCTTCTGTGAAATAGGACTTCATGTGATTTGGACATTGTGTGAACATCATATTATATACAGGAGAGGCACATAGATGGTCACACGCTGGTACTGGGACTTGTGCCTGCAGTCACTAGATCTACTACTGCTAGTCCTGCATGGCTGCACCTGGTCTCCAAGAATCATGCCTGATCTCAGCCCACCGTGGCATACACTTCCTGTCTAGCAGGCAGGCTGGCCTGCCTCAACACAGGCTTCTTTCCCTTCCATTCTCCTTTTTCTATCTCCCCTGGTCGTTTGTGCTCTGGAGTCAGTTCCGACTCACAGTGACTCTGTACAGGGTTTCCAAGGCTGTAAATCTTTATGGAAGCAGAAAGTTTCATCTTTCTCCTGAGGAACGGCTGGTAGTTTTGAACTGCTGATCGTAAGATTAGCAGCCCAACTCATAACCACTATGCTACCAGAGCTCCTCTATCTCCCCTAATGGGCTTTAAACTTTTCCAGCCCTGCCCAACCATTCTCTCCCCACTACCACAGAATGGACTGTCGGGTGGCAAGTCAGGTGGTTTCCGTTGTCTAAGGCACTCCAGTATTAGGCCCAGGTGTCACATGCAGGGTGCCTGGGCCAACTAAGGCAATGACCTGGGCATGACATCCCATTCAATGCCAGTGTCTACCTGGTACCTGCCTGAAGTCAGCATGGAAAGGCAGGCAGTCACCAGCATGGAAGACAAGGCAGTTGCAGACAGGTGCCTGAACCCCCTCCCTGCTGTCCCAGGACTGGAGCAGATGTCAAACCTGGAGAGTTAATGAGAGACAGATAGGGTCTCTGCTACATCCCATTTGCCAATCAGGATTTCTGAACCCTACTATACCCTTTTGGGACCACAGACATACATGCAAACCACTGCCAGAATGGATGTTAAGTAACTCATTTTATATAAATGATCATTATGTGAACTAGTTGTAATGTGCTCTTTTACTTACTTACTCTTTACTTTTAAAATAATCATTACTTTCAATTTTAATAAAGAATTAAAAGATTCCTTATTCTGATAAACTTGGACATAATATTCTTCATTGGGCTAAATTTCTTTGGCTTATTTGTCTATGAATAAATACATATATTATTGGTTAGAACAATAAAAGCTTCCTATTAATGGAATCTGTCTGATTAACTTTCAAAAAAACCCAGAGTTCACATATTACACACTTTCAACAAATTAGAATATAATAAAAACAAAAGTAACACCTTAATCCTTGATGTATTAGAAGTTACTTTAGGATTTCCTATTTATTATCATTAAATTAAAGCACACATGTAGGAATAGTATTAAACTGGACTGCTCTGATAAGTTTAATGAATTCCTCATTTTCAAAATAATCTCTGTACATGAGATTAAATTGTACATGGTTAAACTGCAGAGATATGAGCTGACTAAATCCAAGGGAACACCTTAATGTCTATGTGTGGCAACAAATCCTAAGTCTACTACATATAAGGTCTGTGACCTATTACTCATTGATAAAATGCAGATGAGGATAATATCGACCTTCTGTGGGTTGTGAAGATCAAAGAGATAATGTACAAAAAATGTTTAGCACAATTCTTGACAAAGAGTTAAGTTCTTAATAAATACGAGTTGTTGCCATTGTTATTATTGTTGTTACCAGTAATAACACAAAATGGCAATGATTTTCTTGTTGTTAAGTACCATTAAGTCAGTTTTGATTCATCGTGACCATGCTTCCAAGGGGTGGCTCATGGATTTGAACAGCTGACCTTGCAGTTAGGAATTCAGTGCTTATATCAAAAAGTGCATGGAAAAATGAAATTAAAAGACAATGGAATTTTTCTACATTTTTTTTTTTAAACCCTCTAGTATATTTTCTCCAATCTAAATATTCATTACTGCTTTTATTCAAATTTCTGAAGGTTATCATCAATACTGACTTTCTTCATGAAATAATCAAGTCACACTTTTAGTCTTGATCCAGTCACTTGATCCAAAGAAACTTGATCCAAAGTCACCTAGAATAACTGTCTCCTGCTTTGATTTTTTAAATGGCCCCACATTGAACTTAAATACTCTTTTTGTTATGTATTTCATTATTATTGTCACTGTCAATAGCAAACTGTCACACATTCAGACTTAGGAAGGTTGTGTGACTTGCTTAAATATTTCCTCACAGCTAGTTAAGCATGGCAGAGCGGAGATTCAAATGCAGTTCTAAGTGACTTGAAAGTTCATGTTCAGTCCAATCACCCTAATCTATTTGTCTTCTTTATTGCTTTTCTAATAGTGCTGGACTGCTAACCACAAGGTCGGTGGTTCAAATCCACCAGCTGCTCCTTAGAAACCCCATACAGGGTTGCTATGAGATGGAACCACCTTCACGGCACTTAACAATAGTAGCGATTGTTTGTTGTTGTTAAGTGCTGTCAAGTTAGTTCTGACTCACTGTGACTCTGTATATAGTTTCCGAGTAGCAGCTGGTGGGTTTGAACTGCTGACCTTGTTTAGCCCAGATATTCTTAAATTCTCATTCATTACAAGTTCACCATAAAAATTCAGTATTATTTTTATTACTTAAATGCATTAATGAATTTATCCATAAATCACAAATATAATATTTTCTTTATACAAAATAGCATAAAAATCCAGCAGAACTTTTCTTTCCTAGACTACTTACTGTTGCTATTATTGTTAAGTGCCAACAAGTTACTCCAGACTCACTGTGACACCCTGCACAACAGAACAAAACATTGCCCCGTCCTGTGCCAGCCTCACAGGTGTTGTTAGGCTTGAGCCCATTGTTGCTTGCTGCCACTGTGCCAAGCCATCTCAGTGGGGGGTGGGGGCTTTCCTCTTATTCTCTGACCCTCCACTATACCAACCATAATGTCCTTCTCCAGGTACAATCCCTCTTTATAGTATGTCCGAAGCATGAGAGACAAAGTTTGGCCATCCTGGCTTCTAAGGAGCATTCTGGCCACATTTCTATTTTGCAATTCTTTAGTTCCTAAAGCAGGGTTCCCAAACATCTGGGAATGTAAAGTTTGTAAAGTTTGATGTTTATGAATCTTTGGGGAGAATTTGGTACATGTCTTCCAAAATGCTTTTCAAAGGGATCCACGATCCAAAGTTCCAAGAACTATGGCTCTATAGTGAATAACTATGTCAGTACGCAGATGCCACAATAATAGGCAATGAAATCAATCCCAGTCCGGAGGTCCAGAGATACGGACTCAAAACTTGATTTAGTCAGACCCTGCACTCAAGGTTCATCTATTCTGATTTATATGCACTGTGCTGCTAAAAATCATATTCATTATAACATACATCTAACATAATTCCAGTCAAAATCATAACAAAGACATTGTAGAACAAAATTGAATATATCATTATTTTAAAAGAATGAATTGCTTGAGAATTTAAAAAATATGAGAAAAATATATATGTGCCTTACTACATATTAAAATAAACCATAAAGCTACAGTAATTAAAACAGTGTGACACAATCACGAGATGAGAGGTACAGATTAGCAACAACCTTAACAAGTCATTAACTAGGAATTTACTATTAATGGAACACTTTAATCCATCAAGACAAGATACATCTATACATACATTTGCATGGAAAAATGCCTAAAGCATACAGTTAAGTATTAAGGTTAAGAAGATGGATTTGGTGCCAAATAGATTTGGGTTCAAGTACTGACTCTGCCAATTTCTAACTGAAAAGTTGGAGAAGTTACTCAACCTCTTTAAGTTTATTTCTGTAAAAGGGAGATAACAACACCACCAATTTAGGAGTCCTGCTGTGGTGCTGTGGGTTAATGCACCAGACTGCAAAGCCCTTTAAACTGCAAAACTAGTGCTTCAAGCTCACCAGCTGCTCCTTGGAAACCCTATACAGGGCAGATATGGGTTGGAACTGACTCGGCACTTAGCAACAACAACAACAATTATGAGGATTAAGGTGCTCTGGGTAGCATAGTGGTTATGAATCGGGCTGCCACCCTCAGGGTCAGCAGTTTGAAACTACCAGCTGGTCTGCGGGAGATATAATGAAGCTTTCTGCTTCCATAAAGATTACAGGCTCAGAAACTCCTACGAGTTGGAACTGACTCAACGGCACATAACAACGATTATGAGGATTAAATGAGAAAATACATGTACTAGACAGTTCCAGGCACATGGTAAATACTCAGTGTTGTTGTTAAGTTCTATAGCATCAGTTCCAACTCACAGTGACCCTGCACAGGGTTTTCAAAGAGTGGTTGATAGGTTTGAACCACTTATCTTGCAGTTAGTAATCTAGCACTTATCCTATAATGCCACATCAGGACTTCAAATACTCAGTAAATATTAACTCTTATTACTCATAATAAAACACACAATGTTATTCCATTTCTGTTTTTAAATGTTTTTAACTGTTGTTGTTAAGTGTCCTTGAGCGGGTTCCAACTTATAGCAACCCCACAGAAGGCTTTAAATCTTGGCGAGAGCAGAAAGTCTCATTTTTCTCCCATGGAGCATCTGTCAAACCTTGTGGTTCACAGACCAGTGCTTATCATATGGAGCCACCATGCTCCCATATAATGCAAATACAATCAATATACCCAAACAATGAAACTAGACAGACACCAGACCAAACTGATAGTACTCAAATATTCAGGCTAGATTCCAAAGAGGTTACCCCTTTTCTGTCTTTATAAAAAATTATAATTTTTACCAAATAAAATTATTCTTATAGTAGGAAAAAAAAATTAAAGGTATATTCATGAAGTGGGTGGAGATGGAGAGGGGGCCTTCATCTCTGCTTACCATCTGTAATCCTAAAAATTGAGGGCTAAATGAACAGACTTGGCAGTTTATGCTATAATAATTATAGCTTCCAAGCTTGATCTTCGCCTCTAACTAAAGCAGCCACCCTAATGCCTACTGCTAACACTTACCCAGGTGAGGTGACTTTTGCTAGTTAGGTGGCTCTAACATGCACAGTCAACAATTTGGTTAGATGAAAAGAATGGGGGCAAGGTCTGTAGTTAAAAGTCCACTAATATATCTTCATTCAATTCTCCCAGTTCAGAACACTCCTTTAATACCCAAAATCAAAGACATTTTCATCTAGACTTTCTCTGATGAAAAAGACACCCATTGTACTAATCTAACTATAATCTTTCTACATCCATAACTGGAGCGCCCTGAAAAGAATTCGGTAGTAAGGGCTAGAATGAAGACAACTTGTACCAAAATTCCACACAGCTCTATGTTGTGCTTAGGTCAGGTCTCATGAGTTAAGACAATAGGTTAGCACTAGCAATAACCTGGGTGGAATACTATTTTGAACTTGTGGGCTTTCAGTTATATGAAGTGAGCAGTTGGAAATTCTTAATAACTGCATTGCTATAAAGAGTCAACTGGAAAGGGCAATCTATTATTGACGTAAAGATCTTAGCAGATCAGAAGTCTTGGTGTGATACTGTAGTATAAGCACTGAACTAATCACAGGTTGGTGGTTCAAAACCACTGTTTTGTTGCTATTATTATTATTATTATTTTTGCTGTATAATATTCCATTATAGAAATTGTACACAATTTATACATTCTACTATTGGTAGATGTTTAGATTGTTCATAAGGTTACTACGAATAAAGGTTTCTTCCTATATGATGTTCTTGATGTCTTCCCACAATTCTTTTTGGTCTTCAGTCATTAGTATCTAAAGGATCAAATGTGTTTTTGAGATGGTCTCTACAGTCAGGTGAGACATAGTTAAGGTCTTATATTGGCTCTTAAGGACTTGATTTAATGTTCTTCAGCTCCAGACAAATATGCATATGAGCAATTGATGGGATGTTCCACAGACAGCCCCTGACCATGTTTTGGCTGACGCTACTGAACTTTTCCAGAATTTTTTCCTACAGATGTAGTTAAATTTGATTCCTGTTTATTTCATCTGGTGAGGTTCACATATATAGTCTATGTATTTTAAAAGGAGCTCTGGTTCTGTAGTGGTTACGAATTGGACTGCTAACCTTAGGGTCAGCAGTTTGAAACTACCAGCTGTTCCACGGGAGAAAGATGAGGCGCTCTGCTCCCGTAAATATTTACAGCCTCGGAAACCCTATACAGGGTCGCTATGAGTCGGGACAACTCTATGATATATAACCAACCAACCAATGTTGTTTAAAAAAGGTATCTGCAATGAAGAAATTAGTCTTGCCAAATTGTATCATGTGATCTCCAGCATAATTTCTATCACTAAAGCCATATTTTCCAAACTACTGATCCATCCTGTTTCCAACCTTTGCATTACAAGCACCATGATTATCAATGCATTTTGTTTGCATTTTTTATCAATTTCAGACTTCAGAAGTTGGTACGATTCTTCAATTTCATCATTACTGTTCTTATTGGTTGGTGTGTAAATTTGAATACTAATAGTTAGTACTAACTCATCTTCCTTGTAGACATATAGATACTATCCTATCAGATAGCACTGTATGTCAAGATGTTGTTGTTGTTGTCAGGTGCCATCGAGTCGGAACCGACTCATAGCGACCCCATGCACAGCAGAACGAAACAACGTTCGATCCTGGGCCAACCTCACTACCGCTGTCACACTTGAGTCCATCAATGATGCCACCTGGCTGATCCATCTCGTTGGGGGTCTTCCTCTTTTTCTCTGACCCTCCACCT
>NW_006408612.1:4951308-4960147 GCF_000296735.1 Chrysochloris asiatica
ATTTGCATATCAGCAATTGATGGTCTGTTCCACAGTCTGCCCCTGGCCTTGTCTTCACTGATGATATGGAGCTTTTCCATCTTCTCTTTCCACAGATATAGTTTATCTGATTTCTATGTGTTCCATCTGGCGAGGTCCATGTGTATAGTCGTCTGTTATGCTGTCTAAAGATAGATCTTGCAATGTTCTTTTTAATGATGAATGTAACATCATTCCTCTTTGCTGTTCCCAACATAGTAAACCACATGATTGCCAGGTTCAAAATGGCCAATACCAGTCCATTTCAGCTCACTAATGCCTAGGATATTTACCTTTATGTGTTACATTTCATTTTTGACACCTTCCAATTCTCCTAGATTCATACTTTGTACTTTGCATGTTCTGATTATTAATGTTTGCAGCTGTTTCTCATTTTGAATTGTGCCGTATCAGCAAATAAGGGTCCCAAAAGCTTTACTCCATTCACATCATCATTGTCAACTATACTTTGAGGAAGCAGCTCTTCTCCAATTGTATTTTGAGTGCCTTCCAATCTGAGGGCTCATCTTCTGGCACTGTATCTGACAAATATTCTGCTACTATGTATAAGGTTTTTAGTATCGAAACATTCAAAAGTAGTCCACGGCTGCTTCTTCCCACTCTGTCTTCATCTGGAAGCTCCACTGAAACCATGGATGACCCTTCTGGCATTTAAAATACTGGTGGCATAGGTTTCCATATCATGGCAAAAACGCAAGCTACAACAGTAAGTGAAAATGACAAAGAAAAGCTAAAGCAAATGGAAGAAATGTGTTAAAAGCACTGAAGAGAAAATTTCAAAGGGCAGCTCAAAAAGACAAAGTCAAATATTGCATGAAATGTGCAATGACCTGGAGTTAGAAAATCAAAAGAGAAGAACACACTCAGCATTTCTCAAGCTGAAAGAACTGAAGAAAAGAATTCAAGCCTCAACTTGCAACACTAAAGGACTATATGGGCAAAGTACTGAATGATACAGAAAGCATCAAAAGAAGATGGAAGAGACTCTGACACCAGAAGAACTAGATGGTGCCCAGTTACCACTTGCAACTGTACTGAAAGGGGTCATGTTAGAAGGTCCTATATAAAATGGGAGAAAATGTGCAACAAAACTCAAAAATTATCTTAAAAAAAAAACCAAAAAACTGGTCTCACTCAGAAAGAGATTCGAGGAACCAAAGACTATAGTCCTTGCTCATCTTTCAGGTCTAGAAAGGAACACATCCTTGTGGCCCATTTTCAGCCAAGCAGTAGATAATTATATAGGGAGGATAACTAGTAAGGTATGCCCACCACAGAATGGCCATTCAAAATGAAAAGGGACAAAGTTGAAAAGGACTGGGAAAGTGGATAGAATGGAAATAGGAGCCACAGGGAGGAAGCAGGATAACCGTTATAGCATGGAGGGGACTGCAGTCATTGAGATGGAACAAAGCATATGATTTGTTGAATGTAAAACTGTTGATATCTAACTATTTCAAAAGCTAACATGGGATCAAGAGTCAACGGTACTGAAGGAAGAAGTCCAAACTGCACTGAAGGCACTGACTGGCAAAAACCAAGGCTCAAGGAATTGATGGAATACAAACTAAAATCTTTCAACACACTGATGCAGTACTGGAGGGGCTTGTCAAAAAATCTGGAAGATAGGCAAGTGACTGACTGGATGACATCCATATTTTTTGCCCATTCCAAAGGGAGGTGGTACAAGGGAATGTGGGTATCATCAAACAATATCATTAATATCCCATGCAAGTAAAATTTTGTTGAAGATAATTTTTAAATGGCTGCAACAGGACATTAATAGAGAACTTTCAGAAATTCAAGCCAGATTCTGTAAAGGATGTAGAACTAGGGATTATCATTTCTGAAGCCAGATGGCTTTTGACTGAAAGCAGAATACCAAAAAATATGTTTACTTGTGCTTTATTGACTATGCGAAGGCTTCCAAGAGTGAAGATCTTTAGAAACAAAGGAAATCATTGCAAAGAATGGGTATGCCAGAATGCTTAATTGCAAGCATGAGGAACTAGTATATAGATGAAGAGACAGTTGAACAGAACAATCAATACAAATGGTTTAAAATCAGGAAACGTGTGTAGCAGGATGGTATCCTTTTACCATGTTTATTCATTCTGTACACTGAGTCAATATTCCCAGAAGCTGGATTACATGAAGAATAACATGGCATCAAGATTGAAGACACACTGAATAAACTCCGATATGCAGATGACATAATCTTATTTCCTGAAAGTGTTGAAGACTTAAGATACTGATTAAAAATAAACGACTACAGCCTTCAGTAGGCATTGTATCTTGACGTAAAGAAAACAAAAATCCTCACAACTGGGCCCAAAAAATAACAGCATGATAAATAAGAAAAGATTGAAGTTGTCAAACACTTAATTTTGCTTGGATTCACAATCAACACTCATGGAGGTTGCAGTCAAGAAATCAGATGTTTTTCATTAGGCAAATCTGCTGCACAAGACTTCTTTAAAATGTTCAAGAGTAAAGATATCAATTTGAGAACTAAGGTGTGCCTGACCCAAGCCATGGTATTTTCAATTGACTCATATGCATGTGAATGTTTGACAATGAATAAGGAAAACAGTAGATGAATCAATGTGTTTGACTTGCTGTATTAGAAGAATACTTAAAGTACCCAGAACAGTAAGAAAAACAAACAAATCTGTGTTGGAAGAAATACACCAAGAAGGCTCCTTGGAAGCCAGGATGGAGAGATTTCGTTTCTCATACTTCGCATATGTTATCAGGAGGGACCTGGTCCCTGGAGAAGGACCTCATGCTTGGTAAAGTGGAGGGTCAGTGAAAAAAAGGAAGACTCCCAATGAGATGGATTGACACAGTGCCAGCAGCAATAAATTCAAGTTTAACAACAACTGTGAGGATGGCAGTGTTACATTCTGTTGTACATAGGGTTACTATGAGTCAGAATTGACTCGACGGCCCTTAATAACAAGCTGCCATAACTATTTTTGTCTATGTCTTTTGGTAAACTCATGCATACATTTCTCAACAGCATACTTAAAGACTAGAATTGCTTGGTCATAGACTATGCATACACCAAAATTTGGAACATACTGTTTAACAGTTTTCTAAAGCATATGTACTAATTTACATTTGCACTAGTATAAAAATTCCATTTTGCCACACATTCTTCCCAACACTTAATATTAATATTCTTAATCTTATTATGATGTATCTTACTAGTTTGAATTTGTATTTCCTTAATGATTAATGAGAGATTTTCTCTTTTGTAAAGTGCCTGGTGAAATTTTTTTGTTCATTTTTCTGCTGAGCTGGCCTTTTCTTATTTGTAGTGGTTGACATAGTCTGAACATGAATTCTTTGTCAGATACTGCAAATGTCTTTTTTTACTCTGTGACTCAGCTTTACTCTGACTTAACAGAAGACCTAATTTTATTATAGTCCAATGTTAAAATCTTGTCCTTTATGATTATTGCTTTTTGTATCATGTTTCAATGTTTCTCGGTTCTAAGTTCATGGAGATATTTTCCTATGTTAGTCTTAAGCAATACATCCAGTTCAAATTATTTTCAAAATTATTTCCATAATGGAGTCCTGGTGTGGTGCTGCAGGATTGCTAACTACAAGGTTGGTGATTCAAACCCATCAGTCACTCCTCAGAAACTCTATACAAGGTCACTATTAGTCAGAACTGACTCAATGGCACTTTATCAACAATAATTTATAACGTCTTTAAAGAAAAAACAAACCCAGTTGCCACTGAGTTGACTGTTAAAGAATTAGACAGTTAGATCTTTCTTCTGAGCTGCTACTAGGTAGAATCAAACCTCCAACCTTTCACTTAGCAGTAGAGCATGTCAACCCTTTTCCTCAACCAGGAGTTTCATAATATCCTCTTCTTACCTATTATTATCCATAGGGTCTGTAGTAATACTCCTTTTCCATTCCTGATGTTGCTTTTGTGCTTCACACTTTCTTTTCTTGTTCAGTCTTGCAATATTGATCAATTTTTATTATCCTTTAAGGAGCCAACTTTTGTCCTTGTTGGTGCTCTTTATTATACTTCTTTTCAATGGTGTTAATTTCTGCTCTGATCTTTATTCTTTCCTTATATCTACTTTGGGGTCTTTGTTTTTGTTGTTTTTTTTTAACTGCTTCAAATGGATAATTTGAGATGATTGATTTTACCTTTTATTTTTAGATACATACATTTAAGCCTCTATATTTAGAGAACTTAAATACATATATAAGCAAAGAATATAATAAATTTTGATGTCTTACATTTTTATGCTCATTGGATTTTAATTCTATTTTTTTCCCCATCATGACTTCTTCTTTGAAACATCTTTTAGACAGGGGTTTGAACTGGTTCAAACTAACTCAGTATTGTCAATGAACTGAAACTGGAACAGAGCCAGATTGTAAAATTTAGATGATCTGGAATGTTAACTGAAAGAGGAAAAATTACAGGTAAAGCCCTGGATTGGGAAGATTTGGAAAAGAACAGTGAGCCCTTTTAGGAGCCTGGTGCAAGAGACTGGGTTATTGCCACGCTTGTGAAGAAAGACACACATTCAAAACAGGGCGGTCAGTTGCCATCTTTGAGCCAGGCAGTTCTGCTTCCACCTCTGCTGGTCAAGAGACATGGTTGCTGTGCAGTACATGTTACTTTTGTTTTCTAAGAAGGAGATTAATCCCATAATTTTTATAATCCCAAGGCTTCATCCCATAAATTTTCCCATTACACTTAGTCCACATTTTAAAAACTTGGGTCTGTTCCAGTATTACTTCTTTGACCATGACTGAACCAGACTAAACTACTAAGAAGCCCTACTTTAAGAAGTTGTTATTGTTAAGTGCATTCAAGTTGGTTCCAACTCATAGCAAGCCTATAAACTGGTGGATTGGAACCTTTCAGTTAGCAATTCAGAGCTTATCTGACAATGCCACACCAGAACTTTTAGAAATACACCACTTAATTTACAAATATTTTGGATTTTTCTAGTAATCTTTTCATTATTGATTGTCAATTTTAATTCTAGAATGGTAAGAAAGCATATTCTTCCTAATTTTAAAAACTCCTTTGAAACTCCTTTGTTTTGTGGCCAAACATACTGGTCAATTTTGGTAGACATTCCAATTATACTTGAAAAGAATGTGTATTCTGTAGCTGTTGTGTGCAGAGTTTTATTTATGTCATTTAGATCAAGTTCTTTGAGTTGTTTAAATCTTCTCTATCCTTACTGTGGGTTAATGCACCAGACTGCAAAGACATCGGAACTGCAAGGTTGGCAGTTCAAGCTCACCAGCTGCTCCTTGGAAACCCAGTATACAGGATCGCTATGGGTTGGAACTGACTTGACGGCACTGAACAACAACAATCCTTACTAAAATTGTGTTAAGATCTACCATGATTTTAAGTTTGTTTCCTTTGAGTTTTGTCAGTTTTTAATTTATATATATTTGAAGTTATTTTGGTTTGTTGTTGTTGTTAAGTACCATGGAGTCGGATCCGACTCATAGTGACCCTGCACAGGGTTTCCGAGGTTATAAATCTTTACGGGAGCAGAACGCCTCGTCTTCTCCTGCAGAACCGCTGGTAGTTTCGAACTGCTGACCTTGAGATAGGCAGCCCGACTCGTAACCACTACGCTACCAGAGCTCCTTAGGTTATATTATTAGACACATACTACTCTATCTTATTACTGGATTGACATTTTGGCATTATAAAATGTTGCCCTTTTTAACTTCTTTTAAGTCTACTCTGATGTTAGTATGTCACATGAGCTTTTTTCTGTGTGTTGTTAATATTACATGGTTTCTCTCTCATTTTTCATTCAATTCTCCTGCATTTATCAGTAGATATTGACCAAACTCACTGATGAACTAGATATTAGAAATAAAATTAGGTCAAGGGTTCCTTGCTTCAAAACTGAACAGATAGTGATATATTTCATGAGCTAAAAACACTGACTCCTGGTGGTGCTGTAGGATAAGCACTTGAGCACAAGGTTGATTTGAACAGCAAGGTTGGTGGTTCAAACCCACCAGCAGTTCCTCAGAAACCCTATACAGGGTCACTATACGTTGGAACCAACCTGATGGCACTTAACAAGAAAGAACACTGAAATCATGTTTGAGAGGGGAATATGCTGAGTTTGGTTTTAGATGTGTTAACTTAAATTTTTAGTGTTCATTTTTTTTGTTTTTGAATGTCAAGTCAACAACATATGTCAAGTCAGAAACTAAACATACTGGAAGCACAGAGGACGATGAATCAAGGTAAGAGATAGAAATCTAGAAGTCATCTATATATTTAGACAGTAATTATAATTGGATATGGATAAGATCAGAGTCCTGGTGTGGTGCTGTATAACAGCAGCATTTCAAGCAATAACACAACCAAGTTCAATCACTGACAAATCAAGAGGCCTGTTATGTCCACTTGATCTAACAATGTGGAAGACACTGATAACTTCAGTGAAGTGATTTGGGTGTGATGCACATACAAACTACACAGGATTAGAGTAGATTACATTATTAAGGAAAAGGACAAAAAGAATTGTGTTTTGAATACCACCAATACCTTAATTATTCAATTTATCCCTTTCAAACTGTATTAACCATTTAAAGATTGTGTTGTTATTGTTTTAACTCTTTATTGTAAACTGAGTTAAGGTTTACAGAGCAAATCAGTTTTCCATTCAACAATTCACACACATTTTGTTTCATGTTATTCATCATTCCAAAGAACATTTCAAGGTATCTCTTGAATTACATCCATATGCCTACAAGGAAGACCAGTTAATACCACTATAATTTAAATTTATGCACCAACCACTAAAGCCAGTGATAATGAAATCGAAGAATTCTACCAATTTCTTCAGTCTTATACTGATCAAACCTGAAGTCAAGACGTATTGATGATTACCAGTGATTGAAATGCATAGAGTAGTTGGAATATATGGTTTAGAGATCATCAAGGACAGATTTTATATATTAGGCTCTGGTGTGTGGGTTAATGTGCCAGGCCACAAAGCCAATTGAACTGCAAGGTCAGTAGTTCAAGCTCACCAGCTGCTCCTTAGAAACCCTATACAGGGTCACTATGGGTCGGAACCAACTTGATGGCACTTAACAACAACAATGACCAAATCACAGAAGAGCTGTGGGATAGGAAGAAAGCAAAAGGTCATTGAGAGATGATGCATGTAGGAGATTGTGATAACTGCAATAAAACAAACTATGATAGGATGAATGTAAAGATAATGTTCACCCATGTAAACTAACACATAACTGACAATAAAAACTAAAAAAAAAAAAAGGTAATTAAGAATACAAAAAAGAAGGAAAAGACCAAAATGGATGTCAGAAGAGACTCTGAAACTTTCTCTCCAGCACAGAAATGCTAAAGTAAATGGATACATGAGGAAGTCAGAAAGCTGAATAGAAAATTTCAAAGGGCAGTTTGACAAGACAAAGTCAATTATAATACAATGTGCAAAGACCTGGAGTTAGAAAACCAAAAGGGAAGACACTAAGCTCAGCATTTCTCAGACTGAAAAAAAAAAATTCAGGCCTTGACTTGAAAAACTGAAGAATTCTATGGGGGAAAATATTGAATGATGCAGAAAACATCAAAAAAAAGATGGAAGGAATACACAGAGTCACCGTGTCAAAAGGAAGTGAGTGACAAACTTGTAGGTAGTACTCACCTCCATGGATTGATGTCAAAACTCGACTAGAGGAAGATATAAAAACAATTTTTGATAAAGGATACAAGTGTAAATTGCTACAGTTTGATAAACTTGACCTATACTTATGGATGTAGTAAGCTCACAATAACAACTGAGAGGGAAGGAGTCTTCATATCAAGTATCAATCCTATCCCCTCTATATACAGGGTTGATAGGGATGTGCAGGCAACTTAGATATTGGCTACCTAAAATGGGGGAGGCTATAAAAGCACAACCACAACTCGTCTGTCAGTTTGTTGTACTTGGTGGCTTGTGAGTTGCTGTGGTTCTGAAAGCTAGGCCACCGGTATTTTAAATACCAGCAGGGTCACCCATGGTGGACAGGTTTCAGATGAGCTTAGAGATGAAGACGGGCTAGGAAGAAAGAGTGATGAACTACTTCCGAATATTAAGTCACTGAAAACCTTATGAATAGCAGAGAAATACTGTCAGAAATAGTACCAGAAAATGAGCCCCTCAGGTTGGAAGGCACTCAAAATGCGACTGGGGAATAGCTGCCTCCTCAGAGTAGAGCTGACCATGATGACACGAATGGAGTAGAGCCTGTGGGAGAAAAACCCGCGGAACTTCATTTGCTGATGGGGCACAACTCAAAATGAAGAGAAACAGCTGTAAACATCCACTGAATATCAGAAAATGGAATGTACAGTATGAATCTGGGAAAATTGGAAGGTGACAAAAATGAAATGGAACGCATAAACATCAATATCTTAGGCATTAGTTAGCTGAAATGGACTGGTATTGGCCATTTTGAATCTGATGACCATATGCTTTACTATGCCGGAAATGACAAATTGAAGAGGAATGGTGTTGCATTCATTGTCAAAAAGAGCATATCCAGATCAGTCATGAGGTACAATGCTGTAAGTGAGAGGATAATATATCCATGTGCCTACAGGGAAGCCCAGTTAATTACACTATCATTCAAATTTACACACCAACCACTAAAGTCAGTGAGGATGAAATGGAAGAATTCTACCAACTTCTTCAATCTGAAATCGATCAAACATGCAATCAAGATGTATTGATCATTACTGGTGATTGGAATGCAC
>NW_006408612.1:4962887-4979664 GCF_000296735.1 Chrysochloris asiatica
TCTATTCCCGTAAAGATTTACACCCTCGGAAACCCTATACAGGGTCGCTATGGGTCGGAACCGACTCGATGGCACATAACAACAACAACAACAATTGTTATCATGACTAATTGTGACTGTCACAACAGTAAAGGTAGAAATGTTTTAACAAAAAGGGGGGCATAATTAATTTTACAGTCCAGGATCCATCAAGGGAGAAGAGCATGAGTGGAATTTGGGACCCTATCCAGAGAAGCAGCGACACCAGAGATGGAGACAGAGATGAGGACCTGGACAGATTGAGCAGTTGAAGACTCTGGACTCATGGAAAGAGAAAGGCTATGTGCTGGTGGCCAGGAGGCAGGCTTGCAGAATGTGCCCTTTGGTTGTTTAGGGTATTATATATTCCTGAATGTTTTTGTGTACATCTCCCCTCCTGCCCACCCCCCCAAAAACAGAGGAGATTGTATTCATTGCAATGAAACGATAAGTTTAAAACAGATGTTTTCCCATGTAAACGATCACTCAATTCACAAAACTTAAAAAAACAAAAACAAGAAACCCTATGGAACATTTCTATCCCAACACACATAGGGTTTTCATAAGTCAGGATTCACTAAATGGCATCTGGTTACTGGTAAATGACCAACAAATCAGAGCAAAAAATAATTTTAAAATAGCCACTCAATGTAATATTTTGTAGGCAGAAAACACTATAATAATGAAGGCTATGTAGCAGGATGTTACATTTTAGACTTTAAATAAAGTTTTAAAACTAAAATAAAATGGGTGATGTTCAACCATTTCAAGAAATAGCATATGATCAAGAACCAATAGGACTGAAGGAAGAAGTCCAAGGTGCACTGAAAGCATTAGCAAATAACAAGGCTTCAGGAATTTATGGAATACAAATGGAAATCTTTCAACAAACTTATGCACACTATGCCAAGAAATCTGGAAGACAGCTACCTAGCCAAATGACTGGAAAAGATCCATTGTATTTGTGCCCATTTCAAAGAGATGAACCTACAGAATGCAGAAATCATCAGGCAGTGTCATTATTATCACATGCAAGTAAAACTTTGCTAAAGATAATTCTAAACTAGCCACAACAGTACATCGACAGTAAACTGCCAGAGGTTCAAGCAAGATTCAAACAGTATGTGGAATGAGACATATCATTATTGACATCAGATGGATCTAAGCATAGAATATCACAAAGATGTTTACTGTGCTTTACTGTACAAAGGTTTTCAACTGTGTGGAACATGACAAGGTACAGACAATAGTACAGAGTATGAGTATTCCAAAACACTTAATTGTGCTCAAGAGTAACCTGTACGTAGGTCATGAGAGAGTCATTCAAACAGAGTAAGGGGACACTGAATATTTTAAAATTATGAAAGGGGTGCACCAGGGCTGTGTTCTTTCACCATACTTATTCAACTTGTCTGCTGAGCAACTAATCCAAGAAGATAGATTATATAAAGAAGAACGTGGCAACAGGATTCGGGGAGACTCATTAACAACCTGCAATATGCAGATGATACAACCTTGCTTGCTGGAAGTGAAGAGGACTTGGAGTGAAGAGGACTGATGATGATCAGAGACCACAGCCTTTAGTATGGGTTGCAGCTCAATGTAAAGAAAACAAAACTCCTAACCACTCGACCAATAAACAGCATCATGGTAAATCGAGAAAAGATTGATGTTTTCAAAGACTTCATTTTTCTTGGATCCACTATCAACACTCATAGAAGCAGCAGTATGGCATTGGGCAAATTTGCTGTGCAAGACCTCTTTTAAAGTGTTCAAGTGCAAAGATGCCAGTTTGAGGACCAAGGTGTGCTTGAGCCAAGTCATGGTATTTTCAATCACTTCATTTGTAAGAAAGTTAGACAGTGAATAAGGAAGACCACAGAAGAACTGATGCATTTGAGATATGATGTTGGAGAAGAATATTATAAGCACCACGGACTGCTAGAAGAACAAACAAATCTGTGTGGAAGAAGTACACCTGGAATGCTCCTTATAAGCCAGGATATTAAGACTTCATCTCTCGTATTTCATACATAATATCAGGAAGGAGCAGTCCCTGGAGAATAACACCATGCGGGGCAAAGCCAGGTTAGCAAAAAAGAGAAAGATCTCCAATGAGATAGGTAGATTGGCACAATGGCAGCAGCAACAGGCTCAAACTTAACGATGATTGTGAGGATGGTGCTTCGTTCTCTTGTTTATAGGGCTGGTGTGAGTCCAAACAAATTCTACAGCAGCTACCAACAACAAATTTATTTTAACAATTCTATTTAAGGTGTCCTGGTATAGCACTGTGTAAGATAAGCACTGGACGGCTAACCACAAGATCAAAGGTTCAGAGCTATACTGGTTACTCCTCAGAAACCCTATACAGGATTACCATGAGTCGGAACTGACCCAACGGCACTTAACAACAGCTTTAAAAAAAAAACAAGAATGATTTGACCCACACACACACAAAAAAAGTACAAAGCTACTGAGAAGTTAGGGAGGTAAAATCTAAAGCATCAGTGGAACAAGTGAATAGGTATTATTAAAAGAGGTATTAATAGGTTTAGGTTTGGATTGTAGAAAATTGAGTGAACTCCTATGTCCAATGGCACTTATTTACTTCACTTACTCATGAAGTAAGAGACAGGTTTATTTAATACGGGTAGGGATGGACTGAATTGTAGGATTAAGCAAAAATAAGGTTTGACGAAGAGTATGGAAAAATTGAAGTAGTTGTATCCAAGATAAAAGGGCAAATAGGAAAGCTAGGTAGTGCTGAAGGCCAATTTCAGGTGATTAAGAATGATTTTATGGAGATACTAACTCAACCAAGGACTCCTGGTGTAGCACTGTGGGATGAAGCACTGGACCTCAAGGCTGGTGCTTCAAATTCATCAGCTGCTCCCTTGGAAACCCTACAGAGGGTTACTATGAGTTAGAACTGACCTGAAGGTACTTAACAGCAAAAACAACTCAATCAAATTTAACTGAAAAGTGATCTTAAGAATCAACCAAAATAAATGTAATGATTAAGGCCAAAATTTTAAATGTGTACTGGATGAACAGATACAGAATGCAGCAAAGACTTCTGGGACCCTGCCCACTTACTGTTTGTCCTCACCCATCTAGGTCAACCTGATGATGTCTTACTATTGGAATCTATAACTGCCTAAGAACTGTGCTCAGAGTCCTGGCGTGGAACTATAGGGTAAAAACTGCAAGTTTGGCAAACCAAACCTCTGCAAACCCTGTACAGAGTTGCTATGAGACAGAAATGACTAGACGGCACTTAACAACAACAAACAAGAGCTGTGCTCAGTCCACCCACACATCATATGTTAGGGAGTTAACATCACTAGGAACAGGCCTCAGCCAATGAATGGTGGGAATTAGTTGGTAATTACCACAGCTTTCTTACTCTCCTAGTAGAAAAATCCCATTGCATGGTCCTTTACTGTTTTCCAGGCGTCCCCCACAGAAAACAACCTGCACATTTACATATACTTTGCATTGGTTTCTTTCCCTTTCTGTCTCTCTATTTCTCACTCTTAATGTGTGCCTCCTGAGATCACCTCCCAAAGAAACTACTTGTACTCCCAAATCCTTGCCTCAAGGGTCTGCTTCTGAGGGAACTCAAACTAAGATACAGTTTAGACCAAAAGCAATGAATCTAAGGACTAATGGCCCACACAAATCACAGTCTCTGCTAACCTGAGACCAAAAGAACTAGATGGTGCCTGGTTACCTTTCCAATCACACTGACCAACCAGGACTACCACAGAAGGCCCAGTTAGAACAAGCTAAAAAAATGTAGAACAAAACATCAAAGCCCACACCCCCAACAAAAAAAAGGTGAAAAGACTAGATTTACTCATAGGGAAGAGTCTAGTTGTTATTAAGTGCTATCAAATTGGTTCTGACATACAGTGACCCTATACAGGATTTCCAAGGAGCAGCTGGTACGTTTGAACTGCTGACCTTGCAGTTCAAACTCCTAATTAATACTCTGAGAAACATTCTAAATTGAAACCGAATATTCTTAAAGGCCACCTTCCTGCCAAATAATAAATGGGCCTATAAAACAAACAATGTGAAGAATGTGCTTTTTAGAACAATCAACTATAAGAGATGAAAAATGCAACATTTATCCAAAGCCAAAGATGAAAAGGCAGGGAAGGGCAAGGAATCCAAAAAAACGGAAACAGGAAACCCAGGGAGGAAATTTTGCAGGAATTGGAAATATTGTGGGGATTGCAACCAATGTCATGAAACAAATTGTGCATAAACTATTTGACTGAGGAGAAAACGAATTTGTATGTAAACCTTCACTTAAAGCACAATAAAATGTTTTGTTTTTAAATTATAATCCTGGAATTTTTTTAAAAAAAGGGCAATAAATCTCATTGTTCATTGGTTCTACAATTCAAAATGGCAGTCTCAAGAAACTCATAAGAAATTTCTTTTGACACTGTAGGATAAGCACTGGACTGCGAGATCATTTGATTGGCAAGGTCAGTCGTTCAAATTCACTAGTCACTCCTTGGAAACCTTATATAGTGTAACTATGAGTCAGAACTGACACGACAGCAACAGCAATAGATTTTTCAAGGAGCCCTGATGGCACCAGTGGTTAAATGCTTGGCTACTAACCAAAAGGTTGGTGGTTTGAACCCAGTGGCGGCTCGCTGGGAGAAAGACGATCCAATGAGATGGACTGGCACAATGGCAACAGTGATAAAAGCTCAAGTGAAACAATGTCTGTGAGTAATGGCACATGATTGGGTGGTGTTCTGTTCTGCTATGAGTCAGAGCTGACTCGATGGCACCTAACAACAACAAGGACCTGGTAAGATAATGAAGCATGTACCAGCTCAAAATGAGGGGTGTGGGTGAGGAGGCCTAAACCACTTCTATGCTAACCTAGAGCAGTGACTCTCAAACTTTACCATGTGGAAGAATCACTTGGTGAGTTTACTAATGCACAGATTCTTGCCCCATTCAGAGATTCTGTCTGATTTAGTAGATCTATAGCTTGCATTCTGAAGTGCTTCCAGGTGAGAGTAACAGAGATGGTGCTGACAGAGCATACTTTGGTGTCTGTGATAGAGACTAGAGAATGGGGATGAGGGAATGATAGAAATAAAGTAAGGAACAAACCTGAGGTCAGAATGGTATGGAATATGAACTCCTCACTTCAAGTTGCCATCCTCACCTTGAATCCTAAACAGATTGGGGACCCCGCTGTTGGTTTTACCTGGAGTATCTACTTTTGAAGTAGATTGAAGGATTGAAGTTATCATGTAATCCTCAGGAAAGAGCTCAAATTCCAGCAGCTCTTCCATTTATGACAAAGCTGGCACTTCATTGCAATAGGGAAGGGATGCTCTTATTTTTAATACATGGTACTAGATCAACTGGCTTTTCATAGGTGGAAAAATAACATAAAACTGAATGTCTACCTCATACCATTCATTTAAAAAAAAAGTCAGTTCTGGGTGGGTTAAGATGTAAATGTGAAAGGTAAAACAATAAAGCTTTTAGAAAACAAGACAGATCATCTTGATGGCACTAGGTAGGCAAGATTTCTTAAGCAAGATATAAAAAGCACTAACATTAAAATTAAAAAGTATATCAAGATTACATAAGAGCACAAAGAAAAGCCATGCAGTAGAAGACATTTGCAATCCATTTACAACAAAGAACTAGCACATAAATAACTTACACAAATTAATAAGACAATAACCCAGTAGAAAAATGAACAAAGAAATTAAAACAGGCACTTCACAAAAGGAAAGTGCAAAGGGTCAACTGAAAACAAAGTGTTTAACCTTACACAGAGTTAGGCAACTTCAAATTAAAATCACAACCAAATACTATTACACAGCTATTGCAAAAATGAAATAAAACCTGACAATACAGGATAAACTCCCATATACGACACTACTGCATTTCTAGACTACACCCTAGACTACCCATTGGAGAAGTGGGGACCGGAGGCTCAGTGGCAGAAATCTCACCTCCACATTAGACCACTTATATCCTACCCACAAGCAGGCACTGTTTGTTCTGTTCTGCATGTAGTTACCATGAGTCAAGATGGGCTCAATGGCAGCTGACAACAGCACCCAGCCTGTGTGCACCAGAATGCAAAGGCATGTTTACAACAGCGCTGTTTATTATTCTCAAAAAGGAGCGTGGGAGTGGAGGGTGGGGGATGAAGGAGAAGGATGTGAATGCCCAGCCACAGAATAGATTTAAAACTTGTGGTATATCTTTACAGTAAAATATTTTATAGCAAGGAAAATAAGCTAATTTAAAAATAAACACAACATGGATAAATTGTATTCTAAGCCCCAGGATTCCAATATCCTACTTAGGGGCAACTACTACTTACCTTTTAGTATTAGGTAAGTTTGCCCTCACTTTGAAACAACTGAACCAATCCCTACTCACAACAAATTCTTCATCACAATCACCTTCACTTACCTCACATGTGGCTTTTAAATCACTGAAAAGACTCTGAGCCTTTAACTGGTAACTGCAAGATTGGAAATACTATACAGGGTTGTTATGAGTCAGAACCAACTCAATGGCATACAGCAACAACAATGAAGGAAGGTGAAATAAGAACTGTACACACCTTTTCTGATTTAAAGACACTTAGGAACACATCTCCTGCATAACCCAGAAACTGTACATATGACACTATTTATATAAAGTTCAAATCAATATGAGTTAATTAACATTGTTTGGTGTTGTTAAGTGCTGTCAAGGCAGTTCCAATTCATTTCAACACTGTATAAGGTTTCAAGGAGCTGCTGGTGAATTTGAACCACCAACCTTGCAGTCCAGTGCATTATCCCACAGCGCTACCCCAGGACTCATTTTGATTAGGGGGCACATATGCTGGTAGTAGATTTTATTACTATTCAAGTCAGAATAGTGGTTAGCTGTGAATACGGAGGAAGTAAAGATTGGTAAGGGAAGGGAGAATTTTGGAGTGCTAGTAACGTGTATATCTTGACATGTGAGGGGGCCTTACTAGTGCTTATTTTACAACTATTTGTTAAACTATGCATATTGAGCTTAATACTTCTTTAGGTCATGTTTTAAAAAGAAATTTAAGAAAACAAAAAAACTCTGGAACTGATCTGGTTGAAAAATTTGATCCACCATTTACTAATAGTGAAACCTTGAGTAATTCATAAAACCTCTTGAAATCTGTGTTTCCTAAGTTGTAACATGGGGTTAATAATATATATCTTTCAGCTAATTGCAAAATTCAAACAGATAACATGGGGGAAAATAAGTGTTCAACAGTGCCTGGCTCAATAAACATAATTTAATTTTTCTTTGTTGTTGCTGTTAAGTGCCGTCAAGCTGTTCCAACTCAGAGTGACCCTATATAAGGTTTCTGAGAAGTGGCTAGTGGGTTTGAACCACTAACCTTACAGTTAGCAGCCCAGTGTTAATCCTACAGCATCATACCAGGCCTCTTTAAGTGAGGTGGTAACAAAAAACAAGTTGAGAAAACACTGATTTATAGCTTATTCTAAAGCAGCTGAAGGAGCTCTGGTAGCATAGTGGTTACGAGTCAGGCTGCTAATCTCACGGTTGGCAGTTCGAAACTACCAGTTGTTCCATGGGAGAAAGATGAGTCTTTCTGCTCCCGTAAAGATTTACAGCCTTGGGTACCCTCTGCAGGGTTTCTATGAGTCGGAACCAACTCCACGCACAGCACCACCAGCACACCACCTAAAGTAGCTGAATCTAACATGAAGAAAATAGAAGAGGGGATATACTGTTTGTAAATGAGAAAATTAAACTTTCTGTGGTACTGTAGGATTGGCACTGGACTGCATACCACAAAGTTGGCAGTTCAAGACCACCAGCTATTACTTGGAAATCCTGTAGAGGATCACTATGAGTTGGAATGGACTCGATGGCACTTACAGCATCTACCCCAAAGAGTGTGGCACTGAAAGGAAAAATGACTGGGAGGTGTTTATAGAGATTTATTTGTAAGCAAAAGTCCATGCTATACTTTCAAACCTTGAAAATGGTGAGAATGGGAAAATGTTACAAGTAAACAGCACTCAACAGTCCGGTTTTGTTAAGAAGATACGCCAGGAAATGGTAGTTCAAGAATTTCAGAAGAGTCTGAGAGCCTTTTTCTCCCATATCAAGCAAAGCAAGATTGATCAACTTATTTTTAAAACAGTGTTTCTGAAAGACTTACAGATGTCACTTATGGCTCGAGTAAAGAATGACTGCGTCAGGATTCATTCTAGTCAATAACTATGACATTTGGGGTAAATAAATGACTTCCAATCCTAACATCTCTTTTTCACTATTTTTTTCCTGGTCAAAGAAGAGTAGTTTTCATAATGACAAGTTTGATGCCCCTTTTTCTTCTACAGTCATGTGCAGTCTTCTCAGATAAATCTTTCTTTTCCTCAATCTATTGGACTAGAGAATAACCAGGATGTAAAGTGACCTGGGGTTATCAAGGATATTGGCATCACAACACTGGTCTCCACGCTTCTAGTCCAGGTCACTTTCAACCAAAATTTACTGAAAGGGAACCTAACTTTAAAGGCTAATTCTATAGCTGATTTTTTAATAATGTGTGGCTCCTTACTCAACTGTGAGTTTACCAATTCTATTAAATGTAAATAAGGAAAGGGAAGGATGTAATCAGTTTTTGGAAATGAGAAAATGAAAAAATAAATATGTATATTAAAAGTAATCATGAAATTTTTTCAAGAAAGACAATCTAACCGATCGTGCCTATATAGTAAGACATCAATAAAAGCTCTGGACAATGACTCTTCTGCGCTTCCTGGTTTGGGAGGATTATATGCCTCCTCCTGCCCCTAGTCCTATGCATAGCTTTACTGCTGTTGTTAAGTTCTGTTGAGTGGGTTCTGACATATAGCAAGCCTGCATACGGTTCCCAAGAAGTGGCTGGTGGGTTTGCAATGTCAACATTGAGGTAAACATATACAGCACTTATTACTGAACATCTTAAGTAGCTTGTTACCACAACCCTTGGTTGCTGCCCTCAAAAGTTTTTTTTAACAATTCTTAAAAAACATAAATGACTCTGAAAATCTGGATTTCCATAATAAAAATAGATATTTATATGCTTTATTTAAAACACAAATTTTAATGAAGAAAATTAACTCAGGTATCTAAAGAAGCTGTAAATTTTTACTTACATATTCAGGTTTTAGTTTTTTATCTCCTCCTCTCACAGCCACCTTTTCTAGTTTATCTATAATTGGCCCAAACATTTCCTCATCTTTGAGCTGAAGCTCTTCATGTATTATTTCTATATCTCGAATAGGATTTACACTTCCTTCAACATGTGTGATATCATCATCTTCAAAAGCACCTAAAATGAATTAAAGGGAAGAAATTCAATAAGCAAACATGTGTAGGGTTATTATAATTAGAGTAAGAGTGAAAGATTCCTAGAAGGTTAAGAAATAACCATAGTCAATAAATTATACTAAATTCTATACATGTAGAACATAGTATTCACCATTTAGCAATATTTAGGGTACTTAACAACAAAACAGTTGTTCAAAAATCTCAACAGTCTCAAAACTGATTCATTCAAATAAATAAAATTATGACCTTTTCAGAAAGAAAATTATGTTACAAGACTACTGGCATTTCAAAGTTTGGTCATTAAAAGGTACTGAATTCCAGGTATAAAAGCCTGAAGTTCTAAACCACACTACTAGGGTTTCCAAGGGAAACCAGATTTTGGGGGAGGGGGAAGACGGGAAGAAGGCCTGAAATCATCTGGCAACCTCATCCCTGCTTCAATCTACTTTATCACTGTGGTTCTGACGGTGATTAGATAATGAAGCACTCAGACACACAATTTACACAGCAGCTAATTTCATCGGCCTGATTTGAGGGTATGGTTTTTAGGGGGCTATCAAAGAAGCAGATGAAGGTGCATTTGTCATATATGAGTGACAACCATTCACACTATCTGAACAAAATGGTGCTGGCCCTTATTAGGAACACATGCTATTATCACATATTTAAAGTGCAGTTAAAGCCATAATTTCAAATTGCCAACTGGAAACATAAGGGTAAAACAACCAGATATTACTGAAGCATGTGTACTGACTTTATGCCCTTCTGAAGACATAATGTGGCAACATAATTCAACTGGGATTTACTCAAATTACCAGATAAAGAACAGTATCACAAAAATGGACAAATGCAAGAAATATTATAAACAGAAAGCAATGATATACTCAATGAAATAAAAAAAAAACATATTTATGAACAAATCAAATATAAACATATTTCTATATAACTAATTTCATTAAAATTACCAATTAGATTATACTCCCAAAATGACAGCTTTTCAAACAAAAAGTATCAATTTTTAGACAAAGGTATCAGAAATCATGAGGGACCATTTGATTGAGTTCGATAAAAGAAATAATGAATATAGCTCATTCTTAGCTATAAAAGATCAAGATATTCTCATTACAAAGCATTTATTATAATTTCCCAGAATTAAAAACAATTAAGTTGTTTGTATGTTAAAGTGAAAAACAATAAGTATATTAATGTAATTAAGTATAAGTCATTAGAGTAATATTTAAGTATTTTTGGTATGCAACTAATGTGTTATATAATGTCAATTTCATATGAACAAAACTAGCAGAAAACAAGGAGGTAATTTGATTTTACTAATAAACACACTGACAAATAGATTTTTTGAAAAAAAATTTTTATCTTTGAAACGTGCGAAGAGGAAAAAAAAAAGTCTTCCTGGATACTTAACATTATGAGGTTTCAAAAGTTTGTGAAATAATACATACTGGAATTTTTACATGAACTTCTTGGTATGATTTAGGCATCAGACACAAACAACACAATAGAATAACTCATAAATAAATGTTAGTTTCCTGTCAGCCAAAGCAAAAAAAAAAAGGACGAAGAAACATGGTTAGTTACAAATATAACTAATCTTTTTCTTCCACTCAGGATGAAAAAAATCCTACATGGCAAGTCTTTCTGTAAGGTCTAATGAGTAACTATAGCAAATGACGCTCATAAAAATACTCCATCAGCAAATGCATTTATTATTGGTGTCAGGTGTCTCTGAGTCTATTCCAACTCATAGTGAGCCCAGTAGAACTGCACCATAAGGTTGCCTAGGCTGTAACCTTTGCTGTTGTTGTTAAGTGCCATGGAGTCAGTTCTGACGCATAGTAACCAGTATAGGGTTTCCAAGGGGCAGCTGGTGAGTTTGAACTGCCAACCTTGTGGTTCAAACTGACTTTGTGTTCCAGTGCTTTATCCTACAGTGCCACACTTATGGGGGCAGATTACCAGATCTTTTCTTTCACAGAGTGTCACTGGGTGGTGTTGAATTACTAAGCTTTCAGCAGTTAGAAGCCAAGTCCTTAACCACTGGAATACCAGGGAGACGAAGTTTGGCCATCTTGGCCTCCAAAAATGCAGTAGCAGGTTTTAAACAGCAATTTCTTAATTGCTGTCATGTCATGCCAATTCCAATTCATGGTGACCCCATGCGTTACAGAGGAGAATTGCTCCCTAGTGTTTTCTTGGCTGTAATTTTCACAGAATCAGATTTCCAGGCCTTACTTCCATGGTCCAGTGGGTGTGTTCCAACTGCCAACCACTGCCAAACGCAAACAACATGTGCCACTCAGTGGATAACAGGAACTTGGTACAACATTTCCTCACTTACCTGACAACTCAGATTTGTGACAACAGTAAAATATCTACTCTCCTACTTTGTGCATTAACAATATATTTCTGGCTATAATGAACAGCAGGTTGTGATGGTTAAAGTTATATATTAACTTTGTTGGCCCATGATTCTCAGTAGATCACATAATGCAATGAAGTACTTTGGAAGTTATGCAATGATGAGATTTGATGTGGTTATCCTCTGCTTTTGCGTAATGCCAATTTTCACATGACTACTTGGGAGTCCTGGTGTGGCACTGTGAGTTAATGTGTCGGACTGCAAAGTAGTTTGAACTACAAGGTGGGCGGTTCAAGCTCACCAGCTGCTCCTTGGAAACCCTACACAGGGTTGGAATTGACTCGACAGCACTTAACAACAACAACTTGGTCTCTGTAACATAACCATGTAGATAAAGTGAGAAGGGGGCATAATTGCCATTCTTTAGTGAGAGAAGGAAACAAAATGTTCTGATGATATGTATTCTTCCAAAGAGAAAACTCAGACTAAAATTGGGGAGGAAGTCACTTGTATGTCTTTTATAACCTTCAAATTATTCTCTGGAATACACCTTGCCTAGGGTCTACCAAGGATGGGGCCAGGAAAGGAGTTAAGACTGGATCATCACTAATCCAGTCCCCTTATTAAAAGAAATGACCGCTCATCTGTCACTCTGTCACACTGTGAGTGCTTACATATTGCTTCAAGGCTACCAGCAGAGTCTCTATGGCTGACAGGGTTTCAGAAGAGCTTCCAGAAGAAGACAGACCAGGAAGGAAGGTCATTAGTACCTACGGATCACAAATGAATACTGGCCAACATAGTGCTGGAAAATAAGCCCCCTAAGCTGAAAGACTCAAAACACACAATGGCCACAACAAAGAGCACACCAACAATCATAAGCACAGTGCAGGGCTGGGTAGCATTTCATGGGGTCACCAGGAATCAAAGCTGGCTTAATGGCAACCAACAACAACAACCATAAGGGAAATATTCAAACCAGACCCTATAAAACTCTGGATTACACTGTTGTTCTCATGCCCAAGGTTGTACACTATAGCTTGCAAGGAATTATTACTATATTCATTTGTATGTGAGATGGTAACATGCTACGGCAAGAACTTAAATCTGTTTGCTGAAAATAAAAACAGTCAAAAATTAAATACAAAAATAAGTAAAGGGAAAACTGGAGCTATGCTTTAAAATTGAATGGTTTTCTGATGAAAAGAGAAACCTTGGTGGTGTGGTGGGTTAAACATTCAGGCTGCTAATCACAAGGTCAGAGGTTCAAATCCACCAACCGCTCCAGGGAACAAAGATTAGGCTGACTACTGTCATAAAAATTTAGTCTCAGAAACCCTAAGGAGCAGTTCTACTCTGTCTTACAGGGTTGCTATGAGTTGGAGTCGACTTGATGGCAATGAAGTTTTATGATGAAATGAGGCCTAGAAGAAGTTGTCTTAAGTTTCATACATTTGGAGGCCATTTGGGCAACTTCCCATTTCTTGTTGTTATTGTTGTTAAGTGCTGTCTAATCATTTCCAACTCACAGTGACCCTGTATGGGATGTCCAAGGATCAGCTGGCTAGTGGGTTTGAACTGCAAGTCTAGTGCTTATTCTACAGTGCCACATCAGGACTGCTATTAAATTAGAGATTACTTTCCAAAGAAATGCCCCTGGGTTTCAACAGACTTCACTCTAGATGTATTATAGTAATAGCACTCTTAAACATCTTGTCTTTTTTAATACATTTAGCAGAGTTTCAGATACATAGAACTCGTTCAGTAACTGCAGCATATGTTACTATTTTTTTATAATGTGAGAATTAGTAATTGTATTAAGCTGGGTTCTCTAGAGAAGCAAATCTAGTGTCCTGGTGTAGGATAAGCATTGGACTGCTAACTGCAAGGATTGTGGTTAAAATCCTCCAGCTGCTCTTTGGATACTCTATACAAGGTCTATGAGTTGGAACTGATTCGATGGCAGTTGTTGAGTCGGTTCCAACTCGTAGTGACCCGACCCTGTTTAGGATTTTTGAGACTATAAATCCTTATAGGAGCAGAAAGTCTCATCTTTTTCCCACAGAACGGCTGGTAAGTTCGAACTGTGGTTAGTAGTGCAACAGTCCAGTGCTTATCCTACAGAGCCACTGAAATTGATCTCAAGGAAATGGCTCATGCAGTTGTAGAGGGTAGCAAGCAAGTCCCAAGTCCATGGGTCAGGCATCAAGGGTTAGGCTGGAGGCTTCCCCTGACTCATTGTTGCTAGGGCTGACAAACCCAAGATTGAGAGATCAGATGACAGGCTGCTGGCTCAAGGGCTATGGAGCCTGACAAATCCAAGACAGGCAGGTAAGGTATGTCAAGATATTGGCTTATAGGTGTGGAAGCTAACAAATCCAAAAATGGGCAAGTAGGACATCAAGTAACTGACTGAAATCTCAAAAACTGGTGGCCAAATGATGACAAGTTGAACTCACAAATCAAAGAGAGCAAAATATTGGAAAGCTTTACCAGAACATCTAGATACGTTGGATACAGGCCACAATTCTGAAGAAACTCCCCTTACAAGTGATTTCCTAATCACAATAGAGCACATCATGGATGTGATTATATTATACTACAAAATGGAAGATAACATCATTATTACAAAACTGCCAAATTACAACTGCCAAACCAATTGGAAACACAGTCTAGCCAAGTAGACACATAACCTCAATCATCAGGGTAATTAAAGATTCCATACTAACAAACTGAAACTGTATTTTTTAAAACTTTTTATTGTGAGTTGAGTGAAGGTTTTTCAGAGTAAATCATCAGTTTTACTTTCAACAATCACACAATAATGACTGCAGTTCCCTCCACATAATAACAGTTATCCCGCTTCTTCCCTGTGGTTCTTAACTTCCATTCCTCCTTCCTTCCCTTCGGAACTTTGTCCTCAGGTAAATGTTGCCCTTTTGATCTTGAATGGTTGACCATTCCATGGGGAGCACACCTAATTGATGGTACCGCCTATATAACTCTCTACTGTTTAGCTGAAAACTGGGTCATGAGGGTAAGTTCCATTCCAGACCTGAATGGGTTCCTCTAAGTTTCTTTCTGACCGGTAAACTCAGTCTTTTTCAAAATATTAATTTTGAGTATTTTTGTTGTTGTTGTTGATGTTCAGTGCCACCGAGTTGATTCCAACTCAGCGACATTGTACAGGGTTTCCATGGAGCATCTCTGGTGGGTTTGAACCACAGACTGTGGTTCTCAGTCTACTACTTATCCTATAGCACCATGTTGTTGTTGTTGTTGTTAAGTGCTATCGAGTCGGGTCCGACCCATAGCGACCCTGTACAGGGTTTCCGAGGGTGTAAATCTTTACGGGAGTAAAAAGCCTCATCTTTCTCCCGCGGAGCAACTGGTAGTTTCGAACCACTGACCTTAAGGTTCGCAGCCCAATTCGTAACCACTACGCTACCTGAGCTCCTTAGCTTCATGTTATTCAACTCACCTTGGGGTTAATGAAAATAAATTTTGAAGGCTTATAGGTTTTCTCTACAACTTCTTCTTTGTTCACTACCACATTTTTATTTAGTCCATGGCCAAAGTTATTTATTTCAACTTCACATTAACTAAAACAGCATTTCTACCAGAGGGAACATTGCCCTGGTAATAACAGATGACTTTAGGCATCTTAAAACACTACACTTAGTCAAACTGAATCAATCACATTGTGAGAAAGTTATTTCCATTTCAGTTCTCTTCCAATCATTCTGTGTAAGTCAAGGAGAAAGTCTCAGTTTGATGTGGTTGGCCTTTAATGTCTAATATTTATAGTCTATCTTTTTACCAACAGAGTAGGTCTCCGCCTCAAGAACTTCTGAATATTATGCAAGACTAGGATAGCCAAGGAAGTCTCTCTGAGAAGATGACATTTGAGTTAGCACCAGATTGGCCAGAATGAGGCAGTAATGTGATGATCTTGGGAGCAATCAAAGAAGAAAGTAGACCTATCAAGTCAGAACTGCTGCATACAGTTTCCAAGACTGTAATCTTTACAGAAACCGACTGCCATGACCACCTCTTTCCCCAATGGTGGTGGTGGTTATGTGCCGTGGAGTCGGTTCCCACTCATAGTGACCAAGTATAGGGTTTCTGAGGCTTTAAATCTTTAAGGGAGCAGAAAGCCTCATCTTTCTCCTGCAGAATGGCTGATAGTTTCAAACTGCTGACCTTGAAGTTATCAATCTGACTCATAACCACTAAACTAATAGAACTCCTTTCCCCCCATGAGTACACTCTACTATATATAAGACTAAACGATAATAGGAATTACCTGAAATTTCGTAATTTCTTCTGTTTAGTTGTTTCTTTTTCATTTAAATACAATAAACTACAATTTGGTATTCTATTTAAAATAGTGTGTGTCCTATATGATCACATAGGACAATGACCAAATCCTAAGAAAAAATTTTCTAGACAGTGAGCTACTGAGCAATTATTAAAAATCTTAATTCATTTTGTGTCACTTAAATTTTAAAGACAAATGTACATTATTCCTATACATTCCTCTACATGCAAAGTGAGTGACTAAAATAATTCTAACAATTCTAGTCCTCATTTAAGAACTATTTGTTATAAAAGAAAATGAATCATAAATATAAAGATTTCTTACCTAGAAATACTAAAATGTTCCCTTTCACAACAAAGCACTCTTTTCTAACATTTTCAACTTCTCTCACATTTCCAACTCTTTTTCCTGCAACTCAGCAGATAACCAAACTTTCCTGCTTCCCAGGGAAAATGCATGTCATTGCTCTGAAACCAAACCCATTATTGTTTTTACCCAAGCTTTCCTCCTTTCCAGGAGTAAAATGGAAAATATCACTTTCTACTATTTATCCACCACTCGTGTGTTAGTTTGTCGTCCTTTGGTGGCTTGTGAGTGGCTATGATTCTGAAAGGTATGCCACCGGTATTTTAAATACTAGCAGGGTCACCCATGGTGGACAGGTTTCAGATGAG
>NW_006408612.1:4979764-4980982 GCF_000296735.1 Chrysochloris asiatica
AGCTTTCCTCCTTTCCAGGAGTAAAATGGAAAATATCACTTTCTACTATTTATCCACCACTCGTGTGTTAGTTTGTCGTCCTTTGGTGGCTTGTGGTGGCTATGATTCTGAAAGGTATGCCACCGGTATTTTAAATACCAGCAGGGTCACCCATGGTGGACAGGTTTCAGATGAGCTTCCAGACAAAGACAGACTAGGAAGGAGGAGTGATGAAGTACTTCGGAATATTTAGTCACTGAAAACCTTATGAATAGCAGAGAAACACTGTCAGATATAGTGCCAGAAAATGAGTCCCTCAGGTTGGAAGGCACTCAAAATGGGACTGGGGAAGAGCTGCCTCCTCAGAGTAGAGCTGACCATGATGATGCGAATGGAGTAAAGCCCATGGGATAAAAGCCCACAGGACCTTCATTAACTGATGGAGCACAACTCAAAATGAAGAGAAACAGCTGTAAAAACCCATTGAAAATTGGAACAAGGACTGTATGAAGTATGAATCTGGGAGAACTGGAAGTTGTCAAAAATGAAATGGAACACATAAACATGGATATCTTAAGACAGTAATTAGCTGATGGTATTGGCCATACTGAATCTGATGACCACATGGTTTACTATGCCAGGAATGTCAAAAGAACATATCCAGATCAGTCATGAGGTACTACACTGTCTGTGATAGGATAATATCCATGAGCCTACAGGGAAGCCCAGTTAATACCACGATTATTCAAATTTACGCACCAACCACTAAAGACAGTGAGGATGAAATAGAAGAATTCTACCAACTTCTTCAATTTTAAATCGATCAAATATGTAATCAAGATATATTGATCATTACTGGTGATTGGAATGCAAAGGTTGGGAGCAAAAAGGAAGGATCAGTAGTTGTAAAACATGGCCTTGGTGATAGAAATGATGCTGGAGAACGTGTAATAGAATTCTGCAAAATCAATGATTTGTTCATTTCAAATACCTTCTTTTAGACAGCATATACACATGGATGACTATATACATGGACCTCAACAGATGGAATACACAGAAATTAAATTGACTACATTTGCGGAAAGAGAAGATGGAAGAGCTCCATATTGTTGCAGACCGTGTAAGACTAGTCAGAGGTTCGAGGTCCTCTAGGGTCGAGTGTAACAAATGAGGCCACTGGCAGTTAATGGCAAATTGCTTTCATATTAATATTCAGGTATATATATTAAATTAATACAC
>NW_006408612.1:4986298-5017538 GCF_000296735.1 Chrysochloris asiatica
TTGCTTGCTGAAAGTGAAGAGGACTTAAAACATTTACTGATGAAGATCAAAGAGCACAGCCTTCAGTATGGATTACATCTCAATGTAATGAAAACAAAATTCCTCACCACCTGACCAAACAAAATTCTTATCAGTGGAGAAAAGACTGAAGTTATCAAAGACTTCATTCATCTTGGATCAACTATCAATACTCACAGAAGCAGCAGTCAATAAATCCAAGGATGTATTGCATTAGGCAAATCTGCTGCATAAGACCTTTTAACGTGTTGAAAAGCAAAGATGTCAGCTTGAGGACTAAGGTGCGCCTGACTCAAGCTATGGTATTTTCAATAACCTCATATGTATATGAAAGCTGGACAGTGACTAAGGAAGACCGTGGAAGAATTGATGCTTTTGAGTTATGGTGTTGGAGGAGAATTTTGAAAGTGCCACGGGCTGCCAAAAGAACCAATAGATCCGTTTTAGAAGTGCAGCTAGAGTGCTCCTTGGATGCCAAGATGGCCAAACTTTGAGTCTCATACTTCGGACGTATTGTCAAGAAGGACCAGTTGCTGGAGAAGGATATCATGTTTAGTAAGCTGGAGGGTCAGAGAAAAAGAGGAAGACCTCCAACGAGACAGACTGGCCACGTGGCAGCATTGATGGATTTAAGTGTGGCAACAGTAGTGAGGTTGACCCAGGATCAGGCAGTGTTTCATTCTGCTGTGGGTTGGTACTGACTCAATAGCACCTAACAACAACAACTATTTATAGTCAACCTCTGTACCAGTTCTATTCTCCATCACATCTCTCAAGTCAGACTGCTACACAGACAGTAGTCTTAGCAAACAAAGGAACACTATTAAGCCACTCTATCTTCTATTCACGGTGTGGTGCCCTGGTGTGACACTGTGGGTTAATGAGCTGGAATGCAAGGTCAATTTGAACTGCAAGGTTGGTGGTTCAAGCTCCCCAGTCACTCCCTCAGAAAACCTATACAGGGTCGCTATGGGTCAGAACTGACAATGGTACTTAACAACAACAGAAGCAATCCTCTATTCCCAGCAGTACTTTCCATAACATTTTAGTAGGCCTAAGAAAACGTGGCATCAGGATTGGAGGAAGACTCATTAACAACCTGCGATATGCAGATGATACAACCTTGCTTGCTGAAAGTGAAGAGGACTTGAAACATTTACTTATGAAGATCAAAGAGCACAGCCTTCGGTATGGATTGCATCTCAATGTCAAGAAAACAAAAATCCTCAGCACTGGACTAATAAACAACATTCTTATCAATGGAGAAAAGATTGAAGTTGTCAAGGACTTCATTCTTCTTGGATCAACTGTCAACACTTGCGGAAGCAGCAGTCAAGAGACCAGACGACGTATTGCACTGGGCAAATCTGCAGCACAGGAACTTTTTAAAGCATAGATGTCAGCTTGAGGACTAAGGTGTGCCTGACCCAAGCCATGGTATTTTCAATAACCTCATATGGATGTGAAAGCTGGACAGTGAATAAGGAAGATCGTAGAAGAATTGATGCCTTTGAGTTGTGGTGTTGGAGAAGAATACTGAATGTGCCATGGACTGCCAAAAGAACCAACAGATATGTTTTGGAACAAGTGCAGCCAGAGTGCTCCGTGGAGGCCAAGATGGCTAAGCTTCGTCTCTCATTCTTTGGACATATAGTCCGGAGGGAACAGTCGCTGGAGAAGGATGTCATGCTGGGTAAGGTGTAGGGTCAGAGAAAAAGAGGAAGACCCCCAACGAGATGGACTGGCCAGGTGGCATCATTAATGGACTCAAGTGTGGCAGCGGTAGTGAGGTTGGCCCAGGATCAGACATTGTTTCGTTCTGCTGTGCATGGGGTCACTATGAGTCGGTTCTGACTCGATGGCACCTGACAACAAGACCTTACAGTCATTTCAGTTACTCCTAGAATCCTGACATTGATTCCCTTTTCAGCTAATGCTTTCTTACAGTTCTTTCAGAGCCAAACTTCTTGAAAGAGCTTTTTGTATCTGCTCTCTACACTCCTATTTATAACTCAATCCACTAGAATCTGCTTCCAACAGGTTATCAGAAATTGATGCAAAAACGACACCAGTGGTCTCCACTTTCATGACAGGAACAGCCATTCTTTAGGAATCTTTACTGACTTCTCAGTAGCATCTAACATAAGGATATTGAAGTAGTGTCTTTCATTGATTCTTTCTAGCCACATTCTCCAGATTTTCTGATCTTTTTTATGATTTTGAGATTGTTCCACCATTTTTTCCAGGACCTTCTATTGTGACCTCAATCAGAGAGGCTGGTAGTCAGGATAGTGGAAGCTGAGGTTCATGTGGTCTACCAGTGCTTCGGGTGAACTGTTTCTATGCATCTTTGATTTTCTTTACTCTTCTTTGGTTTGATGGGGAGAGACCAAGAGTTGCATCATATATGGTTGCTCACAGGCTTTTTGTTTTGTTTTACATTTTACTGTGAGTTGAATGAAGGTTTGCAGAAAAAATTATCAGTTTTACATTCAACAAGTCAGACACTGTTCCATCTCAATGACTGCATCCCCTCCATGCAGCAACAGTTATCCCACTTCCTTCCTGTGCTGCCTGTCTCCGTGCCACTCACCTCCCAGCTCTTCTTAACTCGTTCCTAAATTTTTAAGACTCAGTCACTACTCATCAAACTAGTTATGTCAAATGACTTTGATGTCCCCTGCTTGCTCTTTTCATTTAGTTATATCCTGCATGAAATTAATTTCTTGGTATAATATGGCAGAAATGATGAGTGAGCTGTTTCCAGTGATGATTGCTATTGTTAAGCACTGTTGAGTCAGTTCCAACTCATAGTGATCCAGTACAGAGTTTCTGAGGAGTGGTTGGTGGGTTTGAACTGATTTTCTTGTGGCTAGCAGTCCAGTGCTTATCCACATCAGGGCTACAGTGATAATATTTCTATATCTCTGATCAAATAAGATGAGAAAGTAGGAGAAAAGCATCTCAGTGTATATTTAGTTCAAAAATTAATCTCTCTTTCTCAAAGACATCAAAGAAGGGGCAATATTTGGAACAAAGAAAAGAACCGATTCTGCTAAGAAAGAATACTGGTTTAAAAATCTGACCTTCAGAGTTTGCAGCAAAAGAGGACTGCACAGTTAAATTTAAATTACATTTAATATCCATATGAAGAGACTTCAAAAAATCTGTGAGGAAAGTCCATTATCTTTCTATTCCATTTTTCTATGAACTTTTTGAAGCCCCCCTGTACTGATGCACTGTCGGAGAAATAAGTCTACATACACTGAAAATGGAAATAGTTGGTTAATTATGTGACACAAATGTGGAAGTGAAAAAGTATAACTGGGTTGTAAAAAGCTGGACAATGAATAAGGAAGACTGTAAAAGAATCGATGCATTTGAATTATGGTGTTGGTGAAGAATATCAATTATATTATCCTGCCAGGAGAACAAAACAAACCTGTGTTGCAAGACGTACAGACAGAATGCTCTTTAAGAATCAAGGATGGTGAGACATGTTGTCAGGAAGGACCAGTCCCTGGAGAAGGACATTATGCTTGGAAGAGTGTTGGTGAAAAAAAGGAAGCCCCTCAATGAGCTGGTGTGGCACACTGGCTGCAACAATGGACTTATACATGGCAATGAGGATGAGGATGGTGCTGGACTGGGCGGTGTTCTGCTCTACATAGGTCCTAGGAGTTGGAATGGACACGATTGCACTTAAATAACAAAATCAATCAATGTAGCCTTTAAAGTCCTCAACTTCCTAAAGAAAACGTTATTAGCCCAAATATAAGAAAAGCCCTAAAAGAATCTAGTCTGTGCCATAGGCTAATGCCGAAAAATAAAATGAAACTAAGAGCAAACGGAAGAATTTGCTTTTGCTTTGCTTCTCTCGCCTTGCCTATGCATTCTTCCTTCTCTCCCTTTGCAGATTCAAAAACTGATCATGGTTTTTAAAAATTAAAAACCCGTTTGACAGATTCTAAAACTGATCATGGTTTTTAAAAAGGCTTAATAAAATAAAATATGCATGTGGCTGACTTTGAAGGACCGATCCAAAATTAAACTACAAAATTCATTCAGGACTTCTATACAAAGTAATTAACATATATGGGAGCAATCAAGCAATGCTACAAGTGAAAAGCATTCCCAATCATTAGATAAGCAGATATTTAGTGTAGGAGATAGAAGTAAAGGGGGGGAGGTCAGTAAGGTTTTGAGAAACCTTACAAATTTCTGTTCATTATTTTCTTCTAATTTTAAGAGTTCATTCAAATGAAAAATAATGTATTTTAAGCAGTGGCTCAGAAATAAAACATTGCTTAGGAAAGATGAGGTAAAGAAAAAGAGACCAAAAAAAGGGAACAGGTCAGAAAAACATGAAAAATGGTAAAATTGGAGCTTTTGTTAGTAGCCTTTTGGTTCTGAATGACTTAACTGACAAGAAAAAAAATTATACAATGCTCATATAATTCTATCAAATCTGCAGAACACCAGAAAACTGTACATAACAGCTAGTGGTACTGTACTTATACTGCAGATAAGTAGGCATCTACACTAGTAAGGAATCCTTAAAGTCACTTTAAGTTATGAATTATAACCCAGAATCAACACCTGTACTTAATTATATTCAATTGCTCAAGGGTTTTACATTTCTAGTTGCTGCAATACATCAACACTTTCCAAAGAAGTAGGCAGAAAAGAAGTACTTTAATGAGAACTAATATTCATCTCAACAAGATTTTCACTTCTTATTCTATTACATAATATTGTTGTTGGTAAGTGCTGTAGAGTCAGTTTTGACTCATAACAACTTTGAATAGAGTTTCCAAGGAGCAGCTGGTGGGTTTGAACCACCAACCTTGTGATTAGCAAATCCAATGGCTAATTTACAGCACCACACCAGGCATCCAATAGAAACTTTAAATATGAAAAGAAAAATTTAATCAATGATATTTAAAATTAATACTTATTGAAATTCTGCCCTACTTCCAATGGCCTAACTGCTTTTGCTGTATCTAACCTTCCCAACAGCCACCTCACTAGCCGCCTAACTCACAGCCACTTTAACACATCTTTCCTCTACTGCAAGACTAAGCTTTCTAAAACACCACTTAGCCTTATGCTAATAGAAGAAGCCCTGTATAATCTGGCTTCACCCTACCCTTCCAACTTTACCACCATCACTCACCACAAACCTTCAGTTCAAGCCAGCTTATACTGACTCATTATGGCCTGAAAGTTCGTGTTCAGCTGTCAACTATATTTTTGTTCAATCCATTTCCTGAATCTCAAAGATACACATCCTTTTGTTCTATAACAAATTATAGCCATCTATACAACAATTCCAAAGGAATATAGCTCTGAGTGAGCTCCAGCAGCCCTTGCTGATAGAGGTGTTGTAGAGACTTGTTTGAAAAAACCTACAAGATTGTATGAGCCAGAATTGACTCAACAGTAATGGATGCTTGCTTTGTTTTGTGTTTGGAAAAGGTACCGTGAATTGATGATTAAATGTATGACCCCAAAAATACTTTTGAGAAAATTCCTTTTTATACCTTTCCTAAGGAGTAGTGAAATTCTGTATGGAGGGAAAATGCTAAGAGTCAGTAATGAACAAAAACTAGAATTCTATCTTTATTATCAACACTGGAATCAATAAGGGTCCAGGAGGGTTCTCTGACATTCAAGAAATAAGCTTAAAGAACAAATCAGAAATTCAACTTCTCTAATGGCGGTGCCTACAATATACTCTGCCCTTCAGTCAAATGGAACCACTCTGGACGCTTTCATTTTTCATCTTCCATGCTGTTACTCACTCTGTTCCCTCTGCTTAGAATAGTCTTCATCCCTACTTCTCCCTTTCAAAGTTACCTATCTCTCACCACCTTAACTAATGTCACTGAAATGATTTCACTGACTTCTCTAACTATACTCACTCTATCTCCAAATTGCTACAGTAATTTGCTTCTTCTGTACATACACTCATATCTTGAATTACAGTATGTGTTTCTCTCTCCTAGTTACCTAATCTCAGAGACTATCTTAAATGCTTGTCTAGACCTCCTCAGTGCCTGATCAGAGCAGATACACAATCAGGTACATGGTGAAGTGATGAATAAAGAAATCAAGGAACGAAGAATGCCTCAGAACACTTACTAGCACTCAGAATGAGGAACTGTAAGAGAGGAACTATACAGTCTAGATGAAGTCAGACATGCAGCACAACAGTAGAGGATCAATTTCACAGCACACAATAAGATACTTAGCAAGCCTTTCAAAGAAACCAGCGCTAAGCATGTCAATCACACAAATTAACAGAGTAGGAAAGCATAAACCATAGCAAACCTGAAAACTGTAATAATAAATGTAAGGAGTTTCTTGCATTTCATCTCTTCACCTCTGAATTGTTTCATTATTAGTGATAGACACTCACTTATTTTCTGAGGACATCTTGGGTATGCTGTACTGGATTACATAGTAAGTATAAACAATTTTTAAAATATAAAATCAAATTAAGATGAGAAAAGACATACCTATTTGATAAACTATAAGTATAATTGAATGCAGCACAAAAAAGAAAAACAAATGGGTAGAGGGCTAGTTCTAAAAAGGGGGACTTTCAGGAACAGATAGCAGTGAAGGGAAACAGAGTCAAGAGGACATTCTAGAAAGGATGGAAGTACTCCTATTAGTATAGCAAAATGCTTAAGGGTTTAGATTCTGGACTCAGAATATCTGGATTCAAATCTATTATTCCTATCTGCTTGATTCATGAATTGTACAATAATAACTTCTCTATGCCTTAGTTTCCTTATCTATAAAATGGAGACAGAAACAGTACTTATACCTCATAATAGTGTTCTGAAAATTAAACAAGATAATATACGTAAAGAGATTAGCACAATGCCTGTACAGAGTAAGCACACACCAAACATCATCACTATTACTTATGGAGGACATTGTTCATTCAATAACCCAATTTGCATCTCCTAACTAAGATCTGGGTTCAGTTCCTGGCCAATGGAACCTCATACAGAGCCACTTTAGTCTGTCAGTGGTACGTTACTTTGATGCTGAACAGGTTTTTCAGTGATGCTTCTAGACGAGAAAGAAAAGGCCTATTGATCTACTTCTGGAAATCAGCCTACTGAAACCCTCTAGATCACAACAGTCCGATCTACAACTAATCACGGGGATGATGCAGGATCAGGCAACAATGAGTACATGGCATGGGGTTGGATGACGTAGGAGCCAACTCAATGACCACAAACAACAACATATTTACATATGACAAGCTAAAGACAAGGTGAATTTCAGGACTTCACAACACTTGCACTACTAACATTCGGGGCCAGATCAATGTTTGTTATGGAGGTTGACCTTGACTGTGCATTGTCAGGTATTTAGCAGCACCCTTGGCCTGTACAAACTATATGTCAGTAACACACACATCCCAGTTATGACAACCAAAAATGTCTCCAGACAATGCCAACCATCGGTGGAAAACTACTGGTATACTATAAAAGATGAAGGGTGTGCTATGTAGCAACCAAACGATGTTGCGATGAGCTCAAATGTGCAGATGTCAATAAATAAAAAGGTTAAAACAGTGGGCTAAAGAGCTGAATTTTCATCTCTTAGATTAACTATTCCTTTGAGGTTTCTAAGCAGAGAATGTTTTTTGTGATTTCATTGGTTATGTACAGGTCTAACAGCAAGGAGAAAAACAGATGGTCTCAAACCAAGCAGTTGACTGTCAGGTATTAGTTGTAGAAATTAACATGAGAGGGACCAAATCTTTTAAAATGTTAAGGAAAACAGATTAGAATTTACAGAAATTTTCTTGTCTTGTGGGAAGAATGATATCAAATGGAAATGATATGAGCAGGTCACCCAATTGGAGATATAAAGCAGCCAGTTAGAGATGTGTATTTTAAGAGGCATATTTAACAAATATTTACTTTCAGAGATAAGAAAAAGCTGACTAAGATATAGTTTCTGCTTTTTAAATTTTTTAAAAAAGATTATAGCAGGGGAGATTAATCTGTGTGTGTGTGTATGTTGTTGCTGTTGTTATGTGCCATGGAGTCGGTTCCAACTCATAGTGACCCTGTACAGGGTTTCTGAGGCTAAAAATCTTTATGGGAGCAGAAGAAAGCCTCATCTTTTTCCCGCAGAACAGCTGGCAGTTTTGAACTGCTGAGCTTGCAGTTCGCAGCCCGATTCGTAACCACTATGCTACCAGAGCTCCTTGTGTGTGTATATGTATATGTATACATATATATAAAATATGGAAGAAAGGAAGTGGGAAGTCAGTTAAGTACTCAGTAGGAAGTGATGGAAAAGACTGCCTCACCATCTCAAACTGAAACGCTGGTGTTGCCGGGACACCATTTTAAAATTTAGATTAAGATTCATGAGAAGCTTTTGATGAAAATATAAATTGTTTAACCCCAAATTTAAATGTACTGATGCTGTGGTAAGAGATAATAATAGTCTTATCTAATATAGTTTGAAACTGGTGTTTAATGCTTGGGAAATGTTAATATGTGACAGGTATTAATCAGTCAAGTAAGTAGCTGGCTACTAATTTTAAAAATAACAATTTTGTAACCTTTATCCATAATATCAATGAACTCTGGCTTTTACACTAGTTTTTCTAAGGTACAGAAGAGAGAATTATTGTTGTTATTAAGTGCTTTCGAGTTGGTTCCAACCCATAGAGACCCTGTATGGGGTTTCTGAGGAGGAGCTGGTGAGCTTGAACCGCTGACCTTGCAGTTCAAACCAATCTTGCAGTCCAGCACAATAACCCACAGCACCATACAAGGACCGCTGAACAGAGAATAAAGTAATGTGAAAAGGAAGACTCACCAAGAATATCTGATGCTGAAAAAAATGATGCTTTGACTAAATCCATACTATTCAATAGTGATCCCAACTCCTGTGTTCAAGTAAAAAGCACTGTGAAGGCCAATATCCCCAAACCAGACAACACACGTCACAAAATAATTGCACCCTTAAATGCAATAACTCACAATCCTGGAATGAAGGATAAAACCTAGAAGGATTTAAGGTCAGCCAAGTAACCGTATCTTCGGAAACAAGTTGTGTAAAGTAGGTTATTGTATTCCCATAAATCTCCCAATCCAATCCATCCTAACTAGCCCAACAAAATGTGCACCTGAAAGATTCCTAGAATATCTACTGTTACATTAAAGCCCTTACCAGTCACAAGAGCACAAGAGCAATCAATAGTTAAGCCAGAACAAACAATCACCACCAGGTGGTGCTAAATCAAAGCCAGTATTACAATGGATGTGGATGGGCCAGGACTTTGCTCAACTCCCTACCTACTACCCCCTTGCACCTAGCTGTGCTCATTTCATTAATCTACCAAAAAAATGAAACCATAGTTTATGAATTAACACTTTTCAATTTGTGTTATAGCCGGAGAGGGCTGGTTACTGTATTACACTCATCCAAAGGGAAGACAATTGAGTTTACATGTTGCAGATAAATACATTGAACTTTTTTGGAGGGAGTTTAATTCCATTCTTCATAAATACCAACTCAGATACAGTTTTTAAAATAACCAGGAAATTATAAATGAGAAGGCACTATACAGAAAGTTCAGACATAATCAAGACTTTAAATAGTTAAATATGAACACAATTAATGCTACAAGTCTTTCCCACATGGCTCTACTAGTGAACCATGATCTTCAACAGACATGAAAAACTATTGCTGGTTCCCATTAAGAAAGTTAAATGATTATATTAGCTTTATTTTGTTTTTAGAGCATAAAACATAGGGATCATAATAATAAAAGAACAACAAATCCCCACTACCATCACTCTCCAATGTGAAATCAAAACAAAAAATTATTCAGTAAGAATCCCCACAAAAATCCCAGTGAAAGACTTTATGGCAAACTTATTTTCCTCAATCTTCATCCCATCCCACCCCCACCCAATGTTAGCACGCTTATATGTTATACCTGTCAAGATCTGATGACTGTATGTTATGTATTCATCTGAACAGAACCACTACACTTAGTTACAGGCTATCATCAACCAATTCATTCTCTTGCTAAAATCAAGTCATCCAATTACTCCTTGACTAATCAAGGCTGTTTTGGCTTTTTCTTTTTTCAAAAGGTACTCAACAGCATAAACAGTTCACTTACAAGAAATGGAAAGGGGCTAATCAGCAGAATTATTGTTTTGCTGCTACAATTTGCAGTATTTAAATTTAGTTGCTGATTGGACTGAAAGTTTTATGATACAACATATGAAACTAGTTTAATACAACTGTGAAGCTCTGTAGCTGTATTGTCTTGCTATGGCTATCTATATGGGTCTATATCTATATGGCTAAATAATTGACTATGTTCTTTAAAAGATGGTCATTTAAAAACATTAAGTTTCAGCGTACTTTCCCTGCATACACTGGCTTTGCAAACAAAAATAAATACACAAGCTATTAATTCCTGAGCACTGTGTTTTTAAAGGAGTTCTGGTGTGACACTATAAGATAAGCACTGGATCGCAAGGTTGGCAGTTCGAGCTCACCAGCTGCTCCTTGAAAACTCCCTATACAGGGTGGCTATGAGTTGGAATTACTCGATAGCACTTAACAGCAACAACAACAACAACAACAACGCATTTTTAGAGTTAACAACTGTGTTATATGTGTGTCCAAATAAACCACAATCACTTGGGTTTTTATCTACATTTATTTTGGTTTCTAAGGAATAATAAACTAAAGAGACAGAGCACTATTTTCTAAAAAAAAAAAAAAATTTTTTTATTTTTAAAAAAATAAATGGGGAGTGCAGAGTGCAGTGTCTCAGTAAAATAAGCAATGGGCTGTAAACTACAAAGTTGGAGGTTCAAGCCCACCAGCCTCTCTGTGGAAGAAACATGAAGCTTTCTTCTCCCACAAAGATGTGTTATAGCCCTGAAAATCCTATACAAGGTCATTGAGTTGGAACAGACTCAATGGTATGTAAAAACAACTCCTCATATAAGAAATATAACAATGGACATTACATTTCTAAACTGTCAACTATAAGAACAATTCTTGGTGTACATTATTTAAAATGAAACTATCCAAAAGTACTATATATTTTTATGCAAATACTACACAATTTTTGTGTAGCTCCCTGTACATAAGTTTGCTATGTGTACTATGCAGCACAGTGTAAGCACACGTGCATGTTATTTACATAGGCACATTATATGCAGAAAATAAGATAGTGTTACTTTTGTATATAATTTCTGAGGGAATATTTAACAGTATGACTAAAGTGTAAAGCTAAAACAAAACCTTGAATTTTGTTTATTCTCTAAAAATTAATCATTTAAAGAAAAGATTCTCATGTGTCAAAACCTTGTATAAAACATTAAGCATTGAAAAGATGTGGTGGAATACAGCCTTTAAACTAGGATTTTGTTGTTGCTGTTAAGTGTCGTTGAGTCAATTCCAACCCATAGTGACCCTGTATAGGGTTTCCAAGGAGCAGCTGGTGAATTTGAACCGCCGACCTTGCAGTTCAAACAGCTTTGCAGTCTGGCACATTAACTCACATTGCTACACCAGGACTCCTTTAAACTGCAATATATCATATTAAATACAGAGTTACATTAACCTTAACTGTCAACTTTGCTGGAGGAAGATATGCTTCTAAAAGTGAAACTAACAGTTTATCTTTTTTAAAGCCTTAAAACATAACCAAGTTTCTACATTAAAATAATGCTGTGTACTAATCATAGGCAAGGAGTACTGGTGTGGTGGCGCTGTGGGCTAATGTGTCAGACTGCAAAGTCGTTTGAACTGCAAGGTCGGTGGTTCAGGCTCACCAGTTGCTCCTTGGACACCCTACACAGGATCCCTATGGGTCAGAATAGACTCAATGGCACTTAACAACAACAACAATAATTGGCAATGGAGTCCTGGTGTGGTACTGTAGGACTGCCAACCACAAGGTCAGTGGTTCAAACGTAGCACTAACTGCTCTTCAGAAACCCTACACAGGGTCACTATGAGGGCAGGAACTATCTTGATCACATTTAACAAAAATAACACAATCATTGATAAAAACTTATATACAAATGAAAACATAACACATAAACAGGATTAAAACAATTTATGAATATTTATATATGTGCACATATATAAATATTACATATAAGCAGTACTTCACAGGCTTATATTTTTGTAAACTAAGACCCACCTATACATAGAATTCTGTGCAGAATTCTAAATTTATACTTTTATCAGATGTCTAATAGATCCATTCAACATATACATAAATACTATGGAACAGTCTTAATTGGAGTCCTGGTGTGGCACTGCAGGTTAATGTGCTGGACTGTAAAGTTGGTTTGAACCTCAAGGTCGGCAGTTCAAGCTCACCAGCTACTCCTGGGAGACCCTATACAGGGTTGCTATGAGTTGGAACTGACTCAACAGCACTTAACAGAAACAACCTGCTTAACTGACAGTCTCTGAAACCCTATCCAGGGTCACTCTAAGTCGGAACTGACTTAATGGCACATAACAACAACAATACTCTTAACTAAAGGTGGAGCAGTGTTTTAAGCAGTGCTTAACCAGTCAAAGGTTGGTGACTGGAACCCACCAACTGCTTTCTGAGAGAAAGGTGTGGCATCCTGCTCCTATAAAGGCGCTTGAAGTCCTATGGATCATTTCCACTATGTTCTATCTGGTCACCATGAATCAGAATCAACTGGATAGCACTGGGTTTGATTTTAAGCTTCACTGCCAGAAAACATGCTAACATATTAACAATTTCATTTAAAAATGGTTCTAGGATAAAATTTAAGGAAGCAAACAAAAACTCGAAATACAGTAACAACAGAGAACTAGTATTATTTAAAGATGACTGTTTCCCAGAGTAGGCACACCTGCCAATATATTAAAAATAAGTAAAATCAACTGCAAAAGTGAGAAATCAAATGCCATGGTAGAGCTGACTTCTGGAGAGAGCATTTTCAGCCGTCTTTTGTGGCTTTGTTTGGCGCCATAGTTCTTTAAGTTTTGTCTTCATAAAGCCCTAACTAGTTGTAATCATTTGCAGCCTAATTGTGGACATTTATCTGCTTTTCTTATGCATAGAACATAGCTATTAAAGCTGAATGGTGATGGTGTGAAGTATAGGTTAAATTGGGTGAAATTAAAGCAAATTACTCCGGGATGTGGAAATCTGAAAATAGAAACCACCAATGATTTGCAACCCTCTTGATGATCAGCTTCACAGAACCCTAAACGACAAGAAAACTTACATATTTTAAAGTTAACTAGGTTTTTTTAAATAATATGTATAAATGTATTTTTAACTACATGCACCTCTTAGTAATGGTGGAAAGATTATTTGTTTTACTCAGCTGCCACGATAAAAAAATGTCTAGCTTCTATTTTAAATAATACAGTACACTTAAAAAATATAATTTCATTTATGTAAATTTTAATTATCAGAATTTGTCCAACTTTATCAAACCTAATAGTTAAACAAAAGATCATATTATATATTATTTTTCTAGGTAAGTTTTAGCCCTGAATAATACTAAAAAATAACATAATACTGAAGCTACAGTAACAAAGGAGCTCTGGTAGTGTAGTGGTTATGAGTTTGGCTGTTAATCTCAAGGTCAGCAGTTCAAAACTACCAGCCGTTCTGTAGGAGAAAGATGAGGCTTTCTGCTCCATGAAGATTTATAGCCTCAGAAACCCTACACAGGGTCTCTATGTGTTAGAAGTGACTCCACAGCACACTACCACCATCACCACCACCATAGTAACAAAAGCCAATTAACAAGGTAAACATAAATGTATACAACCAATAGTCCTTTTTATACATATGCCACATATAAATCTAGAAGCCCTGCTTAGTTAAATGCAGTAGTTAAAGCATTCAGCTGCTAACCAAAAGGTCAGTGTTTCAAGCCCACCAGCTGCTCCATAGGAGAAAGATTTAGCAGTCTGCTTCCAAAAAGATGTTGCACTTCCAAAAAGTGCCGCCAAGTCAGTTCTAACTCATGATGGTCTGACTCACAGGGTTTCCAAGGACTGGCTGGTACGTCTGAACTGCTGACATTGTGGTTAGCAGGTCAGTGCTTATCCTAAACCAACATAGCCTTGGAAACCCTACAGGGCAGTTTTCCACTCTGTCTTGTAGGTTGGGTGAGTCAGATTCAACACAATGGCAACGGGGCTGGCTTTTTGGTTTATATATAAATCTGCATGTGTGACTGCCATAAAGAAAAATATACTGAGGCACAACAATCAATGTAAAACATGAAAATACAAGAGCAGTATTCTCACTTATCTAAAATCCTTACTGCTTGGTTCAAGAATTGAATAAAGTCAACAACAACATGTATCCATTTGCACCTTGAATATATTCACAAGCAACCAAGCAAAGTAGTATATAAAATTCACTAGTCTACAACTTCAGCCAGCTTATTCTAAAGCTGGAAAACACTTCTAGGCATGGAACTCACATTATTCCTTCCTTCGTTGCATGTTTTAGGTACTAGGAAGATTCAAAGTTACACAGCATACACAGCCCATACTGTCAAGGGGGTTATAGGCTAGTTACAGAAATGAAATCAGAATAGTACAACAATGGGCTCAAATACAGCAATGATTGTGAGGATGATGCAGGACCAAGCAGTGCTCCTTTCTATTGTACATCATAATCAATTCCACCTAACAACAGCAAAGTATCCTAATCAATACAGTTTTTGTTTGTTTTAATGTTTTATTGTGAATTATGTGATAGTTTACATGGGAGAACATTAGCTTTACATTCATCCTATCGTGTATCATTTCATTGCCATGATTACAATCCCCTCCATGCATCATCAACCAACCAAAGGGTATACCCTGCCCCACCCCCCTACAGCCCCTCTCCCTCTCTGGGTCTAAAATCCCCAGCCTCTCCATCTCTCCATGTCATCATCTCTGCCACTCTGGGTAGGGTCCTGCTCTCTGCTCTTCTCCCTTGTCCCAGGACCTCTGCTCCTAGACTGAAAAGTTAATCACTCCCCTCCTTCTGCTACAAAATGTCTATCTTTACATTTCCAACCCTCACAATCAGTCTGATAACAATTATTCACTATTGTATCACAAGAGACCTATCCGCATCCCCTTTCGTCAGCTCTTCCCAGACAGATAGGAAACTACCTTCCTCCACGCCCTCTGGATCTAGGTTCCCTCTTGAAAGCTTGTAAGCCAGTTACTTCTTACCTTTGTTGTTGTTAGGTACCATTGAGTCAGTACCGACCCATAGCAACCTAATGCACAGGAGAACAAAACACTGCCCGATCCTGGGCCAACCTCACTACTATTGCCACGCTTGAGTCCATTGATGCTGCCACTTGGCCAATCCATCTCATTGGGGGGTCTTCCTCTTTTTCTTTGACCCTCCATCCTACCAAACATGATATCCTTTTCTAGTGAGTGGTCCCTCCTGACAATAACACCCCCCCCCACCACCAATTTTGAGTAGCCAATGTCCACGTTGCCCATTTCCACCTACTCTGTGTATGGAGGGGGTGGGAATGTTCCTCTCTGTAAACATTTGTTCACTCTTTTGAGCTACTGCATCCATAGGTGTAGGTCAAGTTCATCAAACTGTATCCGATTACTCTTTTTTTCCTCTTCTTTCTTCTTGTAGTTGAGCTCTGATCATCCAGTCATTGAAGCCAGATCAAGTGGGTATTATCTGCAAGTGTGGGTGTTCTGGCGCATATACCCTCTCTTCTTATCAGCTGGATGCTTCACTTTCCACTCCAGTCCTCTGTGGCTATGGCACTGACTCTGGGCCCAAGAGTCCCCAGGTCTTGCCACACTGCTGGCCAACCAGGTCTCCACCCGCGGTTCACAGGAGTCTATTAAATGTTGTAGGGCTTAGCTCACAGCTTCATTGCTGTTTTTCCCTCACTTCCTCTTATCGGTGACGAACATATATTCCCACTGAGCGTGTATTCCCATTGAGTCTTAGTCTTAGAAGGGGGTTTGCCCTGATGGAACCCGACCACTTGCCTTGATGTCTCCTGGGTGAGCAACTTGCTTGTTCTTGTAATCAGTTGGACTGCCTATATTGTTTTGTATTTTTCCTGTTGGTCTTTCTTTCAAGAAGTATCTTCTGTTCTTCTAGTCGCTCTAGGATGGTCTGCTTGTCCTTTCAAGTGGAAATTTTCCACCTCAGAAGATTCTGGATGAGGTTCAGGATTCCACCTATGGTCTTATGTAATACAGAGGCTCCGCAGGAAGCCTCCTTCACTGGGCACATTGTAGCCCCATTTTAGTTATTCCAGTCCGTTATAGGTAGAAGACAGACTTACAAGCTTTCTATGGTAATATTTCTGGCTATTCATTTTTCACCCCCTCACAGGTGTCTATTTTATAATGGTAGGCAAGGGAAACCAAGATTCAAAAGACAGCCAAACATCTTAACATCATTTCCCCCCTTTCCCCATTCCAACCACGTCTCAATCTCTGTATCCCAGAGCCCTGTTGTTCCAAGGTTGTACACACATCGTTATTTACCTCTGTCCCACTTAGCCCATGCTAACCTGCCTATTTTCCCGTCTGCTTAGTTCTTCCATTCCCCTCCCCATTCTTGCGTATTGCCCCCCTTCTTGCATATTGCCCCCCTCCCGAGCACCCAAACTATCCTGAGTCTATTCCTTACCCTGTGCTCCACCTTCCCCTCCCTCCCCTCACCCAACCCCCTACATCCCATTAACTAGCAAAGAGTCCCTCCACCCCACCCCCTTTAGTATGGGTTCTTTTTCTTAGTCTTTTACAGTAGTGGTCCTATGCAGTATTTCTCCTTTTGTGACTGACTAATTTCACTCAACATAATGTCCTCAAGTTCATCCATGTTATGTGGTAGCTTGCAGCTTTCTTGTTATTATTCAAGGTAGTATAATATTCCATTGTGTGTATGTACCACAGTTTGTTTATCCATTCTTCAGTTGATAGGCACTTAGGCTGTCTCCATCTTTTTGCTACTGTAAATAGTGCTGCTATGAACACTGGTACAATATAGTTTTAAATATCTGTAAAATTCTTTTCTATAGTTAAATTACTAAAATAAGTTTGTTAGTAATTATTATCAGTACTGTTTTGGTGTTGCTGTTGTTTTTGTTAAGTATGGTCGAATCCAACTCATAATGGCCCTGTATAGAGTTTCTGAAGAACAAGTCGTGGGTTTGAATCGTTGACCTTACAGTTCGCAGTCTAGTGCTTATCCTACAATACCACACCAGAATTAGTATTATTTTAGTGTGACCCTGTACAGGGTCGCTATGGGTCGGAACCGACTCAACGGCACTTAACAACAACAACAACAACATAACATGTGGTAAACTATGTCTCTTGTCGTACTGTTGAGTTCTCCACAATCATGCTTTAAAGAAATCTTGAGTAAGCTGAAAAAGTCAATACAGAATTTAACCTATTATTCCCAGAAAGAAAACAAAAGCAAAAACTCCCTTCTTAGAAATCAATAGATATAAACTATAGTTACAATTAAGTTATTAATATACTATGTTGAATCTTTTAAATCTTCATAAATTAACCTCCAAAGGCTGTATGATAGATATCATTCCAGTACAAGATCAGAATCTTAAAAAAAAAAAAAAAAGTAATCTTTACAATTATCAAGGTATGGTGATAACATACTATGATATATACTAATGATACAATATACAATAAAATAGGATTATGATCCTATTTTGGTAATAAGTTGAATTTAATAATAAATCTCAAATATCTTTTTCTTATCATTCAGAACCCAGAGTCTTATTATGCATGCTGTCACTGTAGGAAGTAAAGTACTGATGTACAAATCTGCTAAGAATTCCAATTTTGGCTTGTCACTGATTTATTGTTGTGAAGTGCCGTCGAGTCAGTTCCATATATATAGCAACCTTGTATAGGAGTTCCAAGCCAAAAAGTCTACCCTAGGACTTCCACTTTCAGTAATGGCATAGTAGGATACAAGTGGAAAATGTACCCTCTTCCCACCCTAGGGACACTACAAAGCATGGACAATACCAGGCTGTTTGGATTACATTAGCTGTATAGTACGTATTTGCTAATAGAGAGTGTGAGGCCTCCTACGTCGTTGTTCTTCAATATTGCTTTGCTATTCAGGGCTTCTTTGCTTTTCGTAAGTCATTAGTTTTTCAATTTCAGTAAAGAATGTTGGGATTTTTGTCAAGACTGCTTTGTAACTGTAGGTTGCTTTAAGTAGAACTGACATGTTCACTATATTAAGTCTTCCAATCCATGAGCACAGAATAGCCTTCTATTTATGTAAGGCTTTTCTAGTCCTTTGTAGTAGTATTTTATAGTTTTCATTGTATAATTCTTTTATGTCCCTCATTAGGTTAATTCCTAGGTATTTTATCATTTTGAGGGCTAATGTAAATGGTATTGTTTTCTTGATCTCTTTTTCAAAAGAGATTATTTTTTTTATACTCCTTGGTAGTATAAGGGAACTTAGCTGATTTTTGTGCATTGATCTTGTATCCTACAATATTGCTGAATTCTTTTATTCGTTTCAGCAATTTTCCTTTGGAATCTTTAGGGTCTTCTATGAATACAATCCAGAAGAATCTTGTTGGGTGCACTGGTTTAAGTATTAGGCTGCTAACCAAAAGGTTGATGGTTCGACCCCACTTTGACTGTGGGAGAATGATGCAGTCTGCTTCCATAAAGATTTATAGCCTCGGACCATCTGTAAAGAAGTTCTACTCTGTCCTACAAGCTCACTGTGAATTGTGTCAATGGCATGGGTATTATGAGTATGCTGTTGTTGTTGTTGTTAAGTGCTATGGAGTCGGCTTCAATTCATAGCGACTGCATATAGGGCTTCTGAGGAGTGGTTGGTGGGTTTGAACCACCACCTTGTGGTCCAAGGATAAGTATGTATAGGAAGGATCATAGAATCTGTTACCAGATATAGTGTTACTTCTTCCTTTCCATATGAATAAATACTGATGTATACATAGTGAGAACAGACAGAAGTATCTACATATGTAAGTATGTGTGTATACAAATACAGATACATGTGTGCAAGCACATAAGTTCATTGATATAACCAAATATTTTCCATGACTGGATTTCTAAGTTTGGGAATACTGTCTAATGGGACAGCTCAGTCAATTGGCATAATACAGTTCACCAAGTTCATATTCTACATCCTAGTGAAGTAAGTAGTATCTGGGATATTAAAAGTTTGTGAGTCACTATGTAAGATTCAACTATTGATCTCTACTTGTCAGGAGCAAAAGAATAAGAACATAAGCAAAATCTCATATAAGATACAAATCTACAGAGCCATGCCTCATCTACCCTGAAACCAGAAGAACTAGATGGTGCCCAGCTACTACCACTGACGATTCTGACTGGGTAACCATATATGGGGTAGAATGTAAGAAAAATGTACAACAGAACTTAAATTCTTTTAAAAGGTCAGATTGCAAAAATACATAGCCAGGCATAACTTAAGATACACGGCAGAAGACAAAATAGATGACTGAGACCTCCTGAAAATTAGACAATTTTGTGCATCAAAAAAATTTCACCAAAAGAGTAAAAAGAGAGTCCATAGACAGGGAAAATTTTTTTGCAATGACATATCAGACAAGGGACTAATCTCTAAAATTTAAGAAAACTTGAACACTTCTAACAAGAAAAATATAAATAATTTAAAAAATGGGCAAAGGACATGAACAAACATTTCACCAAAGAAGACACTCAGAAAGCCAAGAAACATGAAGAAATGTTTATGACCATTAGCCATTAAAGAGATGTAAATTATAACAACAATCAAGTACCATCTCAACACAGAATCAACAGCAAAGTTCAAAAAATGCTGGCTAGGGTATGGAGAGTCTGGGACCTGCCTACAACGCTGGTGGGCCTGTAAAATAGTACAACCACTGTGGAAAATGGTATGGTGCTTTCTCAAAAAGTTGGAAATAGAAATACCATATGAACCAGCACTCCCTCTACTTGGTACATATCCTTCAAGAAATAAGAGCCATGACATGAACAGACATATGCATACCCATGTTCAGCACTATTCATAGTAACAAAAATAAGACAGCCTAAATTCCCATCAATGAACAAACGGTACAAACACACAATAGCATCCTATGTAATGATGAATCTACAAAACATCTCATAACATGAATGAACCTAGAGGACATTATGCTAACTGAAATGGACAAATATTGTATGAAACCACTATTACAAAAACTCATAAAAAGGTTTTCATGATTAAAGAAACATTCTCTGATGGTTACCAGGGGTAACGGGGAAAGCAATATATAAGAGGAAGGTCAGCAGAAGAATGAGGAAGACAGGTGAAAGCAAAGGAAGGTATGCAGTGGGTTAAAGGGAATACTGTTATATAGACAACCCTGCAACAACAATGTTCTATGGGTAGACACATGGACAGATACACAGCCTGAACAGATATGGGAAGAAGACTGGAAGTATACCCACAAATATATAAAGGTTTGACAGAGGATATTTATGCATGGACATTTAATACCTTTATATCTATGCAAACACATTGATGAATGTGGTTGAGGGGGAAATTTTATTAAAACTTCTTAACCATTACCTAACACCTTGAGGCAAGCAGATGTGGGCCTGGAGGCTCAGGACCATACTCTCGAGGGACACTATGACCAACTGGCACAACATAGTCCCCAAAGACAATGTTCTACATCCTACTTTGGGAAGTATCAGTCATCAAAGGTGCAAATATTCGTCTCTTCCCCTGTGCAGAGGAAAGAAGAGTGATGAAAACTGAAGATGCGTGTAATTAATTAGTCAAATGGACTAATAGAATATGTAAACATCAGTCTCCATGACCCTGAGACCAAAAGAACTAGAGGGTGCAGGGCTACCAATACCAACTGCTCTGAAAAGGGTCACATTAGAAAGTTCTGAATAGAGTGGGAGAAAATGTGGAACAAAACTCAAAACTGTAATAAAAACAGATTTACTGGTCAGAAACAGACTAGAAAAACATGTGACTATGGCCCTCAGTCACTCTTTAGGCTTAGAACTGGACGCACCCTTTTGGCTCTATTTTTAGCCAACCCATAGATAGGAATATGGTGTTGGGGAATAACAACACTAGTAAACTATGCTCACCATAGAGTGGTCATTCAAGATTAAAAGGACAACATTTACCTATGGTCAAAGTTGAAGAGGGTTTGAAAGCAGTGTGGAATGGAAGTAAGAACCACAGGGAAGAAACGGAATAACTGTTGTTACATGGAGGGGATTGCAACCTTTGTTCACTGACATGCTGAATATACCACTAATGATCTTCTCTGTAAACCTTCATGCAATTCACAATAAAAAGTTTTAAAACAAAAGAGTTAATTTTTTGTTTTTTCCCTTAAAAAAGGTCAGACTAGGATGGAAAAAAAAAGAATAATCTGATACAATTTGATGAACTTGACCTATACCTATGGATGCAGTAGCTCAAAAGAGGGAACAAATCTTTACAACAAGGATCATTCCCACCCCCTCCATACACAGAGTAGACAGGGATGGGCAACTTGGACATTGGCTACTCAAAATGGGGGGAGCTACAAAGGCAAGAAGTGACTGGCTTACAAGCTTTCAAGAGGGAACCTAGATCCAGAGGGCACCGAGGAAGGTAGAAACTCCACTGAGTAGTATCTAATCCGTCTGGGCAGGGCTGATGAAAAGAGATAGGGATAGGTCTCTTGTGATACAATAGTGAATAACTGTTATCAAGTCTGACTGTTAGGATTGGAAATATAAAGGTAGATGTTTTGTAGCAAAAGGAGGGAAGTGATTGACTTTGCAGTCCAGGAGCAGAGGTCCCTGGAACCATCAAAGGAGAAGAGCAGAGTGTGGGACCCTACCCAGAGAAGCAGTGAAGCCAGAGATGGAGGTAGAGATGACGACATGGAGAGATGGAGTGGCCAGGGACTCTAGACCCAGAGAGGGTGAGGGGGGCTGTGTGCTGACAAGGGGCACACATGGAAGGGATTGTAACCATGGCAATGAACGATATATGATAGGATGGATGTAAAGCTAATGTTCTCCCATGTAAATCATCACATAATTCACAATAAAACATTAATAAAAAAAAAAAGGTCAAACTAACTAGACCAGTTGAAACCAGAGGATTCCCTGAGACTATCGCCATGACATACTCTTTAAGCCTTGAATAAAATCTATACTGAGATCACCTTTCAGCAAGGTATTAGACTGGTACACAAAATAAAGGATACCATCAGTAAGAACGATGCTCTACTAAAAAACCATCCATATGAGACCAACAGCAAAGATGAGAAGATAATGGGGCAGGGAAACTGAAGTACTAGAAATGGAATACAACCAGGACACAACTAAAGAGAATGCTGGCATAGTGTAAACAATATATCAATGAACAATTTGTGTGCAAGTCATCAAATGGAAAGCTACCTTGCTGTGTAAATGTTCACCCAAAACACAATTTATTATTATTATTTTAAATGAAAGGTTCATTTAACAGGAGACACTACACAAGAGTTGCTTATCAGAAAATCATCTATATAATTCATCATATAAGCAGAAGAGAAACCAAATGACAAAATTCAATATCCATTCATGATCAAAACCAGAACATCTACAGATAACCTACAATATAATTTAAAATAGCAAAAAAAAAATTAGGGATAATTTTATGTACAAGAACTCCAAACTAACCTACAAAGTGCTGTTGAAAAAAGGCTTAAATAAGCTGTCAAACTTACTATGTTCAGCCTCAATTGCTAGCTTCAGTACAATGTCAATTCTCCCCAAATTGATATCTATGTTGAATAAAATCCTATTGTTGTTGGATGCTGTCAAGTCAATTCAAACTCACTGCAACCTATGAGTTACAGAGCAGAACTGCCCCACAGGGTTTCCTTGACTGTAATCGCTACAGAAGCAGATCACCAGGTCTTTCTTCCAAAGAGCAGCTTGTTTGTTGTTGTTGCTAAGTGCTGTGGAGTCGATTCTGACCCATAGTGAAACTGAATAGCGTTTCTGAGGAGCAGCTGGTGAGCTTGAATTGCTGACCTTGCAGTTCAAATGGCTTTGCAGTCTGGCGCGTTCAAATCACAAATCTTTCAATTAGCAGTCAAGCACTTAACTGCACCACCATGGCTCCTAAAGAAATCCCAGCAGCACTTTTAGTAGAAAATGATAAGGTGATTCTAAATTTTATACAGAAATGCAAAAAACCTAGAGTAGCTATAACACTCTTAAATGGGAAGACCAATGGCACAGAATTGTGGGCAAAAACACATCCATATTTGACCTCCAAATGTGGTCAAATTATTTTTGACAAGGTGTCAAGTTAATTCATTAGGGAAAAACATTCTCTGCAACAAATGGCACTGGAACTTGGTATCTACATGGAAGGAATTAACTTTAACTTCATTGTGTTGTTGTTATTAAGTGCCATCAAGTCAGTTCTGGCTGATAGGGACCCTGTATAGGGTTTCCAAGGAGTCGCTGGTGAGCTTCAACTGCCGACCTTGTGGTTCACACCAACACTGCAGTCCAGCACATTAACCTGCAGCACCACACTAGGACTCCTTTAACCTCATAGTATACATAACAAATTAACTCTAAATGCATCATAAATCTAAATGGAAGAACTGAACTTAAATTTTACATAAAAGATAATGTGACACTGGATCATGTAAAGATTCCTTAAACAGGACATGAAAAGCATGAAGTATAAGATAAAAAAAAAAAAATCACAAAATGAACACAGTGATAAGGAAAAACTCTTGCACTTTGAAAGACACACACACACACACACACACACACAAAACGAAAAGGCAACTCACAAACTGAAAGAAAATTTTGCAAAACATCTATTTGACACAGGGTGGTATCAAGAACATATAAAGAACTCTGTGAGTATATTAACAAGAAGATAAATAAACCAATTATAAAATAGACAAAAGATTTGGCCAGACACTTTATCAAAAAGATAAGCAAACAAATGAACAATATAAAGAAATGCTCGTTATTAGCCACCTGAAAAATAGAAATGTCTAAACAAGGAATGCCTAAACAACTGACAAACAACTGCCAATATCAAGTGTTCACAAAAATAGATGAGCTGGAACTCTCATCTATTGCTTATAAGAAATCAAATGCTATAGCCAATTAAAAAAAAAAAAGATATGACAGTATCTTGTAAAGTTAATCACACATTTACCATACATCCCAGCAAACCTTCCCTTCTTGGTTGTTGTTGTTAAGTGTCATTGAGTCGATTCCAACGCATAGAGACACTGTGTAAGGTTTTGAGGCTGTAACTCCTTGCAGCAGCAAAAAGACTCATGTTTCTCCCCACAAAATAGAGACATATGTCTAACACAAAGATTTGAAAATAAACATTCATAATACTAAAAATGGGAACAATTCAAACGTTTATCAATTGGTGAATGGATCAAAAACTGTGCTCTAGTCATACTACTGAAGTCTATAAAGCAATGAAAAGGACAAAATATTAATGCACACAGATATTGCTGAATCTCAAAAACATTATGCAAAGTAAAGAAGAAACACACAAGACTACATGACTAGATTTCCATTTATATAAATTCCAAAAATGGAAAGTTGTAGTGATAGAAAGCAGATCAATCGATGGAAACTTAAGGGTAAGAGTTGGGGGAGAAGATCTACTATAAAATGGTATGAGGAAACATTTTAGAGGGAAGGGAATGTTCCACAGATTTATTGTGATAGTGACTAGATAGCTCTTGATGCAAATTTTTACAAAAAATTCATGAAATGGTATACTAAAAACTAGTGGTTTTTATGTAAATTATACCTCAATAATCTGAGGGAAGGGGACTCCAAAGATAAATCTGAGATGGAAAAATAGAATAAAAAGGCAATGAATTTGCCCATGAAGTTTTAGAAGCCCTCTCATATACACTTGTGTGTGTGCATATGTATACATACATGTATATGTGTGTGTGTGTGTGTGTGTGTGTATATATATATATAGTTTCATATGTGCTTACCATCATTTGATTACAATGGAAACAGTAGTGGTATGCCATCAAATAAATTACAAAACTTACACTCTCTCAAAAGAAAATGTGCTGCTTTAAAATTTAAGTTTGTAAAAATAGAAGAAAATTTTGAAAGTGTTATCAATTTAAAGAACATGCTCTTACTTTATGAATATGAATACAAAAAATATGACAGTTCTAACTTGCTAAGTTGTTGTTGTTAGGTGCAGCTGAGTCAGTTCCGACTCAAAGCGACCCTATACAGGGTTTCTGAGGCTTTACTCTTCTTAGGAACAGAAAGCCTCATCTTTTTCTCTCAGAGCAGCCTTACCGTATGGAGCCACCATGTTTCCCATAATTTGCTGTAAGGGGATCAATTACATTCTAGTCCTGTATGGCACTGTGGGTCAATGTGCTGGACTGCAAAATCAGTTTGAAATGCAAGGTCGGGAGTTCAAGCTCACCAGCCTCGCCTCAGAAACCCTATACTGGGTTGCTATGGCTAGGAATTAACTCAATGGTACTTAACAACAACAACAACAACTACTACTACTACCAATGATTTGTTATTTGTTTTTGTTGTTGTTAAGTGCCGTAGAGTTGGCTCCAACTCATAGTGACCATGTATAGGGTTTCCAAGGAGCAGCTGGTGAGTTTGAACCACTGACCTTGTGGTTCACACCGACCTTGTGGTCCAGTGCTTGATTCCACAGCAGCACACTAAGACTGCTGGTGTGACTTTGAAAGGTCAGCACTAGATTGTAAACCACAAGGTTGACACTTCAAAGTCAGCCACCAACTGGAACTCGGAAACCCTATACATGGTGGTTATGAGTCGGAAATGACTTGACAGCACTTACCAACAACAACAAAGGTAATATTTACAGCAGAAGACCTTCTTAGGCTGCTTGCTTCATAATTCTACTGGTACAACTGGACCCGGACGATCTGTGGGCTTCTCTAGACTCATTCTCTGTCCAGTCTGTGGCCCTATGACTCTGGAGGCTCTTGACATAGAACATAGGATTCAACAAGCTAAACGTTTCTCCACAGTGGAACCTTGAAAAGAGAGATACCATCGTATATTTGATGATTCCTTCCCATTTTGCCTTAAAGAGCTTATCACAAAAGTCTGGGAGTATGGGATATGAATTAAAACACAGAAAACAAAGCATGTTTCCACAAAAACTGTACTTTCACAGGAATCATTTTATTTTAGATGTCAAACTTATCAAAATGCAAAATTTTGTTTTCAAAAGATTTCCTCAATGAAGCAGTTCATTCCTGTCCTATTAGTTTTGCTGTATTTTTACAACTACCAGGCTGAGCAAACCATGATTGAGAGAAGCCATCTTATGCACATTGCTGTTGTCCCACATCATTCAGAATAAACCTTTTTAGATCGTTAACTACCACAGGAGTGCTGATTACACAGGCACCAGCAATTTCCTAACCAATGACCACCTGAACAATGATGTGTTCAGCTTCTCAGACCCTGCAGCCTTTCAAAGGTGAATCATTTCACAGTTTGGAACTAGATCTCCATAGCAACTTCCCTTTGAGGGTTTTAGAATCACCATCCAGTAATTCTATGATCATCAAGCTCAACCATTCCCAATGGTTCTTTTCACAGCAGATGGAAAAGGAAGCCTTGAAATTTTACAGTCTATTTCAAGCAATTCATCTGGCAGCCTATTAGAATTCAAAATATTTCGACCTTCAATCACAAAGCATGTTATCTGAAGCAGTGGTGATCTCAAGTCAAGACAAGCAGACGTTTTAGTCTAATCATCCATGATGAGAAGAGACTGACAAAAACTCTTAATTCAACCACCATCAAAATGCTTATTTTAAAACTGCATGAAAGTCTTTCAACAGGCAATGAAAACACACTATGTACCATTTTATCACAACCTCCTGTTCAAGGAAAATATGAATTCTGAATATTGACATGGATCTCTGCACTTCTTCGGATGCTTGGAACAAATGTGTTTCTTAAAAGTCAGCATAAATTCAATTTAAGAACACCACTATTCTCTGTGGCAAAAGCCAGAGATTATAAGCAAATGTCCATGTACTTATAAAGGGATCAAATGTTTCAGGCAAACCCTAAGGTGCTTAATCAAAAAATTAACATAAATTATTCCAGAGATTAGAGTCTCAGTGTGGCACTGTAGGATAAGCACTGGACCACAAGGTCAGACTGAATTGCAAGGTTGGCTGCTCAAACTCACCAGATGCTCCTTGAAAACCCTATATAGGGTCAATATGAGTCTCAGTCAACTCCATGGCACTTTACAAAAACAACAATTCCAGAGATTACTATCAATTAAAGTGAAAGGCAGATTCTGAACTGCAAAATTGGTTTGAACAACAAAGTCGGCAGTTCAAGCTCAACAGCTGCTCCTAGGAAACCCTATGCAGCGTTGCTATGGGTTGGAGTCGACTCAATGGCACTTACCAATAACAACAAATGAACTTACAAAAAGTTGTTGACTTTTTCCCAATTCAATTAATTCTTCAATGGTTTCAAAATACTGACTTCTACCACATTAAAAAGACTATATATATATATATTCCAAATTGTTACTAAATTGCAGTTAACCAATGATTTATCCAAATCATTTTCTACTTGTAGGTTCAACTATATGTGATAATTTCATTGAGTAAATAATTTTCAGAATTTTTCCTACATGTATTAATCAAAATGTATAATGACATCTTAAAAATCTATATTAAAAACAAAAAATAACTACTTTCTTATTACTAATCAATACAAGGCATAATTTCTAAGAGCTACACCAACTCTAAAGGAGCTCTGGTAGCGTAGTGGTTACGAATCGGGCTGCGAACTGCAAGGTCAGCAGTTTGAAACTACCAGCTGTTCCACAAGAGAAAGATGAGGTTTTCTGCTCGCGTAAAGATTTATAGCCTCGGAAACCCTGTACAGGGTCACTATGAGTCGGAACCGACTCCACAGCACACAATAACAACATACCAACTCTAAGAATAAATTTAAAAAGCACTGGTAAAATAAGACAACTACAATCTATAAGCAAACACAAATTCAAAGCAGATCATAGCTTTTTAAAAAAATTCATTACATAGTAACCATTTTGCATAATCTTAATTGTAAAATAATTGTACTGTTAAATGCCGCCAAGTTGGTTCTGACTCACAAAAACCCTGTACACAGGATTTCTGAGAAGTGTCTGGTGGTTTTGAACCACAGACCTTTTGGTTAGCAGTCCAGTGCTTATCCTACAGCACCACACCAGTATTCCAATTGTAAAACAGAAAATGGAAATGTGTGTGTGTTCTAAACTAATACCTAGAATCTTCATATCCAAACCCAAATCAAATCCACTGTCATCAAATTGATTCTAATTCATGGAGACCCTATATAGGTTTCCAAGCCTGCGTATCCTTACAGGAACACACAGCCTCATCTTTCTCACATGTGGCAGCTTTTGTTGTTTGTTAAACGTGCCACCGAATTGGTTCTGACTCACAGCGATCCTGTATGGGGTTTCCAAGAAACAGCTGGTGGGTTTGGACTGCCAAACCACTAACCTTCTGGTTCACAGTCCAGTGCTTATCTTACAGTGTCACACAAGGAGTCCACATAGCAGCTAGTGGGTTTGAACTGTCAACCTTGTGGTTAACGGTGCTATGCTTAGTTTATGTTCATATGTAATGACTGTCGGATTAAACTGTTTTTAATTTGCAAATATACTTTCAAAGGAACATTATCTAAGTAAATCTGAGTACCCAAGTCTCAGCGCTTTGGAAAAAATAAAATCTGAGTTTAATTATCTAATAAGCCAAAAAACCTTAATAGACCTACACTACTTCCTAAAGAGAGAAACTCAGAGACACACACACACAAAGACATGCTTCACATGATGAAAACTGTAAGTAGATTCTACAGAAACTATGTCACAATTTTTAAAAAACTTTTGATTGTGCACATCATGAGTTTTACCTTCAACACTTACTTCACTACATGGATGCAATCCCCTCCATGCACCAACAGTTAACAACATTTACTTCTATTCACTTTAATTACTGCATTCCTCACTGTTCTCCTGCTAACCTCCCTCTTGTATATTGCCTGCTCTGTCACCCATGTTAACATGTGTCTTCTACCCTCTAGTCCATGAATAATTTTCCCAGCCTTTACCCCCATAACCATCATAGATATTTTCTTTTATCAAGAAAACCTTTTCTTTTTAATATTTTTTACAACATTGGTCTCTTACGATGTCCTTTTATGATTGACTAATTTCACTCAGCATAATGTCCTCCAGATTCAACTCTGTTGTGAAGTGTTTCACAGATTTCATCATTATTCTTCATTATTTTGTAGTATTCCATTATGTGTATGCACCAAAGTTTATTTAAGCATCCTTCTTTGATGGGCACTTAGGTTGTTCTCCATCTTTTTGATATGTCTCCTATAGGCAGCATATTGAAGAATACTGCTTTCTTATCCATTCTGCTCTTTATGTGTCTTGACTGGTACATTTAATCCATTTACATTCAGTGTAATTATCAATAGATATGAATTGATTGTTGTCATTTTTTCTGTGTGTTTCTCTGTGGTGCTGCTGGATTCTTCTTTATTCCACATAATTTTCTATGCTGAGTACATTTTGTTTGTGGGTTTTCTTTTCATTTTTATTTCTGTTGTGTTAATGTTTACTAAATCTTTCTGATTTTCTTTCTCTTTTTTTGATGTACAGGTATATTTTTTTTCTTTGTGGATACCCTGTGATTTTTTCCACCCTGCTTAAAGCAATCTGTTTTATCTTGAAGTCTACTTGACTTCCTTGCTATCTGGAAGTTCTATATCTACAACACTATCTCTTTTTGCTTTGTAGTTGACTTCATAATACATTGATAAGCATGGTTCTGTGTTTTTAGTCTTAATAAGTTTGTTTTACTTTAAATACTTCTCTATCTGGATTGAGTTATGGGTGGTGCTATCTTGAATTTTGTTGGTTCTCAGTCCAAAGAACACCCTTTAGCATTTTGGGGAACAGTTGGTCGGTCATTACAAATTAATTTCTGTTTATCGAGAACTGTCCTAATTTCACCATCATATTTGAGGGGCAACTTTTCTGGGTATACAATTCTTGGTTGGCAATCTTTCTCTTTCATGGTTTTTGTATATGTCATTCCATTGCCTTCTTGCCTGCCTGGTTGCTGCTGAGAAATCTGAGGTTAATCTTATTGGTCTCCTTTGTATTTAACTTTTCGTTTTTTCAGAGCTGCTTTCAGGACTCTTTCCTTGTTTTTTGATTTTAGGAAGTTTGATTATGATATGTCTTGGTGATTTTCTTTTGGGTTCTATCCTGTTTGGGGTCCATTCAGCTTCTTGTATGCTTATCTTCTTGTCTTTCAAAACATGGAGGGAGTTTTTTTCCAACAACTCTTGGACAATTTTCTCTGTACTTGTCTCTTCCTCTTCCGGAATTCCAATTACCCAAAAGTTGTTCTTCTTCATGGTGTCCCACATAACTCTTAGGCTTTTTTTTATTCTTTTTTCTTATTGTTCTCCTAACATAGTTGTTGCTGTTGTTACATACCATGGAGTCGGTTCTGATTCACAGCGACCCTTTTACAGGATTTCTGAGGCTGTAAATCTTTACGGGAGCAGAACGCCTCATCTTTCTCCCACAGAACCGCTGGTAGTATCGAACTGCTGACCTTGAGGCTGGCAGCCTGACTCGTAACCACTATATTACCAGAGCTCCTTTCTAACATAGTAGTGTTGCACTATTTCTCTTCAGGCTCACTAATTCAGTGTCGGGGACGGGCCTAGAGGAGGTGATATCTGGCGGCTATAGGGATAGCAAAAGAATACACAGAAAGACAAAAAGAGGGAGACAAAGAGACACCCCAAAACCAGGGTGGATGCATTACTGGCACCTGGCAGCTCTGGCGTGGTGAACATATTAGCCATAAAATAAGGGCAGTAAGGTCCTGTGTTGCAGACCGTGTAAGACTAGTCAGAGGTTCGAGGCCCTCTAGGGCTGAGTGTAACAAATGAGGCCACTGGCAGTTAATGGCAAATTGCTTTCATATTAATATTCAGGTATATATATTAAATTAATACACTG
>NW_006408612.1:5018089-5063415 GCF_000296735.1 Chrysochloris asiatica
GATTGCAGGGCAGTGAGTTGCTGCCTGCAGAGGCCACGATGCCTGTAGTCCCAAGCCTGCCTATCAGTGATGTATCCACCCTGGCTTTGGGGTGCCTCTTTGTCTCTCTCTTTGTCTCCTTTGTCTCCTTCTGTGTATTCTTGATATATATGAATCGCGGTCAGGTATCCTCTCCTCGTGAACTGAACCCCAATGTCGAGGCGGGTCCCCGACAGTCCTGTATGGTAAACATCTTAGCTGTGCCCGTAATGCACGCCTTGCTAGCTGTAGTGCACTCTTTCACCGCCAGCCTGTAATGCACACCTGGGCCGGCCTGCGCCTCTGTTTTATTTAGGGGAGGAGCTTCACACCAAGCTGGGAGGGACTAAGACAAGGTACAGCTGGCATACGTAATTCACCCGATATTCAGGCAACTTTACATAGTACTTCGCTGGTCCGAATCCCAGGCCTGCAACTTGGTTTCTCAGGCTCAATTAACATATCTATAGCCCGTGAGCTCAGTTGGGGGAAGGTGAAAGGGAAGGAAAAAAGGCTTGGGAGGAGTCTCGCTGTTTTGGCTTCCTGAGCCAGGTTTTCAGAAACTTTGGCTGAATAACCTGCACCTGGGACAGGTTTAGGGAGGATGTCCTTTTGTCTATAGAACAAAGAACTGGGAAGTAGCTAAGCTATTTTTAATTAATCCTTTGGAGAAAGGTTTAACCTTGAAACCTTTATAGTCTTGGCTTTAGGAAAAGATTACATTTATCTGTGGATATTAAGGGCTCATGTTTGGAATTAAATAAAAAACATAACTGAACACTAAGATGAAAAACAATTTGCTATGACTGCCCGGTGGCCAGAATCTGTTCCTCAGAGCCTGTGGCCTGCATTGTCTGCAACACTCGGGCCCAGTGGGCCTTGAACTTCTGACCAGCTTTACACGGTCTGCAACAATTCAGGCTTCCATTGTTTCACATCTATTCCTTTGTTTTTCAATGTACTGTATGTCTATTTCTGAGATCTTAGTATTAATCTTCCGGATTTTTGTTGTTATTGTTAGGTACCATCGAGTCGGTACCGACCCATAGCGACCTTATGCACAACAGAACGAAACACGGCCCGATTCTGGGTCAACCTCACTACTGTTGCCACACTTGAGTCCATCGATGCTGCCATTTGGCCAATCCATCTTGTTGGGGGTCTTCTTCTTTTTCTTTGACCCTCCACCTTACCAAACATGACATCCTGCTCCAGCGACTGGTCCCTCCTGACAACATGTCCGAGTATGAGAGATGAAGTTTGGCCATCTTGGCCTCCAAGGAGCACTCTGGCTGCACTTCTTCCAAAACGGATCTATTGGTTCTTTTGGCAGCCCATGGCACTTTCAGTATTCTCCTCCAATACCATAACTCAAATGCATCAACTCTTCTATGGGCTTCCTTATTCACTGTCCAGCTTTCGCATGCATATGAGGTTACTGAAAACATCATGGCTTGGGTCAGGCGCACCTTAGTCCTCAAGCTGACATCTTTGCTCTTCAACACTTTAAAAAATGTCTTATACAGCAGATTTGCCTAATGAAATACGTCATTTGATTTCTTGACTGCTGCTTCCTTTAGTGTTGATAGTTGATCCAAGATGAATGAAGTCCTGGACTTAAATCCTTGACTGGATTTTTAATTGTGCTAAAATTGCCTAGTTGTCTCTGGGCATTGTGAGGTTGTCATATTATAAAACAAACAGTGCAGTTGTTGGTGGGGGGACTCCTGTAATTCAAAGAGCTCACAAAGTGGTTGTGAAAGGGATGTGACAGCAAAGTTCTTGGCCCTAGATGGTGTTCCTATTGGTCTCAGAACTCAATATTCAGGGCACTCAATCCAGAAGTAGTTCATGAGGGCCTTTGATGGAAATGGCTTCTGGTGTGCCACCTAATTTTAAATGATCTTTACATGGGAGTCCTGGTGTGGCAACTGTGGGTTAATGAGCCAGACTGCAAGGCTGTTTGAACTTCAGGGTTGGTAGTTCAAGCTCACCAGCTGCTCCTCGGAAACCCTATACAGGATCACTATGGGTCAGAACTGACTCGACGGCACTTAACAACAACAAATAGTGCTGTGGGATTAAAGTACTGGAGCGCAAGATCAGTTTGAACCAAAGGTTGGCAATTCAAACTCATCAGCCGCTCCTTGGAAACCCTGTACAAGGTTGCTATCAGTCGGAACTGACTTAAAGGCACTTAACAACAACAATGGAATAAATACTTTTCAAATATATTTATTTTCTGCTCAATATCTTTATCCATAAAAACTTTATGTTTGCCTTATTTTTCTAAGTCAAAAATTATTTTCTGTTTTAGAATTAGTTACAAAAAGCTAGCTAAGTAAGATTCAGAATTCTGAAAGTAATTTTTAAATAAACACTAAACTGTTTAACCATTATTTCAATGATAGTAACATTAAACTTTGCTTCTAAGTAGTGGTTATCTCTTCTCTCAAAATCCACTTCCTCTAGGAATGAGTATGGTATGAAATATGCCCAAATTTTGCCGTGTAAGCCTTACTATATTTTAGATTTATTTGATTTGTGATCTGAAATACAGACTATATAAAAAAAATTTTAGGTATAAAAATATCCCTGATGGCACAGTGGTTAGAGTGCTTGGCTGACACCAAATATCCAGTAGCCACTCCACAGCAAAACGATGTGGCAGTCGGCTTCCATAAAGGCTACTGTCATGGAAACCCTATGAGGTACTTCTCTCTGTCCTACAAGGTTGTAATTAGCATTAACTCAATGGCAATGACTATATTAGAAAAAGAAGAGAAAATGGCACTAAAAGAAGTAAAATGTGTCTAGAAATTTAAACCAAGGAAAATGCTTAAGTAAAAATAATAATGAACAGCAATTATATATACATGTGTGCTGTTGTTTTTGTTAAGTGCTGTAGAGCTGGCTCCTACTCACAGAGGCCCTGTAGTATAGGGTTTCAGAGGAGATATTAGTGAGCTTCAGTTGCTGACTTTGCAATTCAAACCAACCTTGCAGTCCAGTGCATTAACCTGCAGCGCCACACTAGGACTCCCACACGTGTGTGCATGCCCTTTTTATTCGTATCTATAAGCAACTTATTTTACTAATATCCTTGAGTAAAATATAGCCAAGAGACTCACAAAGAAAACTTATTAATGAAATTTCACTGTATTAAATAACAAGCATTCTCAAAGCTCAATTTTATTAGCACAATTTGAAAACAATGTAAGTAATTTACTGGCTGTAAGCACCATACATGAAAGCATTAAATAAACAGAAACTTCTCAAAGTATCTGTGTTCAGTTTATTAAAAATTCTAAATTCCATATCCATTCACTAAATAGTCAAATCCATATCTTTGGTGTTGTAAGTTTCATTTATGGGAACCCTGGTGTGGTACTAGAGACACTCAACTGCAAGGTCACTTTGAACTGCAAGGTCGGTGCTTCAAACTCACCAGCCTCTCCTCAGAAATCCTATACAGAATCACTATGAATCGGAACCAACTCACCATCACTTAAAAGCAACAAATCTAAATCTGGAGTCCTTGTGTGGCACTGTAGGTTACACACTAGAAAACAAAAGTCAGCTTGAACTACAATGTTGTCAGTTCAAACCCACCAGCCTTGGAAACCCAATATAGGGCCACTATGAATTAGAACCGACTCGACAGCACTGTTTAACAGCAACAATAATCTATATCTAGGAATACTTAAAAATCTCTTCAATATCAGTAATTATGTTTATGTTTTTGCTCAATTATCTGTAAAATACAGAAGCCTATGTGTGGACTGGCTTGATAACATATAAAAGTTATGTAAAAATTTCTATCAGTGCTAACAATATTTTAATCTCAATTTCCCAAAACTCCATGTCCTTGCGACAGACTGCAAAGCAAACTTACTTACTATTTAGCATTATGATGAATCAATCCCATCATGTTGTCTTAATTCTCCCATTTGGCTATGAACTTTTAAAGACTGCATATATTATGCATACTTAATAAATGTTTATTTTACTATGGTGTGGCCCTGTAAGATAGTCACTCAACTGCAAGGTTGGTGGCTCAAACTTACCAGTTGCTCCTTGGAAACCCTAGACAGGGTCACTATAAGTCAGAATCGACTCAACAGCAATTAACAACAACAACATCAATTATTAGGTAATAGTGATATTTAACATCTTAAAACTTCCATATTCCTGAAACATTCTAACGAAACTCATTTTTCATCTGTCAGTCACATAACAAGAACCAGAAATATAAATTTAATGAGAAAGCTTAATAAAAAATGTTGATATACTTTTATCTCCTCCACCCCAATTTACATGAAACCTACTTGTAACTATAAGAAACATACAACTACTGAGTTTAACAGCCTAGGGTAACCTAAAATTTATTTTATAATATATAATCAAGCAACATACTGTAATTGAAGCATACGAAAACAGCAGTTACTAGCTAATTAACATTAGCAGAAACATTCCTCTCATTGAAAACACACACACACACACACACACACACACACAGATTCTATAATAACATATAGTTTATTATAAATATTAGATCTTTTTTTAATGCTTTATTGTGAATTATGTGATAGTTTACATGGGAGAACATTCACTTCACATTGATGCGGTCGTATATAGTTTCCTTGTCATGGTTACAATCCCCTCCATGCATCATCTACCAACCAAGGGGTATACCCCGCAAACCTGCCCCCTGGTCGTCTGCACACAGCCCCTCTTCCTCTCTGGGTCCAAAGTCCCCAGCCACTCAGTCTCTGCCTCCATCACTGGCATCACTGCTTCTCTGGGTAGGGTTCCATTCTCTGCTCTTCCCCCTTGATGGTCCCAGGGACCTCTGCTCCTAGACTGCAAAGTTAATCAATCCTCTCCCTTTGCCACAAAGCGTCTATCTTTACATTTCCAGCCCTAGTCCTGATAACAATTATTCACTATTGTATCACAAGACACCTATCCGCATCTCCTTTCATCAGCCCCGACTAGACAGAATGGATACTACTCAGTGGAGATTCTTCTTGTTCCATGCCCTCTGGATCTACGTTCCCTCTCACTTCTTATCTCTGTAGTACCCCCTCCCATTCTGAGTAGCCAATGTCCAAGTTGCCCATCCCTGTCCTCTCCATGTGCAGAGGGGGTGGGAATGATCCTTGCTGTGAAGATTTGTTCCCTCTTTTGAGCTACTGCATCCATAGGTATAGGTCAAGTTCATCAAATTTTATCAGATTACTCTTTTTTTCCTCTTCTTTCTTCTTCTGGCTGAGCTTGGCTCATCCAGTCATTGAAGCCAGGTCAAGTGGGTATTATCTGCAAGTGTGGATGTACTTATGCATGTACCCTCTCTTCTTGTCAGCTGATAAATATTAGATTTAAGTTAAGTAGAAATCATAATCTTACTTTCAGTCTAACACTAAGAAAACTATAAATCTAATGTCAAAATCTACTCTTAGCAATAGTTATGGCTACATCATGACTACTAAATACTGTGAACATGTCAATGAAACCAGGTGACTCAGCTTTAAGTCCAGCATCAGAAATCCAACCATTTAATTAATCAGAGTACAAATTTGGTGTGTGTGTGTGTGTGTGTTAGTGTTTGATTTCTTCAGTCACCATAGCAAGAGTGTAGCTCCCAGAGCACTTGACCTCTGACAGGGACAGCAATCTATAGGAAAGTACCTCAAGTAAATGTGTTATTCCTCCGATCAGACTGCAGGAAGCAGTACAATGGCTAGAACTTGTTTCCAAAAGATAGTCATACCGCTTCAATGACATTCTAAGTCCCTAATTTGTACATAAAAGTTCAGGAGGACCTTTTTCTATCAAACTATCTAGCCCAAACAGAGTATTAAAGCTTGTACAGAAAATTGTAAGCTACAATGGAATTTTGGCATGAAATTATTGACAAGGCAATCCAAAAAAAAAAAAAAAAAATTAACCTAGAATAGTAAAAATATTTGTTTTTAAGAGACATTTAAAATAAATGCCTCTGGTATAGTGAATCTACATAATATATCTCCTTTAGTGATGGTCTTTGTAAACCCCACCAAATGATTGGGTTGTTGTTGTTGTTGTTGTTATGTGCCGTGGAGTTGGTTCCGACCCACAGTGACCCTGTGCAGGGTTTCCGAGGCTGTAAATCTTTATGGGAGCAGAAAGCCTCATCTTTCTCCTATGGAACAGCTAGTAGTTTCGAACTGATTGGGTGGGACCACGGAAATAGGGTTATAGTGTTCTAACATGGGGATTGGTTAGTTTTGCGATCCCAATAGGTTTAAAAGGAGGCATCTCAGAAGAAGGAAGAGACAATCTCAGAACCATCAAGAAAGACAAGCCATGAGCAAGATCCCTTCAAGGGCAAATGGTATCAAGAGAGGCAGAAGCAGGGAAGACAGAGCAGCAGGCTTCCCAACCCAGTGACAGAGTAACTTCAGGCAGGAGGCTGGCTTGCAGAACTGGTGCCCTAGGGGCGTTTAACCACAGTGCTAAAAAAGCTGGGAACACTTGCCTGAGCAGGATGTAGGTCAGAAAGCCTTATGGCTGAGAGGACAAGGTCAAGAGAGAAGCATGTCTGCAGTACAGCTGAGAAGAGGCATTCCTGACTAGAGAAGTGCTGTATCCTGAGCTATTTCTGTTTCTGAATTGTACACTGTTCCCTTCCATAATAAATGCCATAACTGTGTATATTATCTGTGGGTTCTGTGTGGCCAATGCAACAGATTATCAAACCCAGCAGAGAAATAGACAGCTGGGGTCAGAAAAAAGGAAGGAAGGTAGGAGGGTAGAGGTATGTCTAACCTCTGCAACAGAGAAATCAGCCTTGGGCTGTCTTAGAGTTTGATATTCCTCTCTTGTGAAGGTGAAAAGCAAACATGGCCCCAACACCATTTTTGCACCAAAGCCTTAAAAACAAAAATAGCATATTTTGGTTAAGGAGGCAGCTTACTAACAAGTATCAAAAGGTTTTATAATGTGCATACCCTTTGACTCAGCAATTTCTATTTTTTAAAGAAGCATCCTACTCTCAACAAAATCAGGATAGTGGACAAAGGTGTAGATTAGTTAAGTACATAGAGATCTGTCACATCATTCATCCACTCACTCAAGTATTGAGCATCCATGTGCCAAACCCTGTTCTAAAAGCTGATGCTGTTTTTCAATGAAGTGGCTGCCATCACGCAACATTCTCACAGAGATAAACAGACACCAAGCAAACAGATACTCTGGGGGCAGTGTTAAGTGCTATGAAACAAAGCACAGTTCAGGGCTAGAGTGACTAAGGGAGGCAGGATATTTTAAATGACATAGTGGTGAAGGAAGATGCTTTGAAAAGCTAATATTTAATTAGACATGAATGATGAAAAAGGAGCATCTGACAGCAAGGATGCCACTGGAGAGCTAAACAAGAACATTTCTAAAGCAAAGCTTCATTGGAGTAGATATATTTTTTTAAGGATGGAATGTGAAGACGTGGAAATAGTGAGCATGAACAACGTCTTTTGAGTTTTGTTCTGAAGGGGGACAAAGGAGTGTATGAGGGCCAAGGGAGCTTTTACTTTTGTTTTGGTTTTTTTGCTCTCTTTTTTTCTTTTAAGCTAAGTGATACTACAGCATGATTCTATGTTCAAAGGAAAGAGCCAAAAGAGAAGAAACATGAGGATGACTGCATGATCACTGTCCCACCTGAGAGAGAAAGCAGATTTAATGTGAAAGTGGAGGGACGGCCTTCACAGGGACAGTTCACCGGTTACAATAAGAAAGGGTTCTGTTCCAATGACTCCATCTTATATAAGGCAGTTCTGACATAAACTGAATATCTTTTTTTTTTTAAGTTTTTATTATTGCTGCCTTGTATTAGGTTGTTGTTGTCAATTATTGCTGAGTTGGTTCCAACTCATAGAAACCCTACACAGGGTTTCCAAGGTGCTGCTGATGGGTTAGACTGCCAACCTTGCATTAGCAGTCCAGTGCTTATTCTACAGTGCTACACTAGGACCCACCTTTTATTATAGTCTCTTAATAAATCTGATCTTGACCACAGTAAATCATAACACTGAGCATCTGCAAGTGAGCATTTGAGAATAACATCAGCAAATTATATGCTGCAGCACTGTATGTGGTGCATATTACTAACGATAAGCTATACAAACAAAGCAAACAGTGGTAAGTGCAGTTCATCATAACAGAATTCATCATAACTGTACCTATATACAAGCAGGGGGCTCCTGGTGTGGCACTGTGGATCACCACTGGACTGCAAACCACATGTTTGGCAGTTCAAACTTACCAGCTGCTCCTCAGAAAGCCTATACAGGGTCGCTATGCATGGGAACAGATTCAATAGCACTTAACAACAACAATTCAAGCAAGGGACTGTAGAATGACAAAACACACTAAGTCCCATCCTGTCTCAATGTACCTGCATTTGCTATTGCCTTTGTGCCCGAATACCTACTTGACTAGCATGCTCCCTTACTTCCTACAGTTCTTGGAAAGGTGTCTTCTTGTATTCTTTAAAACTATAAACCCCACCCCAACACTTAGTACCCTTCATCCCTACTTTATCTTTCTCCTGTGAATTTATCAGTGCAGTGCAGCAAATGACTTAACATGGCTCCTCTAGCCATAATCTTTCTAACTCCCCAAACAAATAAATGGGACCATGCAGACTGACTCTATTGCCTCCTGTCCTAATGGATCTGGGTAAGAGATGATTATGATTCAGTTGTGAGTGATTGCTGACATGGTTGTGTATGTAAAAATTTGGATCTCTTAACAGGGAGACTAGTCAATTTTGCCATTTAAGAAGCAGGAAGGGGGGAATCTCAATATCATCAAAAAAGAACCAGAAGTAGAAAGTATGTCCTTTGGACCATGAGATCACTGAAATTGAACCCCCTAGATCCAGCAGACAGAGAGCTATGACACTGGAGGAGTGGTAGAAGAGAGACAGCAGCAGAACCAAGAACCAGAACACAAGACAGAGTGGTAGACTTCTTGGACATAGGGCAAGAAAAACTGAGTGCCTTCGGGCAAGAGGCTTGTTTGCAGGGTAGGATGCCTCTAAGCACTTAGTTGGGGAATTGTGTTTGCAGAACCCAGGAATAGCGTGCCCAGCAGTTTTGTAACATTGCCCAAGCAGAGCAGAGACCAAGAGGCTGTGTGGCTGACATGCCAAGGACCAGAGAGAGAGGACAGCCTACAGGCATGGTTGGGAAGAGACCGTCCTAACCAAAGAACTGTGTCTTGAGCCTTTGCTAAATCCTGAATTGTAACCTGATAACTTTCCTAAGTGGCACTGTAGGTTAATGCACCAGACTGCAAAGCTGACTGAACTGCAAGGGCGGTGGTTCAAGCTCACCAGCTGCTCCTTGGAAACCGTGTACAGGGACGCTATGGATCAGAATCGACTCGACGGCACTTCACAACAACAACAAAATAATCATTAGTAAGGTCTGTGAGTTTTGTGTAGTCATAGCAATGAATTATCAAACCCAGCTGAAATGTAGAGCGCTTTAAGAGGGAAAAACTGTCAGAATTGGGAAAGAAGGTAGAAGGCTGGAAGCATTTCTGACGCCCGCCTCATAGGACTCAGCCTTAGGCTAACTGGAGTTTGTGAAGTTAGAGGTGGTAGAATGTCATCCTCCATGTGCTTTTTTGCAGCTACCATCTAATACAGTAAATCCCTGGATTATGAACCTCTGATTTATACTTCCAATTTAAAAACATTCAATTTACAGGACAACTCCTATGTGCCATTATGTAAATTTGTCCTCACTTTGAAATGAGTTTACCAGTCCCTACTAGCAACAAATTCTTCATCACAATAATCTTCATTTGTTGCAGTGCAGCTTTTAAATCACTGAAAGACTTCCTACTTTTATTGCACTGAAGTAAGACTACATAAGTACCGTATGCACCTGTTCTACAAATTCAACTTAGAGACACCTAGAACAGATCTCCTTTATAACCTGGAGGTGGTAAATTTTGCTTTTTAAAACCTGTGTTTCTTGTCACCTTCCCTTTAGAATATAAGCACTTGGTGGGCACAGATTTTCGTCTATATTATTATAGACCTAAGGAGTCCTGGTGTAACGCTGTGGGCTAATGCTCAGACTACAAAGTTGTTTGAACTGAAAGGTTGGTGCTTCAAGCTCATAGCTGCTCCTTGAAAACCCTATACAGGGTCGCTATGGGTCAGAGTCAACTCAACGGCACTTAACAACAATAACAAAGAGTAGAAGTTATGAGCTAGGCTGCTAACCTTAAGGTCAGCAGTTCAAAACTACCAACTGCTCCTCAGGATAAACATGAGACTTTCTGCTCCTGTAAAGATTTATAGCCGCAGAAATCCTAAACAGGGTCTCTATGAGTTGGAACCAACTCCACGGCAAATAACTACCACCACCAAAGATTGAATTGCAGAAAAAAGGGAGATAATTAGTTTCTTAAATTCCCAGTAAAATAAGGAGAGGGAGGAAATGCTGAAAATTTGAGGTGAACCCCTGAAACAACCTGTCATTATGTGGCGCTGTGGGTTAATGCTCAAGACTGCAAAGCTGTTTGAACTGCAAGGTTGATGGCTCAAGCTCACCAGTTGCTCCTCGGAAACCCTATACAGGGTTGTGCTGGTAGCGTAGTGATTACGAATCGTGCTGCGAACCTCAAGGTCAGCAGTTCGTAACTACCAGTTGCTCCACGGGAGAAAGATGAGGCGTTCTGCTCCCGTAAAGATTAACAGCCTTGGAAATCCTGTGCAGGGTCGCTATGAGTCGGAACCGACTCCACGGCACATAACAACAGCAACATGGGACCAAACGGATTGGATGGCACTTAACAACAATAACAGCATGTTATTTAAAAGAGCAAGAGTGATCTACAAGTATTACATGCAAAGTTACAAACCTATCATGTTTTATTACAATTATATATATAAATATATATAAAATTATGTATATGTATATATGTGTATAGCATACATACATATTTAAGAAGTTATCTTTTATAGTTTAAAATATTAATGTCTGAATGCTGAGTTATCAGGCAACACTCTAAAGGTTTTGTTTTAATCCAATTGTTGTTGACCTTGCAGTTCAAACAGCTTTGCAGTCTGGCACATTAACTCACAGCACCACACTAGGACTCTTACAATTATCTACTTTTTAAGGATAAGGATGGGGGAAAGATAAGGCTTTCTGCTCCCTTTAACATTTAGAGCCTCAGAAACCCTAACAGGGTTGCTATGAGTAAGAACTTACTCCACTATCACCACAGATAAGAATACAAGAGCAGAGATTTGTTTTTTTTATGTGTATGTATTTACATGTATGGGTCTATCTGTATAACATATAAATTATAAAATTTGAAAGGCTACCCACCAAACAAGTCTTTCCATCTCTGTGAGGTATTAAGAGGGGGTTGAAGAAGGTGCTCATGCAGAGCAGAGGTGGGTCAATTTGCATAGAAATTAAAATCCCTACAGGACAGAATAGAATTGTCTCATAGAGTTACCAAAGTTGTTATCTAAACAGAAGCAGAATGCCACATGTTTTTCCTTTGGAGTGACTAACAGGTTCAAACTGCTGACCATTCATTAACCACCGAGTTCCAAGGATTCCTTTACTTTGACTATGTAGTTGTTGTTAAGTGCCATCAACTCAGTTCTGACTCATAGCAACACTGTATATGGTTTCCAAGGAGCAGCTGGTGAGCTTGAAGCACTGACATAATGGTGCATCTTACGGTGTAGTGCTTTATCCCACAGTGCCACACCAGGACTCCATAACACCAGCATAACATATTGCAATTGTTGCTGCTGTTGTTGTTAAGTGTCATCCAGTTGGTTCCAACCCACAATGACCCTGTATAGGGTTTCTGAAGAGTGGCTGGTGAGTTTGAATCACCGACCTTGCAGTTCAAACTGACCTTGCAGTCCAGCACATTTTCCTGCAGCATTACATCAAGAGCACTCAAACTGTAATTAAAGAGAATTAGCTCAGACGTTCTCAAACAGTATATTCCTTTTTCTTCGTTTTAACTTTTATTTCATTTGGGTGAAAGTTTATAGTCCAGCAGTCCACAGTACAATTTTGTTATGATCATGTTATACTTTAGGAAGTACACACTTGTTCTTCAAAATAAATTTTTTCTTAAAAACACAAATTGTTTTCATCCTTTAATTCAACCTTCCTAAGGAGTTTTCTCCAGGATAGACTACATCTATTTATCTTATTTATGAGCAATCATGAGTCCTGGTGTAGCACTGTAGGATAAGCACTGCACTGCTAACTGTACGGTTGGCAGTTCAAATCAACCAGCCACTCCTCTAAAAACCTATACAGGGTCGCTATGAATCAGAACAAAAACATACAAGAAACAATGCTCTATGTGAGATGTTTTGACTTATTTGATGGGGACAGCAAATCCATCTGCTCCTCTATCCTGTTACTTTCTCCAATCCTGCAGGTGGGGCTTAAACTGAACTTTTTCTATGTTGTTGTTAGGTACCACTGAGTGCACAACACAAAAAAACATAGCCTGGTCCTGGGCCAACCTCACAATCGTTGCCATGCTTGAGTCCATTGATACGGACACTGCCAATTCATCTCGTTGAGGATCTTCTTTTTCTCTGACCTTCCACCTTACCAAACATGATATCCTTCTCCAGTGACTGGTCCCTCCTGACAATATGTCCGAAGTATGAGAAACAAAGTCTGGCCATCCTGGCCTCCAAGGAGCACTCTGGCTGTATTTCTTCCAACATAGATCTGTTTATTCTTTTGGCAACCTATGGTACTTTCAATATTTTCCTACAACACCATAACTCAAAAGCATCAGTTCTTCTATGGTCTTCCTTATTCACTGTCCAGCTTTCGCATGCATATGAGGTTATTGAAAATACCATGGCTTAGGTCAGGCGCACCTTAGTCTTCAAGCTGATATCTTTGCTCTTCAACACTTTTAAAAAGGTATGGTGCAGCAGATATGCCTAATGCAATACGTCGTTTGATTTCCTGACTGCTGCTTGCATGAGTGTTGGTGGTTGATCCATGAAGAATGAAGTCCTTGACAACTTTAATCTTTTCTCCATTGATAAGAATGTTGTTTACTGGTCCAGTGGTGAGGATTTTTGTTTTCTTTACATTGAGATGCAACACAGAGAGAAGGCTGTGGTCTATGATCTTCATCAGTTAAGTATTTTGAGTCCTCTTCACTTTCATCAAGCAAGGTTGTATCATCTGCATATTGCAAGTTGTTAATGAGTCTTCCTCCAATCCTGATGCCATGTTGTTCTTCATATAACCCAACTTCTTGGGTTATTTGGTCAGCATACAGGCTGAATAAGTATGGTGAAAGAATACAACCCTGGCACATACCTTTTCTAATTTTAAACCATTGATTGTTCCCATGTTCTGTTCGAACAACTGCTTCTTGGTCTATATGTACAGGTTCCTCACAAGCACAATTAAGTGTTCCAGAATACACATACTTTGCAATGTTGTCCACACCTTGTCATGGTCCATGCACTTGAAGGCCTTTGTGTAGTCAATAAAACTCAGGTAAACATCTTTCTGGTATTCTCTGCTTTCAGACAAGATCTATCTGACATCAGCAATAATATCCCTCGTTCCACATCCTCTTCTGAATCTGGCTTGAATCTCTGGAAATTTTCTGTCAATGAATGGCTGGCTGCAGCTGTTTCTGTATTACATATTAGTATTAGTTATTCTGTATTCTGTATTAGTAAAACTTTACTCGCATGGCATATCAAAGACACTGTCCAATGATTTCCATATATTCGAATCTCACTGTCAAAGAATTTAATTCCATAGAAGGCAGGTGTGTACTGCCTCACACAGTGAAATTTTAAAGCAAGTTTCTTCAGCTTTTCTAAAACCAAGGTGTTTCACTGTCATCAGTTCTATGGGAGAAATTAGTTATAATGCACTGTAACCCCAAGACTCCAAGTTAGCAAAGTAAGCCAATGGAATGAGAATAAGCTGCTAACAGCAAAGTGGGACTTACATCCAACGAACAGCTGTACAAGAGTAAGGTAAAGCTGAGCCCAAAGGAGATCAGTTTCTCAGGTGTCATCTTCGGATATTTGTGAAATAGATACTTGTTCTTGTTGTTTAGGAACTGCTGTTGAGTCGGCTCCAACTCATAGCAACCCTGTATAGGGTTTCCTTGTGATTCAAACAGAATCCAACTTGAACCTCTGGAAGTCCTTTTAAATACGTTTTTTACAATTTCAAAAAGTAATAAAACTAAACGAAATGAAAGGGTACATGTCCTACCAAATTACCAGATATTTTTCTATTTCTCTCTCTCTCTCTTATATATACATACATCCATGTTGTTGTTGTTAAGTGCCATCAAATCAGTTCCAACTCATAGCGACCCTGTATAGAGTTTCCAAGGAGCTTCCGGTGAACGTGAACTGCCAACCTTGCAGTTCAAACAGCTTTGCATTCTGGTGAATTACCCACAGCGCCACACCAGAACTGTGTGTGTGTGTGTGTGTGTAGAGAGAGAGTAATACCAGTAATACCTGCTTCTAAGGTCTGGTATTAGCTAATGAATAAATTGACAGATCATTGAAACAAAAGTTCCAAAACAGACCCAAATATTTCCAAAAAGTTCCGAAATAGACCCAAATATTTACAAGAATTTAGCAAATGATAAAGACTCAAATAAGTAAAGATAGATTTTTTAAAATAATTATTATTGGGACAAACATTCACAAAAAATAAAGTACTATCTATGTCTCACAATGTTTACACACATAAATTCTAAAATACTGAAATATAAGTTATATATTTTATAGCAGAACACCCCATAAACAAAGTCAAAATAGAAATGACAAATTAGAAAAACAGTATCTACAGTTCATATACCATATAAAGAAGTCTCCCATGCTGCTGTTTGCACAGACCATGTTCCTTGAGGAGACTCATACTCTTCATATCTGAAGAACTCACATTTCTTATAGAGTAAGCCTGCTGGCAATACATTCCTAGTTTTTGTCTGAAAAAACATTTCTCCGTCATTTTTTTTTTTAAGCTTTTATTGTGAATTGGGTAATCGTTTACATGGGAGAGCATCGGTTTTGCACTCATCCTATCGTGTATTGTTTCACTGCAATCACTACAATCTCCTCCGTGCATCATCATTTAACATTATTTGCTTCTATTCCCTCTGGGGATTTGTTTGTTTTTTGATGTACACAAAAACACTCAGGAATATATAATCATTTAAATAACCAAAGGGCATATTCTGCAAGCCTGCCTCTTGTCCACTGGCATACAGCCTCGCCTTCATTCTCAGAAGTTAAAGTTAATTATTTTCATGGTATAGATCTCTAGACTGATCTTTTTTTGTTGTTTGTTTATACTCTAGCATTTAAATGTCATTAGTCCTGGTTAACAACCTGCGATATGTAGATGATACAAACTTGCTTGCTGAAAGTGAAGATGACTTAAAATATTTACTGATGAAGATTAAATAGCACAGCCTTCAATATGGATTGTATATCAATGTAAAGAAAACAAAAGTCCTCACCACTGGACCAATAAACAACATTCTTATCAACTGAGAAAAGATTGAAGTTGTCAAGGACTTCGTTCTTGGAGGCCAAGATGGTCAGACTTCGTTTCTCATACTTCGGACATATTGTCAGGAGGGACCAGTCACTAGAGAAGGATATCATGTTTGGTAAGGTCAAAGAAAAAGAGGAAGACCCCCAGAAAGATGGATTGGCACAGTTGCAGCATCGATGGGCTCAAGCATGGCAACAATTGTGAGGTTGGCCCAGGAGCAGGCAGTGTTTCGTTCTGTTGTGCATAGGGTCGCAATGAGTCGGTATCTATGCAATGGCACCCAACAACAACTAGTCCTGGTGTGGTGCTGTGGGTTAATGCGCCAAACCGCAAAGCTGTTTGAACTGCAAAGTTGGCAGTTCAAGCTCACCAGCTGCTCCTAGGAAACCCTATACAGGGCCGCTAGGGGTTGGAACCAACTCCACGGCACTTGACAATAACAACTATCTTCTGGTTTGCATGGTTTCTGCAGGGAAGTCTGCTGTCAGACAAAATGTTTACCTTTCCTTGCTTCCTTTTTCTCTGGGCGATTCCAAGAGTTTCTGTCATGGTTTCTGAAGTTTGAATAGGAAGAGCCTCTGGGTATGAATGCACGTGTCTGGAATTCATCCTGTTTAGTTATCCTTTGAGCTTCTTAAACCTATAGTTTTGTAAATGTCATTAATTTTGAAAAACTCTGGGTCATTATTTCTTTTACTCCATTTTCTCTTTCCTTACTTTTTGGCATTTCAAATATGTATCTGTTAGGACCTTGGATGTGTTTTTTTCATTTTTCTTCTGTGTTTCAATCTGAGTAATTTCTTTTGGCCTATCTTAAAGTTCACTGATTCTTTCCTTGGTTATACAGTGTCTACTTATGAGCCTGTTAGAGACATTCTTTATCTTTGTTATTATGTATTTTCATTTCCAGTATTTCTATTTGATAATTACTTTTTTCATTTTTGCATGTTGTCCACATTTTCCACTAAAGCCTTAAACAAATTGATTATAATTACTTAAATTCTCTGTCAGATAGTTCTAACATCTGTGTCACATTCGAAGCTGGTTCCAATAATTGCTTTTTCCCTGATACCTTTTAACCTGCCTTTTAGAATGTCTATTTGATGAAAGCTGTATTGTGGAGGGCAGTTCGAAACTACCAGCTGTTCTGTGGGATAAAGATGAGGCTTTCTGCTCCCGTAAAGATTTACAGCCTCGGAAACCCTGTACAGGGTCACTATGAGTTGGAACCAACTCCACAGCATATAATAACAACAACAACATGTCTCTGTTAGTGTTAATTGCCGTCGAGTCGATTCCGATCCACAATGATCCTAATAGGGTTTCTAAGGAGCAGCTGGTGAGCTTGAACCATCAACCTTGAGGTTCAAAGCAGCTTTGCAATCCAGCGCATTAACCCTGAGCGCCACGTTGGGTTCGTCTAGTGAGGCACTGGGCTGCGTTTGAGCTTAATGCTCTGGTTACTCTCGGTACAGCACAGGCTTACAATTCTACTAGCAATGTCTGTGTTTAGTTTATCAGGGGCTGGCTTATCAGAGTAATGTCTACTCCGTTTTGAGTGTAGGTTTTCCCTTTGCACCGTACCACAGAAGGGCTGTCTTTGTCCATTCTTTATTCTCTCCTGTCACTTATTAGAAACTTGCTCATTTGGTGGCAGAGAAAGGTGGGAAGAGGATGCATCCTTTGTTGTTCTAAGCAAGTCTTAGTCTTCATCATGTACTGTCTCTGGGTCCTCCCAAGTTTACCTCTTCCACCTTCAAAGTTGTGGGCCTAACATATTCCTCAGGCAGTAGGCAAAGTGTCTTCATCAATGCCCTAGTGCCGCGGGGCTTGTTGCCTGCCTCCCCACAGGTGGACACGGCTTTTCTTCTATAGCAGAGATAGGGGAGAGGGATCCAGGCACTTCTATTTCCCTCCCCAAGGTCTGTCCCATAGTGAATATCTTCTGAGGCTCTATCTCATTTTCCATCTCTTGGAGTTTTCTCCCTAAGTGGGGGTAGTGGAGAAAGTATCCAGGGAACTGTGGAGCTCTCCCAATTTCTGCAGCTTCCAAGGATTTCACATGTTATTGCCAGGCTGTGCTCAACTTCACTAATTGGTCCACAATTCTAGCTGAACTCTTCTCACCGGTGTCCAGATACGTCTACACAAGATGAATGAATGTTCATGTCTCCTCTTTATCTTCAAGCACTGTCTATCCTTAGATTGTGAAGTCAGACTCTTTTTCAAGCAAGGGTGGGAGTCAGACTCCTTCCAGCTCTGCACATCTCAAAGTGGGAGCCAGAAATCCTCGTAATTTTTTAAATACCCTTTTTGGAATAAAAATATTTTCTGAGGGCTGTTCAATATTTCAAGGATTTACAAATCCCAACATTCAAATTAACATGTGTCTAATTCTTATTCAAATCCCACTACTCTGTTTTAATTACTTATTTTTTCTTGTTAAAAAAAATTCAACTGAACAGCTAAGTATAAAGTAAATTTTCTAAGAGAATAAGGGCAGAGTTCTATTTTAGATTCCAGCCTTTAGTGAAAATTAAATATGATCACAAGAACTTTTCTTCTGTGGCATGCTTGATTATAAATAATAAACACACATACATGTACCACAACTCTCACTATATCATTATCATCATCTGGTATTGTAGAATAATGTGCTTTTCTGGTTAGGAGTTTTTACAGTGTTGTGTGTGTGTGTGTGCACGTGCACGCACACACACAAACACACACATGTGAATGTACTTTTTCTCTGATGGCAATTTTTTTTAATTACAAGAATATTCTGGTTCAGGAGGAGCTCACAGGGCCAGCCTTCTGTTTTAGTTAAATATCCTACGTGAATCCTGCTGTGCTGTAGTCTCCATCTGGATTTCTCTTATGTTGTAATACCATTATTTGCAAGAAAACCTCTTCTGGTAAGAGTCTTTGTTTCAGTAATATCCTGACATCAATTACTATTTTAGGGCATTTAAATTTAAGTAACATGTTTACTGCTATTCCTATTTGGGTATAGTGAATTATTTAATGTCTCTTCTAGCCATAGTCTTTGTAAACTATCATACAACACCTTTTTTTCTGATGAGTTTGGGTAAGAGAAGGTGGGGGAGGATGCTGACAAGGCTAACTAAAAACTTGGAACTCTAACGTGGGTATAAAGTGAGCCATCTCAGAAGCAGGAGGGAGGATCTCACTACCAATAAAGAAGAGCCAGAAGTGAGCACATCCTTTGGAGCCTGAGATCCTTGCACATTGAACCTCCTTGACCTAGGGACAGACAGCTGTAATACCAGAGGAACAGCAGCAGCAGAATCAAGAGCCAAAGCACAAGACAGTGTGGGCTTTCCAGCCCCTAGAGCAAATAAAGCTGAGTGACTTTGGGAAGGAGGCTTGTTCGTAGAGTAGGATGCCACCAGGTACTTAAATAGAGGAGCTAGGTTTTCTGACCCACAGACATACAACCAAGATACAACCAAGTGCTTTTAGGTCAAGGCTTATGGTGGAGTGGTGTGACCTGTGGACATTCATCAGAAGTCCTAAAAGATCTTTGTAACACTTGCCTGACAGAGAGATGCCTGCCTATGGGCATGGCTAAGAAGAGGCTGTCTGACTGGAACAACTATGTCATGTGCATTTCTGATCCTGTACTGTATGTAACCTGTTAATTTTCCATACTTGTGAGGATGGTGTTTGAGTTCTGTGTGGCTACTGCAATGAATGATCAAACACAGTTGAAGAACAGAGTACTGCATGGGAGGTATCATTTGGTCTTATTCTTTGCACAACTATTCTTAAAAATAAAATAATTAACCTTGTCATTTTTTTATTCAGATATACAGGCACAAATTTTCCAGTTGCATGCAGCATGAAAATTAAAAAAAATAAAATAAGCTGTCTTCATATAGTAACTATTCCAAAATAGAAAACTATCCTGACAGCAATCGAAGACTCGGGGACAGATGTGCTGATTAGAAACGTCAACATAACTCATACTGTCTATAAGTCCTTTGAAACAGATGTTCCATCTGATGACTCATCTAATCATTTACTTATATACTAATGTCCACTATATTATACCACTCACATCAAAGCAACCAAGAAGTGGAAAAGAAACCTTCTCATTTTTGCCTACAAGTATCAAGTTTCACTTACATTCAGATAATCTGCTTTGTAAGGAGCTGTCTACTTTTCAATCACTGAATTCATGAAGAACTTAGGTATACAAACTATTGTCGAGGTTTAAGCCAATGACACTGCAAAGACAAGACACCACTGATTGCCTTGGAAAATGTACTTACACTGTACTTTACCTTTTAATAAGTTATTAAAATACAAACTGAGGACTGACATTCCTAAAGATTTTCAAAATGTGCACGATATATGTGCTTTAAATGAATAATTTTGTTCATTTAATTTTGAAAACTGTTCATTGAAAAACTTATCTGAAACACTTGTCAATGTAGAGCATGTCAACATATTAGTGCTGTTAACTCATTTAAATAAATTAATACCAGGATTATTTAGCAATCAAAGGAAAATAACCCAATTTTTGGAATCTATTGGTAAGGTTCTCAAAGGATTTAGAATGCTGTATAAAGTTAATGTTAGCATAACATAAAAGAAGGTATCTAACAGTCTAAATATTTATTGTAATATCAATCTTAAGACTTAATTAAAGTTGTACTTTGTTCCTTTTAACAGAACAAAATGAATGAAAATAACTATAAAACACTTTAACTAGGAATTTAAAAATGAGAACAATACCATTAAAACAATCATGAACACAACACATTAGGAGTTTAAAAATTCATTTAAAAATTAAATCATATAATTGGATTTTACACATATGGGGTTTTCCACATTTAACCTCTTGGTTTAATATTTATTGAAAGCATATTCTGAAATTGAGAAAACCCTTTAATACTATAGTTTCTCCTTCTTGGCTAGCAGTTAGGGATGAACTTTATAAAACTCATGTTAAACAGTAGCCAATCAGTGCACACAATCAGTAAACAAATTCCATTCAGGGAAAGAAGAACTGCATTACCATATAGTGCTTGCAGTGTAGATAATTCTAGCATGTAATACTTGAATTGTATAAAATAAAGTTGATGTCACAAATACAAAGGAACTTTTTACAAAGCAAGTACCACAAGTAATCTTTAGCTGCCACTGATGGCTGACAAGTGATGAGCACTTTGTTCAAATGTATACACTATGCACATATGACAACAGGTGGTTTACAAAAAAGAAAATATTGAACAGAGGCTTTAAAAATCTTCACAATCAACATTTTAATAATATGCCTTGTCAGAATAGCTGCTAAAATCTCTGAAGAGTTTAAAGACTTCTTGTACAGAAAAATATAGTGTCCTTAGCATATAGGAGGGGAAATGGAACCAGATCAACTAGGGTTAATACTGGTTTATAATGTTTATAGGAGACAATGTCTTACTTTATTATCAATGGATTCTATAGTTTTAGAATTCAATTTGTAAGTTTTTCAATTTCATTAAAAAAACACACAAAAACTTATCCTTATTAATTTATATCTGGTTATTCGGTGTCAGAGAAAACCTCCCATAAAAGCAAACAAGAAACAAACACCTGAACTCTTTAAGCCTATTTAGATGGTGGTGGTAGGCGTGTTTTCTAAATAGATGGCAGTGGCCAAATGACTAGCATTCCTCACTACCAACCACAACCACCTCCACCCCAACCTAAGGATGTATCCTTTTAATGAAGCCCTGGATGCCATGTTGTTGGTTTCTTTTTCTTTTTTTAAAGAGAATACTGAAAAGTCAGAATGAAATAAAACTTCAAAAGGTTTTGGCAGACGAATAACTATCCTACTCCTTCCCCTAAGAAACTATCATAAAAAAAGAATTTGGTGAGGATAGATTATATTGCAAAAGATTCTTTACACTCCCCCACCTGGAAATATACTTACATACAGAAGAATATAATTTCTGTGAAATAATTTTAGCTGTTTTAGTTCAGAGGGAACAACTTGGGGATGGAGAGGAGTGAGTTAACTCATTAACAGTAAGGGGAAATTAAGTGGGCAAGTGTAACCTATACACTCCCTTAAAGTCATATCAACACAATCAAGGAATATTGAATTAACTCTAAAACTCACATATGTTGTTAAGTTCCATCAAGTAGGTTCCAATTCATAATGTCCCTGTATTAGGTTACCAAGGAAAAGCTGGTGAATTTGAACTGCTAACTTTGCGGTTAGCAGTCTACTGCTTATCCTACAGCACTACACCAGGACTCCAATTGTTGTTGTTGTTGTTGTTAAGTTCCGTCGAGTCAGTTCCGACCCATAGCGACCCTGAACAGGGTTTCCAAGGCTGTAAATCTTTATGGGAGCAGAAAGCCTCATCTTTCTCCTGCGGAGCAGCTGGTAGTTTTGAACTGCTGACCTTGCAGTTTGCAGCCCGATTCGTAACCACTACGCCAGACTCCAATTACAAGTGTTTAATTCTGGGATATATAATAGATATAAAGGGGGCTAAAAAATGTTGGTAGGAAAATTCCATGATCTTTTTATTCCATTTTCCACAAACTTTTTGAAGCCCCCACGTATACTTTTTAAACTCCCAATTACAAATATTCAGTTGTATGCAAAGAGTTTAAAATATTCAATAGCTATTTAGTCTTTTCAAATGAACAGTTATGTAAAAGCTCTGAACATATGCAGCAAGATTTTGTATCAATATTAAACAACAACAACAAAAAAGTACATTTTAGTTATTTACCTGAAATAGTAAAAAGTTGGAAATCCAGGTTATATTGACAGAAGACAGGAAGCTGCTGTTGGTGCCATCGAGTTGGTTCCGACTCATAGTGACCCTGCACAGGGTTACTGAGGAGTGGCTGGTGAGTTTGAACCACCGACCTTGAGGTTCAAACCAACCTTGAGATCGAGTGCTTATCCTACTGGTGCCACACCAAGACTCTTAAAATAGACAGATTTATAAAACAAAGACTTCTGGGCATTTTCAAATAATTCAGAGCAATAGTTTTCAAAATGTGGTCCATGCACCTCTAGGAATCTGCAAAGTCAAAATACGATTTTACTATACTAAGTTGCTAGTTATGTTACTTGCCCTTTTCTGTATAGACACTTGTACTGATTGTACAAAAGCAAGATGGGAAAAATTATTAACATCTTACCATGAACTCAGGTATGGCAACAAATTATACCAGTGGTCACTGTTTTCATCAGTTGTTAGTTGTTGGTTTGGTTGTTTTTTTTAAGCAAACCAGTTAAATTTTAAAATGTCCTTGATAAAGCAATAAAAATCATTAATTTTGTTAAATTTTAACCTTTAGGTCAACATCTTTTTAATATGCTGCGGAAGGAAACAGATATATAAAACGCTTCTACATAATTTGGACATACAGTCAGGAGGGACCAATCACTGGAGAAGGATATCATGTTTGGTAAGGTGGAGGGTTGGAGATAGAGAGGAAGATCCCCGGCAAGATGGATTGGCATAGTGGCAGCATCAATGGGCTCAAACATAGCAATGATTGTGAGTTGGTTCTGGACCGGGCAGTGTTTCATTCTGTTGTTCACAGAATGAAAAATACAAAAGCTGCCTCAAGAAAAAGCTTGAGTTGCAAGATGAAGTAGCCACTCTTTTGTGACACATCAGTTTTACTTGACAGAATGTCTGATATTCAAACAATGGTTACTAATCTTTGATATCTGGCAGCCATTATGCAAATGATATTATTTCAAGCTTCCTAGTGAAGTCCTGGTGTGGCACTATGGGTTAATGCACCAGACTGCAAAGCAATCTGAACTGCAAGGTCAGTGGTTCAAAGTCACCAGCTGCTCCTCGCTCCTCGGAAACCCTATACAAGGTTGCTATGGGTTGGAACCGACTCAATGACACTTCACAACAACAGTGAAAAGTAAAATTAGGAAAATTTATACCTACGACGACCATGAAAGGTTGACAATATCTCGATATTTAAAGATTTTTTTTTTTGGATATCTATGAAATTTATGGTGATATGAATAGGTAAATAATTTTTAAAACCTTATTTTTAATTTCTAATATGATAAATGGGAGTTCTGGTGTAGTGCTATAGGATAAAGCACTGGACTACAAGGTTAGTTTAAACCACAGGGTTGGCAGTTCAAACTCACCAGACACTCCTTGAAAACCCTATACAGGGTCACTATAGTCAGAACCAACTCAATGGTACTTAACAACAACAACAATATGATAAATATCAATGTTTAACATACAAAAACACAAGTTTTGGGGGCCCTTGATACTTTGAAGAGTGTAAAGTGGTCCTGAGACCAAAAGTTTACAAAATTTTACTTTGGATGTTATTCATCTTAACTCTTTTAAGTTATTTTTCTACTTATTCATAGAGGGATAGGTAGTTGAAGACTTGCCTTTTCCTATAAAAATAAATTTCTCTGGGAAATACAAACAGAGATGGGTAAGTGAGGAAGCCTAAATTGTTGTCGTTGTTAAGTGCCAGGGTTTCTGAGGAGCAGCTGGTGGGTTTGAATAACCTGCATTGTGGTTAGGAGTCCAATACTTATCCCACAGCGCCACACCAGGAGTCCATAGCAGTTAGAACAAGGAACTAATGTTCCCTGGACATTTGGCTATTTTCAAACTTGGGATAAGACATGAACAAGATAAACTTGGTTGCTTTCAAGTTCCGTAGAGTCAGTTCCAATCTAGAGTGACTCTATATGGAGTTCCAAGGAGCAGCTGGTGAGCTTGAACCTATGAGCTTGCGGTTCAAACGACTTTGCAGTTCATTAACCCAAAATGCCATACTGGAATACCCTTTATAGCAAGATAGAAAAGCAACTATCTGACTTCAAAAGGGTTCAGGAGGTAACTTGAAGATGCTCCCCAAGGCCAAAGATGGAACAACCAGCAAATCAAAGAGGATAATAGCTGCAATGAGCCAATATAAAGCAAATGTTTAATTGCAAGAGTTCATAATGATTCAAAAAATGCAAGGGAGTTTCAGAAAGTTCATGGGAAAATGGAATTATAAAATACATTACGCTCCACTGAGTAGTATCCCATCTGTCTAGGCAAGGCTGATACAAGGAGATGTGGATAGGTATCTTGTGATACAATAGTGAATAACTGTTATCAGGACTGACTGTGAGGGTTGGAAACGTAAAGGTAGACGTTTTGTAGCAAAAGTAGGGGAGGTCCCTGGGGCTTTGCAGTCTAGGAGCGGATGTCCCTGGGACCATCAAGGGAGAAGAGCGGAGAACGGGACCCTACCCAGAGGAACAGTGACGCCACAGATGGAGGCAGAGATGATGACATGGAGAGATGGAGCGGCTGGGGACTTGAGACCTAGAGAGAGAGGGAGAGGGCTGTGTGCTGATGACCAGGGTGAAGGCCTGCAGAGCATACCTTTGGTTGGTTGATGATGCATGAAGGGGATTGTAACCATGGCAATGAAACGACATATGATAGGATGAATGTAAAGCTAATGTTCTCCCATGTAAACTATCACATAATTCACAATAAAACATTAAAAAAAAATTACAATGGTATTTTTCCACTCTTTTGAAGTTCCCACATATATCATTATTCACTTTTGGAGGATACCACTGAATCACTTAAGAGTCACTGGTGGTGACAGAATGGGAAAAAATCTTTTGCAATGACATATCAGACAAGGGACTCATTTCTAAAATATATAGGAAATTATAACACCTCTAAAAGTAAAAGATAAATAACCCAATTAAAAAGTGGGCGCAGGACATGAACAGACACTTCACCAAGGAAGAGATCTGGGCAGCCAATAAACGTATGAAGAAATGTTCACGATCACTAGCCATTAGAGAAATGCAAATCAAAACAACAATGAGATATCATCTCACACCAACAATAACAGCAAAGATGAAACAGGAATGTGGATATACTGGGACACTCCTGCATTGCTGGTGGGACTGCAGAATGGTCCAACGTCTCTGGAAAGCAATACAGCGTTTCCTCAGAAGGTTGAAAATAGAAATACCTTATGATCCAGCAATTCCTCTACTTGGTATTTAACCACAAGAAAAAAGAACCACAATCCAAGAAGATATATGCACACCAATGTTCATAGCAGCACTATTTACAATAGCAAAAAGATGGAGACAACCAAAGTGTCCATCAACTGAAGAATGGATAAACAAATTATGGTACAGACACACAATGGAATACTATGCTACCTTGAAGAACAACAAGGAAGCTGCAAGCCACCGCATAACATGGATGAACCTTGATGGTCCCAGGGTCCTCTTCTCCAGGGCTGTAAGATCAACCACTCACCACTCTTTGCTACAAAACTTCTACCTTTACAGTAGTGACAATCGCAATTAGTCATGATAACAATTACTCACTATTGAATCATGAGAGTCTTGTCCCCATCTCCTTTCACCAGAATTGTCTAAACAGGATGAAAACCACTCAGTGGGGATTTTACCTTCCCCCACACACACTCTGAATGTAAACTCTCTTCTGAAAAATTTTAGCCAGTCACTTCGTAACTCTATAGCCGCCCCCCCCCCCGCCCTATTTTAGGTAGCCAATCAGCAAACAAGGTTTTATCATCTACATATCACAGGTTGTTAATGCATTTTCCTCCAATCCTGATGCCACAGTCTTCATCATATAATCTAGCTTTCTGGATTATTTACTAAGCATACAAATTGAATAAGTATGGTGAAAGAATACAACCCTGGCACACACCTTTCCTGATTTTAAACCATTCATTGTACCCCTGTTCTGTTTGAACAACCGATTCTTGGTTTAAGTACAGGTTCCTCATGATCACAATTAAGTATTCTAGAATACCCATTTTTCACAATGTTCTCCATAGAGTGTCATGATCCACATAGTCGAAAGCCTTTGTATAGTCAATAAAGCACAGGTAAACATCTTTCTAGTATTCTCTGCTTTCTGCCAAGATCCAGCTTACATCAGGAATGATATTCCTCCTTCCATATCTGGAGTCCTGGTGTGGCGCTGTGGGTTAATTCGCCCGACAGCAAAGCCATTTGAACTGCAAAGTCGGCGGTTTATGTTCACCAGCTGCTCCTTGGAAACCCTATTCAGAGTTACTATGGGTTGGAACCGACTCGACGGCACTTAACAACAACAACAACATGTCTGAATCCAGCTTGAACCTCTCGCAGTTCCCTGTTGGTGTACTGCTGCACACATTTTAAAATTATCTTTAGCAAAACTTTACTTCCATGTGATAGCAATAATACTATCTGATGATTTCCACATTTTGTTGGGCCAATTCTCTTTGGAATGGTCACAAATATTAATCATTTCCTATCAGCTGAATAAACAGAGAAAGGTAATTTCTGCAAAAAAACAAATTCAAGAAACCTTTTTGGAAATCAATATGGCAATATGTAGCAAGAACGAATAAAAGAAGTATATCTATCGAATCATTCATTCTTCTCCAATAAATATATCTTAGGGAGTAATTTAAAAAGTCAAAAAGACACAGGGATAAAGTCTCTTAATGAAGACTTGTCTATAATAGCAAAATAACAAAAAAACACATTGGTGGTGGAGCTCAAGTCAAGATGGAGGAGTACGCACGAGAACCTGGCCCCTGGAGAATTGTGGATGACTGTGGTGGGGCCTTTCCGATGGGCACTGCAGGTGGTGGGATCTTTCAAGCCATCAAAGGTTTTCAAAATTCTCCAGTGAGAGTCAACCACAGACAGCTATTAAAACCAGGGCTCCACAGTTGGGAGGCAGGTTGGCAGTTTGGGGTGGTCTGTTTTCCATGATTGACTGAAGTATGGTTCAAGTCCAAGGGAAAGAAGATCCCTAGAACTCCATCACAAGTGGTGCCTTAACACGAGCCATACTGGCAGTAAGAAATGGACCAGTGGCCATGGTTGGGTCAGCTGCAATGGGTGGCATTCTTCTAGCTTTAATTGAAGGAGCTGGTTATCTTATTGACAAGATTTGCCTCTGCACAGTTTCCCAGTGGTCCTCAGTTTGCTGAAGATGCCCTCCCAGTTGCCTTCAATGCAGTTACCATCCTCATCTTTTGGAGACCACTGACAATACCGATAGTATTGGTGCCCCAAGATTTAACAGTATGAGCTATAGTTCAAGAATGATTTTGGAAGACCACATTCCAGTCTGTTCTTAAAGCCAGAGATGAGGCAACTGTGGCCAAATAGGCTATAAGAAGACATTAAACATTTTTTGCTAAAGGAATGTGGGGGGAGGCATTAAAAGATAATGCATTTATTTATTCATACTTGGATTGCATTTGTGAAAAAAATAAATATCTAATATTATAAAAAGAAAATATAATGAGTGCTTAAAAGATGAAGGACCAAAAGACAGGTATCCATAAAGCGTGACCATCATCACTTCCTTGGGGATTTCTCTGCCGGGTTTTGTGTGCTCTGTTATACATATAATACAAACTCCTGGAACTTGCTCGTTCTTTTACGATAAAATGTAGAGTTCTACTTTTCATCCTTCAATTTTTCAAAGAATATTTAAGACTGCATGTTTTGTAGTTAGTTCCTCATCCCACTTGAAGTGAACTGTGTAGAGAAGAATTCCGTGAAGACAACATGGATCATGCTTATCCTTTACTTTGAAAGTAAAATCTGCTATGTCTTAGCTTAGAGGATGTTGGCTACAAAGGTCTCTTGCCTTTTGGGCTTCTGTGTCTTGATTCCTGATCATCAGAAACCTCACTAGAAACAATTTGCTTCCAGTATACCCAATTCTGTATGAGAAGAATTGATGAGGATACTGTTGGCACTGGAGAAGTATGTTGTTTACTGTGTACTTTAAAATAAAATATATGCTGTTTTTAATGTGAAAACAAAACAAAACACATAGGTGTCAAATATGAAAGGGCTGCAAAAAGTTCATTTACGAACTTGGAATTTTTCTAAAAAATGGAATTTTTCCAAAACTTTTCCCCCGAGTATGTAAGGAATGGCAAATTGTGGTTACCTAATAATGAAATAATATTCCCTTCTTTAAAATTCTTATAATGTTAAGCCTATTATAAAACAATAAAAATATTTTTTTTTTTTTTAGTATTAAATAATAAAAATGCCTTAAACATAGGAAAGCTGGAAGGATATAGATTTTGCTAAAAACTGATTCTTCCAGTTAGTACATGTGTGATTTTGGACAAATTTCATAAGCTTCTTTAGATTCAGCTTCCTATTTCTAAAATTCCTAACTCACAGGGTTCCTAGGAGGATCAAATGAAAACACTGTAAAGTACCCAGCCCCTAAACTCAATAAATTATCTTCCCTATTATTCAATTAAGTTCCTTCCTATGACTACAACCATAAGTATATAAACAGCAGATCATATCAAAAATGGTGCTAGAGTGAGAAGATTGTGGTTTTGTATTTTAAATGATCATCTATAGTAAATTTCTTTTATGTTGGCTACCTTTTTCCCTCTTTTCTTAAAATAAAAAAAAAAGTAAGACATCAATTGTTGGTGTGATTAAAAACCCTAACACTGCTTCAATTATTTTAAAAACCATATTCAAAATAATTTAAATGTACAGCTCTTTACTGAACATATTATCTACTATACATATATCAGAATTCAGTCTGTATGTACAAAGATGGAGAAAAAACAAGTCAGATGGGTAGAAAATAGGAAGTGTCCCGCATTTTAACATATAATACATATTGCTTTATTAAAATGTGAACAATAAATTTAACGAGAGAAAACACTATTTCTAGAAAGTTACAAAGTACTGTTCTATCCATCTGGCAATCTAACATGCAAGAAAAGACCGTAACAACTGTCCTCAACAACACAGATGTCTAGCACTATTCCTTTCACCCCAGGGACAGGAGAAGGAAAACCAACAGCCTTTCCCTGACCCAATTCCTTACCTGGGAGAAAAGTATCTACAGCCTGAAGGGTGAAATGGGGTCTTCCTCAGGCCCTATGGTAAGAGGGGAGTTAGTCAAGTGTTGGGTAGTCAGGTAACACTTGTTATTCCTTCCCACAGAGGGAATCAGGGCAGAAAACACAAGAGTCAGAGTGAAATGAGAGATGGAACCGATAGGAAAACATCAAGCAAACTCCAGGTCTGGTGCTCCGAGAGGACACAACTTCAGCAAGGAAGGCCTGCCTTTCCTTCCACTGCAATGGATATCAAGGTGTCAAGTAGAACTCTCAAACCATAAACTCACAGTCGTAAGTCACGAGTATATCAAAACTGCATTTGGCAAGCAGACTGGTTTAAGAGTGCCAATGTGTAATTTGCAAAAGGACAGGTTATAAGGAAATTGATGACACACAGTAATAAAACCCAAGTGCTCCTCTGATTTCATTCATGCAAAAAGTAACAATGAATGCAACTGGTTTTCAAAATCAAGTAAGTCTCAAAACTTTTCTTTTTTTTCCTTACATAATGTCCTGCCAACTAAGAAAAATGCAGTTCAGAGACCGATGCTTAAAGAGCAAGAGACTCTTGAGAGCCTCAAAAGCTGTCCTCACACCCCACAGTAATTTCAGCCCCTTACTGATAGAAGAGTCCTGAAAGGAATCCACACAGTTGGCTATTCTGGGGCAAGAAGACAGAAAATGAGATCTCTAAAAAATTGTCAGAAAAGACATTCATGAGAAAAATGAGAATGCCTTAAGCACCTAAAGTAGATATAAGACCACCATGAATATGAAGATGTGTTTAAACAATTAAATTGTAAATAGATGGTAGATTAAATAGCACCATAAAGTATTACAATGTAAAGTTAAAGGAACTCTTTCTTATTGCTGCAATTTGTTCCACAGTACACAGAAGTTGGTTATTAGAATGCATTGTATATGTAGATGAGAACCACTGAATAATTACTTAACCCACTGAATTTGTACTGAACAAACAAAGAAAACATACGGATTTTGGTCCAATTGTTTACTGTAGCCTAATACTAGATTAATTTAATAAATTCTGTTGAAAATGAAATTTACAGGACCCAAGAAAAAAAAAGCTCCATTATTGTAGGATACAATCAAAGACAGTTTCATATTGGCAATTTGTGATTAGGCAAAAATATGTGACTCATTTTAAGCTTTTAAATGATGTGTTTATGGGGAGGGGAGAGTGGTTCTTGGAAATAAAATTTATGTTCATAATTAAAAGCGATCTACAAAACACAGAAATACCTAACCTAACCTAACTCTAAAACCAGGAAGGGGGTGGGGGAAGAGGGGATAATTAGGAGGTAGCCTAAGTGAAAATAATTTTTACTTCACTTAGTAGTTACAGCCCTTGAGGGCTACAAATCCATATAAATTAGAAAGGCAACTTATAAACTGGTTCTTCCTTCAGAGTCGCTGTCATCTTCTTCTTAGCAAACACAGGCAACAAAACCAAAGCAGCTCTCTCACATGGAATTCACACAGAATCAGAGGGGCAGTAATGCAAAACAGAATAAAGACACATCTGTCATTAATAACAAAGCAGAGAGGATACAGGCTTTTTATTTTTCATGACCAAAAATTCTAACTATCTGCACAGGAATCATTTACACAGACCAATATTAATTCTACCTTTGTAAGAACATGTCTTCCCAGATATGTTGGGGTGAAAGCCAAGAGAAGTAAAATCGGTCAAGGACATTCATCTTGAGGGCAGGGAGGGGTACTTTCTAAACAAGAGTTGCAAAACTGCATAGATTTTCAAAATAAGTAGAAATAACATCAAATCCAGACTGTAAAATAAACAGTTATTCCAAAACTGAAATGTTCTACTCCTTAGAAAATATCTATCAAATACGAATCATACATTTAAAATCATAATTATCATTAAGACAAAAAATAGATAATACACTTAGATGTCCTAAAACTGACATGATTTGGATTTATAAAGGATATTATAAATCATAAATACAATAACCCCACCCCAAACTTTGCAAACCAAGAATTTATAAACACCGTACAAGAAAAGAAATGCGTTCTATTGCCTAGGAAGAAGATGAGTAGAAAACAAGTTCAAAGTTTATAAAGCAGAAAGCAGAGTCTACATTTTCCTTTTCCCAAAGCTCCCCCACCAAATCTAGCATGCCCAGGTATTTCTATCAGTATAAGGCATGCTCTGTTCGCTTCCTATCTGTCCTCCCTCCTGTATATACACATTCACTGCCACTCTTCCACATACACAGAAGTCTTACCTATACCCTTGTGTGGTCAAAAGCCTTTGATTGAGTTGGTTCCGCCTCATAGTGAGACTATATAGGATGGATCTTCAAGGAGTGGCTGGTGGGTTTGAACTGCCTGTCTTATAACTAGCAGTCCAGTCCTGATTCTACAGCGCCACACCAGGACTTACATTCTTTGCTCAGGGGTTTGGCAAATGAGTACAATAGCTTATTATATCAGTTGAATGACAATACACAAAAACTGGTAATAATTTTACCATCAACTCTGCATTCAAGCCTTTCCACTCCTTCCCATTTTGGGATCTCTAACTTGCACTGTGTAAACATTTTAACTGCTCACTCAGCCTTTAGTCTTCCTCCAATCCAATCCAGTTATGTACACAGTCTGAAATGCTTATGAGACTATATAAATCTGTATAAAAATCATTTGCATATCCTAGTAACCTAATATCATACTGAATGGATAAAAACTGAGCTTTCTCCTTATGATCAGGAATAAGACAAAGTACCTAGGAATCAATTTAATCAGGAAGGTGAAAGACTTGTCTGAGATTTATAAAACATAACTAAAATAAATTTTCAACTATCTAAATACTCAGAAGGACATTCTGTTCTCATGGATTGCAAGATTTGATATTGTTAAGATGTCAATACTAAACAAAGCAATCTATAAATTCAATGTAATCCTCATAAAAATTCCAACAGCTTTGTTTGAAAAAATGGACAAGCCAACCTTCAAATTTCTATGGAACTGCAAGGAGCTTTAAGTAACCAAAGCAATCTTAAAAAAAAAAAAGTAGGAGGGCTCACAATTACCGATTTCAAAACATACTACTTATTTCAAAGCTACAGTAATCAAAACAGCCTCGTACTAGTACAATGATATGCATTAAGTCAGTGGAATAGACTCCAAAGTCCAGAAGTATAAATACAACTATGACCAACTGCTTTTTGACATGAGCACTAAATCCATTATGTGAGAAAAGAGTTTCTTTAATAAATGGTGCTGGGACAATTTCTTTTATACAAGTAAAAACAACAACAACAAAAACATGCTGATCCATACCTCACACCATATAAAAAAACTAATTCATAATGAATCAAGAACCTAAATATGAGATCTAAAACAAAACAAAAAAAAACCTCTTAGAAGAAAACGTGGGGTAACTGTTTTGAGATCATGTTGTTAACAGATTCTTAGACCTAACCAAAAAGTACAAGCAACAAAACACAAAACAGAGAAATGGGTCTTCATACAAAACTTAAATGTCTGATCATCAAAGGGCCTTATCAACAAAATGATGAGACAACCTACAAATTAGGAGATATTTAGGGGGCTTAATATCCAGAAATATGAAGAAAAACATGGCATCAGGATTGGAGGAAGACTCATTAACAACCTGCGATATGCAGATGATACAACTTTGCTTGCTAAAAGTGAAGAGGACTTAAAATACTTACTGATGAAGATCAAAAACCACAGCCTTCGGTATGGATTGCATCTCAGCGTAGAGAAAACAAAAATCCTTACCACTGGACCAATAAACAACACTCTTATCAATGGAGAAAAGATTGCAGTTGTCAAGGACTTTATTCTTCCTGGATCAACTATCAACACTCATGAAAGCAACAGTCAAGAAACCAAACAACATATTACAGTAGGCAAATCTGCTGTACAAGACCTTTTTAAAGTGTTGAAGAGCAAAGACGTCAGCTTGAGGACTAAGGTACGCCTGACCCAAGCCATGGTATTTTCAATAGCCTCATATGCATGCGAAAGCTGAACAGTGAATAGGGAAGACCGTAGAAGAATTGATGCTTCTGAGTTAATGGTGTTGGAGGAGAATGTTGAAAGTGCCATAGGCTGCCAAAAAAATCAATAGATCCGTTTTGGAAGAAGTACAGCCAGAGTGCTCCTTAAGAGGCCAAGATGGCCATACTTTGTCTCTCATACTTTGGACATATTGTCAGGCGGGACCAGTCACTGGAGAAGGATATCATGTTTGATAAGGTGGAGGGTCACAGAAAACGAGGAGGACCCCCAACAAGATGGACTGGCCAAGTGGCAGCATCAATGGGCTCAAGCGTGGCAACAGTAGTGAGGTTGGCCCAGGATCGGGCAGTGTTTCATTCTGCTGGGCTATGAGACGGTACCGACTCGATGGCACCTAACAACAACAATATCCAGAATACATATAAAATTCCAACAATTTATCAGCAAAAAGACAAAATAAATAAATGAATAAATAATGGGCAAAAGAACTGAATAAATATTTCATCAAAGAAAAATTGTAAATAGCCAACAAGGCTCTATGTCATCAGTCATCAAGAAATTCAAATCAAAACCACAATAAAGTATTACCTCACTCCCAGTAGAATGGCTGTGACTAAGGAAAAAAAAGAACAAAGGTGTTGGTGAGGATGTAGAGAAATTAGAACCCTAATCCACTGTTAGAGGGAATGCAAAATGGTACAGCTAATGTTGAAAACAATTTGTAGGTTTCTCAAAATGTTAAACATAGAACTTCCATTGTTGTTGTTACATACCATTCAGTTGGTTCCAACACATAGTGATCCTGTATAGAGTTTTCATGAGCAGCTAGTAGGTTTAAACTGACAGCCTTGCTGTTAGCAGCCCAGTATTTATCCTACAGCACCACACCAGGGTCCAGAACTACCGTTTTGTTGTTGTTAAATACCATCAAGTCAGTTCTGACTCACAGCGACCTTATGTAGGGTTTTTCTAAGGAACAGATGATGGTTTTGAATCAACCATGTGGTTAGCAATTCAGTGTTTACTGTATAGCACCACACCAGAGCTACCATGGTGTCGTTAAGTGCCATCAAGTTGGTTCTGATTCACAGCAACCCTGTATAGGGTTTCCAAGGAGCTTCTGGTAAGTTTGAACCACTGACCTTGCTGTTCAAACTGACTTTTCAGTCGAGCGCATTAACCCACAGCACCACACCATGATTCTGAACTAGCAACTCCAATTCTAGGTATACAGCCAAAAGAATTGAAACCAGAAATGCAAACATATATAGCAATGTTCATTGTAGAATTATTTGCAATAATGAAAAGGTAAATACAACCTAAATGTCCATCAAGAAAATAATAAAAAAAATAAAATATACACATATAATGGGATATTAATTAGCCATAAAGAGAAATTAAGTCTTGATACTTACTATATTATGAGTGAACCTTGAAAACTTTATGCAGAGTAAAATAAATTTTAGCACACATGAAAAACAAGAGAGAATGGTTCAAACAAACAACAAAGATGCAAAGCCAGAAGATGATTCTGAGGAAGAAAAGCGAATAGATCTGACTGAAAAATATTCAGAAGAATGATAATTAGGTACCTTCAAAGGATCAATAGAAAGACAAAGGAAAGCAAGGTGAACACAATTAAAAATTTTAGAAGAATTCAGGAAAATACTACAAGAGCCAGCAGTCAAAATAAATAAAAATATTGGAACAATACAAAACCTGGAATTAGAAATACAGGAGATTAATACTGAGATCTCAAAAACAGACAATACATTGCAAAGGCAAAGGAGTAGATGTGAAGCAATGGAAGCCTGAATTAGTGAGCTTAAAGATAAATCTCTCTAAACTAGTATGCTAGAAGAACAATCAGAACAAAGAATGGAAAAATTCAAAGAAAGCCTAAGAGTTATGTCGGACACCAAAAAAAGGAATCACTTTCGGGTAATCAGAATTCCAGAAGAGGAAGAGACAAGCACAGAGAAAATTGTCAAAGTGATGTTGGAAGAAAACTTCCGTAACATTATGAAAGACAAGAAGATACACATACAAGAAGCTGAACGGACCTCAAAAAGGACAGATTCCAAAAGAAAATCACCAAGGCACATCATAATCAAACTTTCCAAAACCAAAGACAAGAAAAGAATTCTGAGAGCAGCTATGGAAAAATGAATACGAGAACCAGTAAGACCAAACTTGGATTTCTCAACAGAAACCAAGCAGGCAAGAAGGCAATGGAGTAACATATACAATGCTCTAAAAGAAAAAAAAAAAAAAATTACTAACCAAGAATCATTTAACCAGCAAAGCTGTCCCTCAAATAAAATGGCAAAATAAGGACATTTCCTGATAAACAGAAATTGAAGGAACTTGTAATGACCAGACAAACTTTGGAAAACATGGTAAAGAGTGTTCTTTGGACTGAGAATTAACAAAACCAGACAACAACCTGAGATTATCATTCATGACAACAGCAACCAAAACTCAATCCAAACATTTGCTGTTGTTACGTTGTGTCCAGTCAATTCCAAATCATAAGCACTTAATATTTTCTAAAAAGTGGCTGGTGAGCTTGAACCACCAACCTTGTGGTTCAAACTGACCTTGTGTTCCAGTGCTTTAAACCACAGTGACACACCAATCCAGATATACAAGTATTTAAAGTGAAACAGACGTATAAGACTGAAAATAGGAAACCACAGGTATCAATGTATAATGAAGTCAACTACAAAGGAAAAAGAGGGAATGAAATCTACTTGACTTCATTCCAAATGGCAATGAATTCAAGGAGATTTCAAGATAAAACAGACTGTTTTAAGAGGGAAAAAATTAATAAATTACAGAGTAACCTTAAAGAAAAATAATATACTTGCACATCAAAATTCAGAAAAAGAGAAAATCAGAAAGACTTAGTAAACATTAATACAACAAAAATGAAAATAAAAAGAAAATACTTGGCTTTTACTAGAGGACAGCAAAAATTTAATTTAGAATTCAGTGGAGTAAAATGGTTGAACCTGGTGGACAGTATGTTGAGTGAAATTAGTCAATCAGAAAAGGACAAACATTGTATGAGACCAGTGATGTAAAAAGTTTTAAAAAAAAGGGTGGGGGGAGGTGTTCTTGATAAAAGAAATCATGTATGATGGTCATGGCAGTAGGCAGGGAAAATTATTCATGGGCCAGAGGGTAAACACATGTTAACATGGGTGACAGGGCAGGCAATATGCAACAAGAGGGAGGTTAGTGGGAGACACGGAGAAATGCAGTAGTTAAGTTAAAGTGAACAGAGGTAAATGCAGTTAACTCTTGGTACATGGAGGGGACTGCAACCATGTAGTGAAGTAATTGTAACGTTTGTTTAATGTAAAACTGATGATCTGCTCTGTAAACATTCACTCAACACACAATAAAAAGTTTTTTAAAAAAACCTTAATGGAGCCCAGTTCTGCTCTTAAACACAAAGCATCACCATGAGTCCAAGTAGACTCAATGGCAACGAGTTCAGGTTTTTTGTTTTGTTTTAGGGTATAACACTGACATAAGAGCTCTGGTGGTGCTACAGATAAACCCTGGACTGCTAACCACAAGGCCCATGATTCAAGTCCTCCAACCACTCTGCAGGACAAAGATGAGGCTTTCTGCTCCTATAAAGATTTATCGACTAGGAAACCCTATACAGGGTTGCTATGAGTCGGAAGCAACACAAGTGCACTTAACAACATCACAACAGCCAAGGCCTGTTAATATTCTGAAGGGCCATTAAAAAAAAAGACTAACCCTATTGTTTTCTAGATTCCATGTATTTTATTTCATGTATGAACTGGCACTACTACTATATAGATAAGTACTTCAGGAAAGAAAAATGTAACTCCATAACCACTGTTTTTAATCAAGAGTTATGAGTAGAAGACTGCTTTCAAATTACTGCTCTTTATGCCACTTAATAGAAGACACTATACACTGGGCAGTCATTAAGCATCTCCACCAAAGATGCAATACATTTCAACTAAGAGCTAGAAAAGGGTATCTCATATATAAGGAAGACCGTAGAAGAATTGATGCATTTGAGTTATGGTGTTGGAGGAGAATATTGAAAGTGCCAGATCTGTGTTGGAAAAAGTGCAGCCAGAGTGCTAAGATGGCCAAACTTCGTCTCTCTTACTTTGGATACATTGTCAGAAGGGACCAGTTGCTGGAGAAGGATATCATGTTTGGTAAGGTGGAACGTCAGAGAAAAAGAGGAAGATGCCCAGCGAGATGGACTGTCCAAGTGGCAGCATCAGTGGGCTCAAGCGTGGCAACAATAGTGAGGTTGGCCCATGATCGGGCAGTGTTTCGTTCTGCTATGCATATGGTCGCTGTGAGTCAGCACCAACTTGATGGCACCTAACAACAACAACAACTGATACATACCAGATACACATGAAATTAGATAACCCATAATTTTTCCTCTTTGCCTTGGCTACCACAAAAGCTTAGTGGCAAGATTTCAACTCCAATTCAGTTTCTGACTTGTTACATACTTAGTCCTCTTACCATGCATCTAATAGTTCACCTCTAATTCTCCCTCTTCATCAACTGGTTCTCATAATTTTCCTGTTGTTTTAATGTAATTGTCTTCTATTGCAAGACAGCAAAAATTCCCTTTAGAAGTTAAGAGAGTAAAACAGTGAATGCAATTCAAGTTCATGCAAAAAGGTGACATAAAAATTATAACAAGCTACATAATGCCATAGTGGTGCTGCAGGATGAAACACTGACAAGGTCGGTGGTTCAAACTCCCAACTGCTCCTCAAACCCTATATAGGGTCGCTATGAGTCAAAACTGACTCAATGGCACTTAACAACAACAACACTGCCATTGGCAGAAAATTTAACAAGCAACTGGTGTATAGAACTCAAGGAAGAACAAGGTAGTATATCCATACTCCCACCCTTATCACCAACTTAACTGAAAACTATAACTTGTATCTGAAACTCTGTTCTCTACATCTGTAGTTATATCATACAATAAACAATTCTGCAAATCAGAACCTTCTAAGATTCTAAGCTGGGAACAAAATTGTCTCACGGCTCAGAAAACAGAACTCTTGTTTCAGCCTAGAAGATCACATATCTAAGTACCTGTTGAAATACTTGAACAAGTTTTATCTATAAACAGCTTGACAGCAGGTACACCTATACTGTGAAAGGTGCTTTCCTTCAAATAACACACAATGCTTTAGCTTCCTGTTGAAACATAACTTCAAAACTATGACCCCAATTTGTTTGGCAAATGAATTTTTTAGAAGTATACCAAGAATACTAGCATGTTTATTATTATAATTATTAGATGCATATGATTTTTTAAAATTTACTCAGTGCATTTGCTATAAAATTCTCTAAATGTTCACATTCAATGACCAGTAACAAACAAAATAACCAAAGCGACGACGGTGGCCTCCATCTCTCTACTTTGTGTTTCCTTCATATGCATTAATTTGTACATTATAATACTATTGTCATAGAGTGCAGTCTTGACCTAACCCTTTAACTACCTCCTTTTATGTGGTCAGAGGATTACTGTGCTCTTGCCACACTTCTGTGGTTAGAAGACCACAAACCAACAATTCTGTTTTATTCTTTCCACAGGAGCTAGCTGATCCATAGCTTTTCCTCAATCCATTCGAGTCTAGCAGATAAACTGGATACCTTTCGCTCCTCCAAAATAATAGAACACCCTCCTCTATCAATTCTTTCTTCTCAACACATGGTGTAAGGGAGAATATACAAAAATTCTACAACTTAAGAAAATATCAAGATACCTTTATAACCAAGAAAATTCCTTCCACATCTAATCCAGAAGAGGTGATAAAATTCAATCAGAACAGACTATCAATACAGCATACACTTTCTATAGAAGAAGGCTTTCTTTACATATGGAGATGATGCCAAATCCCATTAATGTTACAATTAACAGACAAACCCATGATTCATCTTGTAAAGCAAGGAAACCTTCAATTAATCAGTCATTTCTCATTTTATTTGCACAATAATGGACAGAAAGCATTGATCTTAATGAAATTAAAAATCACTTTAATAAGCAACTGTACTTACGTGTAAGATGAAAGATTCCATCACAGGCACTAATATGAGATAAAAAGGCATTTCCCAGCCCCTGTCCATTGTGTGCTCCTTTCACGAGGCCAGCAATATCTACTACATTTAGAAAGGCAGGAATTTTGCTGGAAAAGAAAAGATGGTTTTATTATAAAATGTACTAAGTAAGAATCCCGGTGTGGCACTGTGAGCTAATGCGCTGAACTACAAAGTCTGTCTGAACCAACAGTTCGGTGGTTCAAGCTCACCAGCTGCTCCTTGAAAACCCTAGACTATGGATTGGAACCGACTCGACAGCACTAACAATGACAATAACAACCAGAATCTTTTTATTAACCACATGAACTCCCAAACATATAAATTCTTTCCTCTCTACAACGTTTAAAAGGTACTCGATTATTTTTTTAGAGTAAGTAATAACCTTTTAATATATTAAGATTTTCGTTCCTAGAAAAATGAAAATATTGTAAAGCAGAATAGAAGTTTTTACCATGTCTCTAAAGATTAAAACATGTCACTAACCTTACTATAAAGTTCCGCTGGCACATGCACATACACAAAAGCAGTGGAGAATATTTCACGTGTACATCAATCCAAGGCAAGATTATCATGAAATGAGCCAACATACACTGTACCAAGCACTGGACTCAGTACTTAAAATATATTGTATCATTTCAAACTTAAAAACAACTCTATAAAGCAGGTACTACCAGCTGCTCCTTGGAAACCCTATACAGGGTCGCTCTGGGTCGGAACCAACTCAACAGCACTTAACAACATTTATTTAAACCCACCTTGCTGTTGCTGTGTGCTGTCAGTTGATTCAGACTCATAACAACCCTATCTAGGATTCCTGACGCTGTAAATCTTTCCAGGAGCAGAAAGCCTCATCTTTCAGTTCAATGGATTCAAATTGCTGGCCTTTCAATTAGCAGCCCAATGCATAATCCACTACGCTGCCAGGGCTCCTTAGAAGAGTTAATAAATCTACTAGTTACAGCGGTTATATATGAGACTATCCTTGCATTTAGTAAATACCAACCATAGAACTGAAGTGTGATGCAGCATCATGTCTATTTATTTTCAAAGGTGAAATCTGGGTTAGAGTGCAGTGGATTATTTCATATGGCTCTTCTATACCTATAGTCCTTATAACTCCCCCCAAACAACTTTTCCTGATGGGTCCACATAAGAAAAGGTAGGAGAGTATGCTGATAGATTGACACAATGCAGCTGTGACTGTTAACAGCGTTAACTGTGACTGTACAAATTTGGAACTCTAATGTGGGCTAATGCGCCAGTCTGCAAAGCCATTTGAACTGCAAGGTCAGCGGTTCAAGCTCACCAGCTGCTCCTCGGAAACCCTATACAGGGTCACTTTGGGTAGGAACTGATTCTACGGCACTTAACAACAACAACGTGTGTTTAAAATGAGTCATCTCAGAAGCAGAAGGGGGATCTCACTACCATAAAAAAGAAGAAAAAAAGCCAGGGTTGGAGTGTGTCCTTCAGACTCTGCGAACCCTGTGCATTGAACCTCCCTCCTCAATCCAGGGAAAGAAAGCTGTGATACTGGAGGAATGGCAAAATGAAGACCCAGAGCACAAGATAGCAGTGGGCTTCCCAGCCCACAGAACAAGTAAAGCTGCGTGACTTTGGTCAAGAGACTTCCTTGCAGAATGGGATGCCTCCAAGCAATTAATGGGGAAAGCTGGGTTAGCTGACCCACAAAGCTATAGCCAAGTGCCTGTAGGCTGAGGCTTATGGTGGAGTGGTATGCCCTGTTGGCTTTTACCAGCAGCCCTAACAGCTTTATAACACTGCCAGAGCAAGGCAGAAGTCACCAAAGGGCCAGAGACATGTGGCATGGTAAAGAAGAGGCTGTCCTGACAAGGAGAACTGTGTCCCGAAACCATTCTGACACTGACTTGTAACCTGTCTGCTAACTTTCCTAATAAACCCATTAACTGTGGGTATAGTGCCTGAGTTCTGCATGACTACTGCAAGGAATCACTGAATCCAGCTGAGGACAGGGCTGTGGGAGGAACTGTTGGTACCCTCCTTTTACATGGGTAAAGGTAGGATTTCTGTATCTTTTCTATAAATTTGAGGTCATTTAAAAATAAATTTTCAAGAGATCATAGAAGTCAGTTTCATGCGGCACCTTGAGGGATACAATTTGAGCATCAAAATAAGTAATGATAGTAACACACTATAACCAAATGAGTAACAATGATACAAATAAATGCATAAATACAGGCAGGAAAGATTTTCTTTATAATATAATGCCATCTAATAAACAAAGAAGGAAAGACAGAATGACAAAATCACCATTTGAACAACAACCCTGGTGTGGCACTAAACACTGGACTACTAACCAAAATGTTAACCAATTCAAACCCACCAGCAGCTCCTCGCAAACCCTATATACAAGGTCACTATGAGTCTGGACCAACTCCACAGCACTTACTAACAGAGTAATAACCCACCCAAAAATAAATAAATGGATGCTAACACTACAAAGTGAAAACAGGAATAAACTGTCCTAAAAATCCTAGAAATTGCTAAAAGAATGGATGTAAGGGTGGGGTCAAGAAAACTCTTAAGCTTGGACTTGAACAACAGAGGAAATGATAGTGTTGTTTATTGAGCTAGGAGAGTAGTGAGGAAGCCAGGAACCGTGAAACTAAGAGGACTATTTTGGACACGTAAAGCCGGAAGCACCTATTCAGCCAGTCAAGACAGATACAAATTTGGAGTTCAGCAAAGTTCTGGGTTGGAGAAAGATATTTGCAATTTATCAGCACATTCAAAACAGAAAAACTAAAGACACACTAAATTCTCAATAGTAGGAAAATGATATATATATATCATTTATATGTGGTAAGGTCAAAACTGTGGTAAGGTCAAACCTTGGAAACTCCATACAGGATCGCTGTGAGTCAAAACTGACTTGAAAAAAAACAAAAAACTGACTTGATCACACTTAACAACAAAAGTCAAACAATCCTATAGTAAGTAAGCTTTATATGATACTGAAATCATTATTTCAATCTATATTTATTAATCTAGAAGGATATGAATTAATACCCAAGTTAAAAAAAAAAAAGAAAAAAAGAGTATTCTGTTTCTGTAAGGAATTATACAGATATTCAGCGAAAGTATGAAGGCTATAACACCAAAGTATTTATTCTATACCAAGAAAGAAGAATTACAGGTGATAATCATGACTCTACACATTCCCTGAGGTCCTGGTGTGGCACTGTAGGTTAATGCACTAGACTGCAAAGTCACTTTGAACTGCAAGATCAGTGGTTCAAGCTCACCAGCTGCTCCTCAAAAATGCTATTCAGGGCCGCTACAGTTTGGAACTGACTCGACAGCACTTAACAGCAACAATATACATTCCCTGCTATATAAATTTCTTACAATGAACTGTATTCTTTATTTTTTCCTAATAAAACAGGTATATTTATTTTTTCTAATCAAAGATACAATACAAGCCTATGTAAAAATTTCTAACAATATAGGAAATAGACGTATATATATATATATGAAACAGAAGTAAAAAATCACCTATCCAGAGCTAAGCATCAACTAGTTTGCAAACTTCATTTCATACATTTTCCTATGCAGACACACATCAAAATCACCTGTTGCCATTAAGTTATTTCCAATGCACAGCCACTGTGACAGAGGAGAACTTGCCCCTTATGGTTTTTCCCAAGGCTGTAAGTTTTACAGAAGCCGACAGCCATATCTATCTCCCATCAAGTGGCTGGTAAATTCGAACAGTGAACCTTTTGGTTAGCAGACATGCGCTATACCACTGGGTGGTTGCACACACAATACACACACACACATATAACTTTACATAAACAGGATCATGTAGTACAGACTATTCCTTCTATTTTTTACCACTCACAAGAAATAAACTATAGAAATAGCAGATGTATCCTTCCTTATCCTACTCCATATTTTTTATGTTATTTTATAATAACCTAAAGGTTATGAATCAGGTTGTTAATCTCAAGGTCAGCAGTTCGAAAATACCAGCAGTTCTGCAGAAGAAAAGATGAGGCTTTCTGCTCCTGCAAGGATTTACAGCCTCAGAAACCCTGTACAGGGTCACTATGGGTCAGAACCGAGTTGATGGCACTTAACAACAACAAAATAATACTACATTAAATCTGAAAAAAAAAAAATTCAACATGACTCCACTTGTCTCTAACAGAACCTTTTCTAACATAAATGCAGAAAGGTGCACGTTGTTGTTGTTGTTAGGTGCCATCGAGTTGGTACCAACTCACAGTGACCTTATACATAGCAGAATGAAACACTGGCTAATCCTGGGCCAACCTCACTACTGATGCCACGCTTGAGTCCACTGATGCTGCCACTTGCCCAATCCATCTCTTTGGGGGACTTCCTCTTTGTCTCTGACCCTCCACCTTACCAAACATAATATCCTTCTCCAGCGACTGGTCCCTCCTGACAATATGTCCGAAGTATGAGACGAAGTTTGGCTATCTTGGCCTCCTAGGAGCACTCTGGCTGCACTTCTTCCAAAACAGATCTATTGGTACTTTTGGCAGTTCAGCCCATGGCACTTTCAAAATTCTCCTCCAACACCTTAACTCAAAGGCATCAATTCTCCTATGGTCTTCCTTAGTCACTGTCCAGCTTTCGCATGCATATGAGGCTACTGAAAATACCATAGCTTGGGTCAGGTGCACCTTAGTCCTCAAGCTGACATCTTTGCCCAATGCAATACATCACTTGATTGCTTGACTGCTGCTTCCATGAGTGTTGATAGTTAATCCAAGAATGAAGTCCTTAACAACTTCAATCTTTTCCGTTGATAAGAATGCTGTTTATTGGTCCAGTGGTGAGGATGTTTGTTTTCTTTACATTGAAATGCAATCCATACCAAAGGCTGAGCTCTTTGATCTTCATCAGTAAATGTTTTAAGTCCTCTTCACTTCCAGTAAGCAAGGCTGTATCATCTGCATGGTGCAGGTTGTTAATAAGTCTTCCTCCAATCCTGATGCCACGTTTTTCTTCACAGAAATCAGCTTTTCAGATTATCTGCTCAGCATACAGGTTGAATATGTATGGTGAGACAATACAACTTTGTCGCACAACTTTCTTAATTTTAAACCATTCAGTGTTCCCATGTTCTGTTCCAACAACTGCCTCTTGGTCCAGGTACAGATTCCTCATGAGCAAAATTAAGTGTTCCGGAATACTCATACTTCGCAATGTTGTCCATAGCGTATAATGATCCACACAATCGAAAGCCTTTGCATAGTCAATAAAGCACAGGTAAATATCTTTCTGATATTCTCTGCTTTCAGCCAAGATCCATCGGACATCAGCAATGAAATCCCTCACTCCACGGCCTCTTTTGAATCTGGCTTGAACTTCGGGAAGTTCTCTGTCAATGCATGCTTGCAGCCGTTTCTGTATTACCTTTAGTAAAACTTTACTCGCATGGGATATCAAAGAGATTGTCTGATGATTTCTGCATTCCATTGGGTCACCACCTCTCTTTGGAATGGGTGCAAATACAGATCTCTTCTAATCTGTTGGCCAGATAGTCATCTTCCAAATTTCTTGGCAGAGATGAGTGAGTGC